>NC_083315.2:42392897-42698860 GCF_963455315.2 Globicephala melas
CCTCTTATAAGGTAGTAGTTAATGAGGGCGCACCACCCTGATGACCTCATCTGACCTTAAATACCTCTGCTAAGACTTTGTTTCCAAACAAGGTCACATTCACAGATCCCAGGAGTTAGGTCTTCACCATGTCTTTTTGAGGGACACATTCAACCCATTATGCCAGGGAATAAAAAGAGCAAAGGACCCTAAAACAGTCTGAGGTACAAAGGGAAAAAAAGAAAGAAAAGGACAAGCTCTGCCCTCTTTAGAGTTTTGGATTGGGTAAGAGGATTATGGGATATTGGTTGGAGAGTTATTCTAACCGGGAAGCCCTGTCTTTGAAGAAATACTGCCCTGTGACAATCCGTTCTTCCTTCTGTAAGAAGATAACCATGTTTCTCTCCATGGGGGTGGTGTGGCTTACGGGAGTGGACCTGATTGGGTTAATGGGTAGCTTTGAACAAGTCCTTTCCCTATTCTGGGCATAGCGAATGCAGGGGTTGGATTAGATGATCATTTGATTAAGGGCAATGCATGTTTTAAAAAGCCTAGAAATACATGTGGGTGAGTACTGTGTATAGATGTGGTGCGTGGGTGTGTTTGTGTGCAGTCCATCTCCCCTGTCTCTTACACCCGGGACTGCTTCACAGGAACCAGGCCTGGTAAAATGTCCAGCTGGCCCCATCTCCTCCCTGAAGCCCCATCCGATTCGATGAGGGTGAAAGACACTTCATGCTGTGCCAGCCAGTCTCAGATTTGGCCAGGTCCGCGTTCTAAGAGGACCAGACATCTGGCTTCTCATCTCATTCATCTCTGTGTTTTTTGGATGGAGGTGGGAGCTGCCTGATTCTCGGCATTTCTCAGCACACGCTCCTTTTTAAAGACTTCAGCTTGGTTTCTGCCAAACTAATTAACTTGGACAACTTCCTTAAGTGCTGTAAGCAATACAGAGTCGAGTAAGGCGTGTTCTTGGCCCTCGTGGCGTTTATACATCCTAGTGGGGGAGATGGTGTGTTTATAATGTTTTCATTAATCACTCATTCATTCGACTGTTTCAGGTCCCGGGCCAGGCAGTGGCTCGGCCCTCTTGGAGCCTTGAAGCTAGTGCAGCCGTGTTAACACAGGGCGGTGTGATCTCTGACCATAGAAGCAAACCGTTGGTGTCAAGGTGGGAGGCGGTGTTGGACGTAGGTCTGGGTGGCTGAGGAGAATGTTTATGGTTGCAGATGGAAAATCATTTTCTCTATCTTGGTCAGGGTACATCTAAGGGAACGAGAGGTTAGGGTTAGTGTTGAAAGAGTCTGGCCGGGGAGAACCCTTGGACGTGGGATGGGGTTGGGGAGCTTCTGATGGAGAAGGGGCAGGCTGGGAACACGGGGCCACAGCCACATACCAGGGCATGTCAGGTCTGGCACCGGGGAGTCTCAGCTCCAGTCAGCAGTGCGGGGGCCGTTGGTATCTCTCTTGGCCGGGCTTCCATCCTTCCCCCAACCACCCAGCTTTGTAGTAGTGCCTGAAAATGCTGCTTGAAGCCAGACTTTCAGCATGTGGAGGCAAGCCATATCAGGCCATCCTCAGACTCAGCCAGGAGCAGGCATGGCTGCGTTGCATGACGGAGCCAAGGGGCTGAGAGATGCTGCTGGTCCTGGAATGCTGCACTCACCAGGATGGGGGCAGTAGAGGAGGCGGAGCTGTAGCATCCATACACAATGGCACCTCTGTATTCAACCTCTGAGTTATCTCCAAATGAGATTTCTGCAAGATGAGCCAACATTAGGAAAGGTCCTATCCTATTTGACTTTTTAAAGAGAAAACACACTCTAGCTTGGCCTTGGATGTATCAATTCTGGATAACTTTAAAGCCGGTAACAGAACAAACTGTGTTCACACACAGGAAATGTCTCCAAACAAAAAGTGGGCGTACAGTTTTCAGTTTAAAAATTGGATGGAGGCCATTCAAACTTCCCCTCCTGTTCTCCTTGAGAAGAACTTGGCAAGCTGCAGGGCGGGGGCACTCGTCCTTGGAGTAGTCATGAGGGTCCAGAGAGAAGATATCCTAGGACCAGAGCTGGCTACTGGGATGAAGCCCCGATAACGTCAGGGCTGAGAGGCTGGTGGAGGATTTACTGAGCTCTTTGCCCTTCAGCTTCAAAGGCTGTGTAGAGGGTGTGTGGAGTCTGGCCAGAATGTCTCCCTGGCCTGTTGGCCCACACCTGTTGCTGCACATGGCTGGTTCAAGCACTGGCTGAGAGCCCCGTGTGGCCACATCACCCGGCTTTACCATTAACTTGAACTTCAGGTTCATGCTTGTGGCTGTTTTTCTTAATATAAAGACATTACTCTCTTACTTATTACACAAGGAATACTTGTGTTGAAAATTTGGAAAATACAGGTAATTACAGATACATTAAAAAGAGAAGAAGAAGAAACATCATCTTTTAAGTGATGTCGTTGTATAATGCCGCGACATGGCGATACGCTGTCGACTTTTTGGGGGGTATCATTTCAGTCTCTCTGGGTCCACCCACCCGCATTCTTTCATGGCTTTGAGGGTGTAGTAATGAATATACCTACTTCAAACGAGCTTGAGAATGCTGAATGAGGTAATCCATTCAAAGTGGTAAGCCTGAGCCTCTCTGCAGTATATTACTCTTGTTATTATTAGTTACAATAAAATCAGATCACACTACACATTCTGTTTGGAGTCTGCTCTTTCCTCTAAACCATGGTGACCACTTTCTGTAACATTAGATGTTCTTCTCTGGGGTCCTGGTTTTAAAGGAAAATGACCTTATGGTAACTAGACTTATATCATGAGGATCATTTTGAAATGTATAGAACATCGAATCACTGTATTGTACACTGGGAACTAATGCAGTGTTGTAGTTCAATTATACTTTAAAAACAAACTCATGGAAAAAGAGATCAGATTTGTGGTTACCAGAGGCGGGGATGGGGGAGGGGGGAAAAGATGAAGACAGTCAAATGGCTCAAACTTCCAGTTATAAGATAAATGAGTACTAGGGATGTAATGTACAGCATGATAAATGTAGTTAACACTGCTGTGTGTTACATATGAAAGTTGTTTACAGAGTAAATCCTAAGAGTTCTTATCACAAAGTCATCATTTCACGACTTTCTGTAAGTCAAATCATTATGCTGTACACCTTACACTTATACAATGTTGTATATCAATTATATCTCAATAAAACTGGAGGAAACTTTTTTTATTATTTTTATTTATTAATTTATTTTTGCGGTACGCGGGCCTCTCACTGTTGTGGCCTCTCCCGTTGCGGAGCACAGGCTTCGGACGCGCAGGCTCAGCGGCCATGGCTCACGGGCCCAGCCGCTCCGCGGCATGTGGGATCTTCCCGGACCAGGACATGAACCCGTGTCCCCTGCATCGGCAGGTGGACTCTCAACCACTGCGCCACCAGGGAAGCCCAGAAACATTTTTTAAAAAGAGAATAGCAAAGAAAAATTCTGTTACTGTTTTTGTAAAAACAATATATATTCATTATGAAGAATTTTAAAATGAAGAAAAGTTCAGATAAAAATATTTTAAGAAATTCCAAATCCTGCCTTTCAGAAATAATCATGACTGATTTGGTGTTTGGGAGTAATCATCACACTTTCCTTTCTGCTTCCTCTTCTCCCCAGTTAAGAATCAATTGGGCGGTAGACCTAACACCCAGCTACAGGGGTATAAAAATAGCATCTTGGGGTTTATATGGAAACATTTGGAGTTTGGGTTGGAAAACGCAGTTTATGGACAGATTCAGACTTCTCACGACTTTACTCCAAGTCAGAATGACAGGCTCTGTGTCCCTGTAGGGGCACACCTGCTCAGCTTTGCTCGCGGAGGAGGAAAGAATGTATGTCCAGAAGGAGACATTCACAGAAGGAGAGGAAGAGGTTGGGGCAAGCTTGCCAGGTTTCTTTCTCAGTCTTACTGATTTGATAAGTCACTCCATCCCTCTTTGGGGAGGACTGAATGAGGAAGTCAGAAGAGCAGATGTTTTTTGTCTCTGTTACTTCCAGAAGGTAGAGGTTCCTCTAGTATGGATCAAGGTATGAATTCTGGGAGGAGGAAGGAGTAATTCCCCCTTATCATTAGCAGCATACCACTGCAGGGTTCTTCTGTTCTTACATGGAAAAATGGCTCGCTGGCTGGCTGGATATACTTTGTAAAATATATGTTTTTCAAATGCAAAGTTTAATTTCAGTCGAATTTAGCAGAAGATTTAATTAAAACTTGAAAGAGGTCACTGTCTTCTGCCCTTGAATGTTGCTGTTGAAGAGTCTAAGGTCAGTTTAAGTTTTCCTCCTTTATAGGTTATTTGCTTATAGATGAGACGCCTGAGTAATTCTTTCTTAATATTGGACATGTAACTTAAACGCAGTATGTGTTACTGGTGCATAATGTGTGCCGTATTTTTGTGGAACTTGATGTTTTCATTTGGTCAACAGAGTCAATTCTTTATTAATCTCGGGATTTTTCTTATATTGCCTTTTGAACACTTCCTTGGTTCTGTACGGTGAGTTCTCTACTATAAGGATGCCAGTTATCTGTATGTTGGATTGTCTTTGTACTCCTTAGTTATTTGTTTTGCTTTGATTATTTTAATCCCTTATTTTAGTCCCTTATGCACTGTGTTTATTTCTAGCTTTCCTCTAGTCAGTAAATTGGTTTGAAGCCATCTTTTCTTAGTTCCATATAGATTTTATTTTATATATTACTTTCTCGTGTTTATTTCTTTGGTTTGCACTCTTGTTCTTTTTGTTTGCTTGTTTGTTAATGTTGCCTTTGAGTTCTCAGTTTATTGAACTCATATTAAGTTCTGTGTCTCAAAGATCTTTTAGGGGGAATCCTCCTCTTCTTGGCTTATGTTTTCTTTTAGGCTGAATACTTTGTCTTTGATACAGGGCTTCATTTTTTCCTTTCCTTCAAGAGTCTGTGTTTACAGCTGCCGTGCCTTTTTGTTTGCTTTTTTCCACTTTGTTCTTGCCTGAGTGAGTCTGCCCAGATCTTTGTTGTTCTGGGTGTGAGTGATTTCTCAGTTTGAAGCTTCTCTTTTCTTCCCCCTGACTGCCAAGTTAGAGTTTGAAAAACTCTTCTGTGTTTTTGTTTCTGTTCATGCTTTCTGTAGCCTGAAGACGTACAAGCAAACAGGGCAGCTGAGCTATAGCAGGTGGTGTACAGGGTGCTGACTGGTCATGGCCAGAAGATGTGGGCTTGCTGGCTTTTGCTCCTGGGATCTTTTAAAGGTCCTTTTAAGTGGGTTCAGTCTTCCTGTGTGGGGGCACTCACTGCATCACCATGGGCAGTATTTTGTGGCCTGGATTTCCCTACATACCCCTGGAGCCTTCACTTCCTTCTAGCAGGGACAGTCAGCTTTGTGGTTCATGGCTCCTCTTCATCGTTTCCTCCCCAGTGAGAAAAAGAGGAATATACAGATACCTATCAGGGTGCTTTTCTTCAGATTGGTGATACTAATGAAAACGCTCAGAAATTTAATTTAGTCCCTGGCTCATCTTCCCGAGGGTAGTAGCTACAGAGTTATGAGGCTTGCTACACTCTATCGTTCTGGTCTGCTCTAGAATCTTCCTTTACTTTCCTTGGAAGGCAGTATTTGAGTTTATGACACTGGGGTGTGCTCATTTTCTTATTTTTTGACTGGTGATTATTTTATTTCTTCTTTTTAAACAATAAATTTATTTATTTATTTATTTTTGGCTGCGTTGGGTCTTTGTCGCTGCATGCGGGCTTTCTTTAGTTGCGGCGAGTGGGGTCTACTCTTCATTGTGCGCGGGCTTCTCATTGCAGTGGCTTCTCTTGTTGCAGAGCACAGGCTCTAGGCGTGCGGGCTTCAGTGTTTGTGGCACGCAGGCTTCAGTAGTTGTGGCTCACAGGCTCTAGAGCGCAGGCTCAGTAGTCGTGGCGCACGAGTTTAGTTGCTCCGTGGCATGTGGGATCTTCCCGGACCAGGGCTCGAGCCCATGTCTCCTGCATTGGCAGGTGGATTCTTAACCACTGCGCCACCAGGGAAGCCCCGGTTATTTTATTTATGATTTAACTTTTTTTTTTCTTTGGTTAAGTTTTGGAAGAGTGAGATTTTGTGTGGAAGTTTGTACCATTTTAATTGGGAAGCATCTCACTTCATTTTCAAAGACTGCATGATATTCCACTGTATTTCATTCTGTTTTATCCCTGTTATTTCTGTGTGGCAGGTAGTTTACGGCTTTGTTTTGCTGCTATAAATCCAGATTTCTCATGACTTTTCTGTTTTGCTTTTCAAATTGTGAAATGGGGTGAGGAGATTAAAGGAGATAGTCACTGAGGGGAGAGGAACAGGCATTTTTGGGGGGTCTTATGTGCACCAGGAAGTGTGTACATGGTCTGATCTGACTCTCACGACACCCCTGTGTGGTAAATACCATTATTTCTACTTTACAACCAAGGAAACTAGGGCTCAGAGGAGTTGAATGACTTGCCCAAGGAGTGTTTGATCCTGGGTCCCTCAGTTTCCGTTTGCTCTAAAAGCCCTTCTCTTTCCTTAGACGGCACCTCAAAAAAATCACCGCTGAATCAAGTGCTTAAGTGTGTTTGATGTCTTGCTATCATTTTAACATGTTACTCCTTGTGAGAGAACACTGCTGTTCCTCTTTTTAAAATTTTTTAACTGAGGAAAAAGGTCATGAAGGTTGAGCATGACTTCACTGAGCCAGAGAACCATGTTATCTGCCCTTCCCTTCCCCTTGAGTGCAGAATGGCCTTTGCAGGTGATTCTGGAAATGAACTGTCCTCCATTCCAGAGCCAGTCACAGGGCCCCTGCTCCCAGCATGTTACCACCTGCGTGCTCAGCTCTCGACTGCGTTCTCACTCCAAACAGCCAGCCACTCAAAAACAAGGGCCATTATATAATAATTCTGCCATAACAACACCTACAAGATTACAGACAGCTCCGTGCCAGTGGGAACAGACACTCTAATTAATGTTCACTTCTTCCACAGATAGACATTTTTCAAAACCTTGGTACAAAATTACACGTGCCTTGTTCAAAAAGTATTCCATAGGACCTACCGAGAATAGATTGATGTTTATTGAAAGTGTCGTGGTTGGGGAATCATTTATTTACCGGGGTCTTGGTTTTATCATCGATACCAAAAATGGGTACAAGGCCACTGTCTCAACTTGTGTGGAATGTTTAGTGGGTTACAAAGTGTTGTCATGGTTTATGTCCTTTAAGCCTGCTAGTAGCCCTGGGAGATAGGTGGGCATTTTTACCCCACCTTTATTTTTAATTCTGTATTATTAATTCTCAAGCAAAACAAAAATAGAAGTTATAGTACAATGAACACACCCATGCACTCACACCTGGGATTGAACAGTTGTTAACATTTGGCATATTTACTTCATCTGTTCACATACATATATGTACACACACAAGGATATGCATGTACCTTTTTAACAACTTTAAACTATAGAAGTGAAGACACTTCACACCTAAGTACTTCACGCCTCTCCATAAAGTATGATCATTTCCCTGTAAAACCACAACCCTATTATCACTCCTAATAAATTAACTATTTCCTAATTTCAACTCATACCTGCTACATTATCAGATTTCTCCAAATGTTTCCAAATAGCTCCACTGGCATTGCTAGCTCTATCCCTAGCTCAATCTCTAGAGCCCTCTATCTCTTTTTAAAACAGCCACAAACCAATGAAGGATTGCATTTCACTTGTTATAGGACTTTCGGTTTCTCTTTTTTTCCAATTCTTTTTACTGTGGTAAAATACACGTAACATGAAACTTACCGTCTTTAACATTCTTAAGTGTACAGTTCAGTGACGTGAAGTACGTGTATATTGTTGGGTAAACATTACCACTATCCATCTCCAGAACTCTTTGCACCTTGAAAAACTGAAACTCTGAACCCATTAAACAATACCTCTATTCCCTTCTCCTCATAGCTCCTGTCAACCACTGTTCTACTTTTTGTCTCTGTGATTTGACTTCTCTACATATCCCATGTAAATGGAATGATACAGTATTTGTTCTTTTGTCTCTGGATTATTTCCCTTAACATAATGTCTTAAGGTTCATCCATGTTGTCCCATGTTTCAGAATTTCCTTCCTTTTAAAAGCTGAAATAATATTCCATTGTAAGTATATACTTGCTTGTCCATTCTTCTGTTGATGGACACTTGGGTTGCTTCTACAGTTCAGCTATTGTGAATAATGCTGCAATCAACAGAAGTGTACAACTTTCAGTCTCTTGTAATCTAGGATAATTCCCCCACTTTTTGCTACTGATGTTGACTTTTCAAAGAGGTTGTTGACTCTTTGAAGAGGTCATCATTATCTAGAACTTTCTGCAGAATGTTCTCTATTCAGAATTTGTCTAGTTATTTCCTTGTGGTTTGACCTAACTTGTCCTCTCATTGGATGCTAGCGTTTTCTTGACTAGATTTGCATTTTGCTTACGTTAGGTCACTAGTAAGGCACTCTTTTAAGTACTTCATATTAAAATGTCTGGTTGACCCCTGTTCATTATGCTAAGGTTGACTGCTGTGTTGAGATGGGTAGTAACAGCCAGACCTCTTCCAAGTGAAAGGCATGTTCTCTCCCTTGAAGCTGGTAAGTCATCTCTGCCGGCACTGTCGTAACAGATGAGGCTATTGCCAAAATTCTGAGTAGGTGCTCACTCAGTTACCAACAGAAATAATCTCTCTTGTTTATTGAGAGTCTGCTATGTGCCCGGCACCGGTGCCATACTTGACACACATTATCTCATTTAGTCCTTCACTATTATCCCTGTTTTACAACTCAGTGTTGGGGACGCTAGTTGCCCTTCTGCTATGAAGACATTTCTCAGGCCTCTGCCCTTCCTACTGATACTTTCCTTTCCTCTTACTGCTCCCACCCACGGTGGATCATGGTCTTTCCCCCAGGCTGGCTGGCTGGCATGATGTGGGCACTGTCTGCCCAGTTTATAGATCTCCGGATAAGAGCTTGGCTCTGGAGCGAGCCTGCCTGGATTCCATCCCCAGCTCCACCTCTCAGGCATGACTCTGGGTTGGTTTTCCACCCTCTGGATCTCAGTGTCCTCGTCTGTAACTTGGAGACAATAAAAGTACCCACCTCAGAGGGTTCTCGCGAGCGTGAATGGAGTTATCACATGCAAAAGGCTAAGTACGGTGCCTGGCGCATGTGCTCAATGAATCTCAGCCTCATTCTCTCCGTCACCCCTTCATGGGTCCCTGAAGACAGTTGTCAGGCCCTCTTTGCCTTGAGGGTTTTGTGGTCAGCACCGTGGAGAAACACTGGGTGGGATGGCTAAAAATCAGCAGTAGAGTAATGATGGCGGTCCTAGAGCAGGGCCTGCAAACGGCGGCCCGCAGGTCAAATCCAGCCTGCAGGCTGGTTTTGTAAGCCACGTGTTTTTGGAACACAGGCATGCAAGTTCATGTACACACTCTTTTTTTTTTAAAAGCAATTCTTTATTTACTTATTTACTTATTTATTTGGCTGTGTTGGGTCTTTGTTGCTGCGTGTGGGCTTCCTCTAGTTGCAGCGAGCGAGGGCTACTCTTTGTTGCGGTGCGCAGTCTTCTCATTGCGGTGGCTTCTCTTGTTGCAGAGCACGGGCTCTAGGTGTGCGGGCTTCAGTAGTTGTGGCTTGTGGGCTGTAGAGAGCAGGCTCAGTAGTTGTGGCGCACGAGCTTAGTTGCTCCGTAGCATGTGGGATCCTCCTGCACCAGGGCTTGAACCCATGTCCCCTGCATTGGCAGGCGGATTCTTAACCACCACACCACCAGGGAAGTCCCTCATGTACGCATTCTTGTCTGCACCTACTTCTGTGCTCCAGCAACAGAGTGGAGTAGGTATGACAGAGACCACGTGACCTGCAAAGCCTAAACTAGGTACCAACTGGTCTCTTCCAGGATGAGTTTGCTGGCCCCTGCTGTAAAAACATAAAGAGTCCTTAGAGCTGTGGTCTCTGATCTGGGGGTCCCAGCTCCCCCAGATGAGATGCTGCCTCCTGAACCCCCGCCTTCAGCTTTCACTCTGGGCATGGCCTTTCCCATTGTTCCCAGGCTTTTGGACCCAGAGCCTGAGGCTGGCTCTGTCCTCTGGGCAGGCCTTCCTGCTGATCTTAGACTGGCCTCCTGGGAACAGAAGACGCGTGTGCTCACAGATGTTATGAAGGCCCCCAACCTGGAGATGTTCCTGGATGGGGAAGAGGGTCTTTCAGTCGAATAGGCCTGTTATGTTTTGCAGGGCATCTCTGAGATGACCCTGCGGGGCACAACTTTGGGCTCCACTGGGCCAGCCACCCCATGTAGATGTGGTCTGTGTGACAGGGGTTGTGTATCCCAGGCCTTCCCTCTACTCATATTCCTGGTCCACGAACACTCTAACAGCTAATTATAAATACTTTTGCCAGTATGTTTGGGGTCCTGCTGTTTGACCCAAATGGAACTGATTCAACTTCCCAGAATGAGAAACCTCATTTCCATCAGTTCCTTCTACACTGGAACCGAAACAGACCACTTTCCGAAAGTCATTTTCTATTATGTGTGGCTTGTATTACTTGATTTATTTCCTGGTCTTTAAGGTAGTTTTGTTGATCTGAGGCATTAAATTTAATCCTGATGGTGAAGCATCTCTTCGCTTATATTTTATGGTATCACCTCACCACTTAAATCAGTATTTAATGTTTTAATTAATTTGGCATGGAGCCTCTGTGAATGATGGTGGCAGTTCTCTTTGTATACATTTTTAATTTTGATGTCCAGCCCCACTCTCCTCTCTCTCTCTTGCCCTTAAAACATTTAAGGTGTTTGTATTCTGTGATGCTACCATATTAATTCAAGATCTGTTTATTGAACTTTTGTGTTTTGCCAGACACTCTTCTTGGTGCTGAGGACACCAGCACCTATCAAAACACACAGAAATCTCTTGGTGCTGAGGACACCAGCCACTATCAAAACACACAGAAATCTCCGCTCCAAAGGAGCTGACATTGTGGTACTTTTCTGCAAACCTCTGTAAATGACATCAGAGCAAAGGCTGAGATTCTTGGAAGAGTGAGTGAGTGTGAGGAGCTGGATGTAAAGACCCCTTTGTGGAGATGTGGGGAGCAGAACGTTGAAGTGAATCCTACAGAAAAAGCAGGATCATCAGCGGAGCGGGGAGGTGTGCTCTCAGGAAAGGAGGGGTGATGTCTGAGGGAAGGGCTCTGGCCATGGCGCCAGGCCCGCCATTGAGAAGGGGAAGGAAGATGACCCCACTGGATGGAGGTCGCAGTTAAGTAAAGGAAGGCCTTGAATTCTAGACTCAATCTCCTAGGCAAAAAAAAGAGTCATTTTAGGTTTTTGCAAAAAAGCGGTCTGTGGAAAGAGGTGTTTTAGGAAGAGAGTAGCTCGGGGGGTCTCAAAGCGACGGGAGACCCGTAGTCTGGCCTGAGCATGCAACCAGAAGTGTAGGGGTGGCGCTGTGAGGCTGGGTCACCTCCCCAGTCCGACGTGCACTAGGTGGCAGGACCACACAGAGACTGTCCTGGGGAAAGACTTCTATCTGAAACTTTACTGAAGCACAGAGAACTGTGCTGACAAAATGGGACAAGATCTAGCATCCTAGAAGTGAAACCATCGTCATGTGAGATCCTAAGCAGTGCGTGGATTTGGGCCTTTAAACTGGCTCCATGACTCCACTTGCATTCCTGGTCCTCGGTGGTGGCCAAAGGCCTCAAAAGAAGAAAGTAGCTGCTTGGGCGTTTGTAGAACGTGGTGTCATCAGATGGTCTTCTTAACACTAGCTCCCGCAGCACAGAGACTGAATACATGATGGAGCCTCTGGAAGCTTCTGTTAAGTATGTTCAGTGTTGTGTTAAGAATGACATTTTGACAGGGGCAGATCAAACACTCTGTTATGTTTTAAAAGCAGACTCTAGTTTTATGTCAAACCATCCAGAATTGTCACCTCCTCGCTGCCTTCCGTACAACTCAGAGCGTGGATTTTCACGTCCAGAAAAGTCTTCATTCACCAGCATTCAAACAATGAAATAATGACAGTAACTGAAAAAGTACCCATGCTTCACCAAAAGGGCCTTATGCTGAAAGAATGTTGCACTTCCTGGAGATTTTATCCTTTTTTCTTACATTTAGGAAATAAGAATGGAGGCTTTTTCCCTCTCAGTTTTCTCCACTTCTTTCTTGTGAGCAGTTGCATCCTTTCTTCCTGGCCTTCAAATATTTCTGAAATAGCTATTCTCAGACATAATAACAACATTAACTAACTGTAAAACAAAGTATGTGACTGTGTTTTAAAACTCAGCCTGTGTTCTGTACCTGTGCTGTTGAACACACACATTTTTTAGGTAAATTTTTTCTTTTTCTTAATTTTTATTTTATATTGGAATATAGTTGATTTACAATGTTGTGTTAGTTTCAGGTGTACAGCAAAGTGATTCAGTCATACGTGTACCTGTATCTGTTCTTTTTCAGATTCTTTTCCCATATAGGTTGTTACAAGAGTATTGAGTAGAGTTCCCCGTGCTATACAGTAGGTCCTTGTTGATTATCTATTTTATATATAGTAGTGTGTATATGTTAATCCCAACCTCCTAATTTATCCCCCCCCACCGCCACCTTTACCACACTTTTACCCACATGCGTTGAATGGGGCAGCCGTGCTTCCAAAGGCAATCATGTAATTTGATAGGTCACCGTTATATAGACTGTTAGCATAAGGGTTCTCATAAAATATTTATTGCTTGTCCCTGAGCTGGTCGCCCATAATGCAGGTACATTCGGCATCACTACTTACACTGTGACATGCTTGGTTTCTATCACTTATTTTGTCTGCACTTTTTTTTTTAAGCCACCATCTGCATTTTCCACTTCAAAGTACATTAGTTACCATGGAAACAGTGATGTCATTGGTGGGGGTGAGGGTTAGTAACATCCGCAAGGACAGTATCAAATCATTTTATTTAATGGTTTGAAATTTATTCCACACTTGGGGATGATCAGGAGGATGTCTGAGAGGATGGTATGCTTAGGTACTTATAGCTAGTATGGTGCAGGTGCATGTAACAAAAGTCAGCCATTTGTGTGGTGTTTAGGTTGCAAACAAAAATATGCCTGAAAATTAACTTTTAATTTTGAGCTAATTGTACATTCACGGACATATATAAGAAATAATACAGAAAGATGCCCAGTCTTCCTCAGTGGTAACATCTTGCGTAACTATAGTAGATACCATAGTCAGGAAGTTGACATGGATGCAGTCTACCTGCAGACTTCTCTAGTTTTATGTGCACTTGTGTGTGTGTGTGTGTGTGTGTGTGTGTGTGTGTGTGTGTGTATTTAGTCTTTCAATTTTATCTCATGGGTAGAGTCCTGTGACCACTACCACAGTCTAAGTACAGAACAGTTCAACCCCATGGATCCCTCCTGGTACCCTTGTATAGACACACCCTTCCCTGCTCTCTAGCCCCAGGCAACCCCTATTGTCATCCCTCTGTATCTGAGGGGGATTGGTTCTATGACCCCTTGTGGATGCCAAAAATCCACAGATGCTCAAGTTGCTTGTATAAAATGGCCTGGTATAGTCAGCCTTCCATATCCATGGACACAGAGCCCACGGATACGGAGGGCCGACTGTAATCTGTTCTCCATCTTGGGAATGTCATTTTCAGACTGTTATATAAATGGAATCATACAGCATGCAGCTTTTTGAGATTGGCTTTTTTTCACTCAGCACAAGTCCCTGGAGATCCATCCAAGTTGTTGCATGTGTCAACAATCCATTCATTTTAAGTTCTGAGCAGTAGTCCATGGTATGGATATACCACCATTAGTTTAAACATTCACTCCTTGAAGGGCATTGGACTGTGCTTATCTTTTTTTTTTTTTTTTTGCGGTACACGGGCCTCTCACTGTTGTGGCCTCTCCCGTTGCAGAGCACAGGCTCCGGACGTGCAGGCTCAGCGGCCATGGCTCAAGGGCCCAGCCGCTCCTCGGCATGTGGGATCTTCCCGGACCAGGGCACGAACCCATGTCCCCTGCATCGGCAGGTGGACTCTCAACCACTGTGACACCACGGAAGCCCCTGTGCTTATCTTTTTAAACAGAAATACTTGGGAGAGGGCTGCTGCGGTCCTAACAGCACAGAGTCAGTGACTACTGTAAAGGGATCCAGGAGTTTTCAGAAGGTCTCTCTTCAGAGCAGTAAGGCCCGAATTATTTAGAAGGAAGGAGTGCATTGGAGAGAGCCGCTGGAAATCCAGGAGAGCTGGCTGGCCAGGTCCCGTGTCTCCTTTTTTTTGGGGGGGAGGGGCGGGTTTGGTATTTGATATGGTTTGTTTCCTTGCAGAGGGGAGCAGAAGTATTCGGTGCTCTAAGACTTGCATTTAAGTTTCTGCATCTCTCTTCCAGGATTGATAGAAGAAGGTATTTTTCCTGGTAAAAGGGGCTGTAACACCAACTACTCAGCCTGCTTGGTCCCCCCAGTTCCTTTTGGGGACGATGAAAACCTAAACTCTTGTTCTGGGACAGATCACTGAGGGAATTGTTGTCTTGGTCTCACTGATTGATTTTTCATCTGGAAAGTGTTCCGCTTGGCCTTTTCAAATATACTCCCCAGGATTGGGGCCACGTGACAGAATTTAAACACCAAAATCATTCTTGGAGTACCAGCCATATGTCTGTGTTTCTGTTGTGACATTCATGGGAAGCAGCCTGAGTAACAGACCCAGTGATCTGACATTGCTTTTCCCATTTAAAGACTTATTTACCCTGCGTTTTATGCAACCAGCAGGCTCTCCACTTGTCCTCTTTAAGCTATTGACCTAAAGAAAGGAAGGGTTTTTAGCACTGGGACTGAAAGTTTAAAAGCCACTCAGAGAAAGCTGGTGTATCGGATCGGAAGCTTTTAATACCAACAGCTGTCGGTCAGAGTCAGCTCTCAGACTTTTAGAATTGAACGGTGGATGCAAGTCCCCTGGGAAGTAAGCAGCATGTAGAAATGGCCCCCAAGGGAAACAGGGACATGTGCCTTTGGCCCAGACATCAGGAGATGGTTTTTGTAGCATAAGCACTGTGATTTCTTTGCTTGGCAATCTCCTCATCTTCTAGTACTAACCCTGGAATGTCATGCTTGAATAGGTTAACCCTGCCCCTCCCTGCCATCACCTTCCCCGCCTCTCCCCCACCAGGTCAGGTGCCCTTCTCCTGGGGCCTCCTTTGCCATTGACCCTATTATAATACAAAACCCTTAAGATCCGTGCCTTGAAGTACTCCCTTTTGCTGGGGAGTTTGGTTCTCAAGCAGCCTGGGACACCAACATTGTGTGTGAGTGGAACATTACCCAAGGATGTTCCTCAGCTGCTTAGAAGGTGAGTAGTGCATTCAGGGGTCGTGCAGTATGAAAAATGCTTAGAGTGAAATCACGCTTAGCATTGGTGAGATGTGTGTACAAGGAGAGGACACGCGAGGACTGACGCTTAGTGGGAGGATGGGAAGGTCACGTCTCCCTTCTCAAGTACACGTTCAGGACATGCCTCTACTGAGTGGAATTCAGGATAAACCAATCACACTCTTTAAATAATGTATTGTTGAAGCTGTGTATTTGCTTATCTTTGTGTTCACAGCTCCCAGCTCAGGGTTGAGCAGGTGGTAGTGTTTGGTAAATGTTTGCTAAATGAATGAATGAATAATCAAGCAGGGAGAAGTGAAATGTATTAATGCGGGATGGGTGCCCGGGGGGTTAGGGGGCTTTCTACCCTCCACTCCCACAGCTACCATACATGACTTTTCAGCCCCACTCTGGTTTTACAGAACATGTTAGAAAAGTATAACTCCAACAGAGCCAGTAAATTATGGACCTGAAAGAACTGGAGTTTCTTTGCAATTAGGTGTCACCTGGTATCCAAGCTGCTGTAATATCATCTTGTTCTTTAAGAAGTTGTTTGGGCTGCACTCTTAGTGCCTGGTGAGTCAAGGAACGGCAGACGGACCACCAGTCATGGTACAGTCCAGGCTGGTGCCGTCTGCTGTAAACAGGCAAGTATCAAGGGCTTGGGAAAGAGCCGTGGGCTCCAACCATTCAGATTACAGGCCTCTCTATTAGCTTATCTTAATCTTCAGGTTCCCAAGATGCTTTGAGGCTGGTGAATAATAAAATAACTCCCTCCTTCCACCTCACTTGTTTTTTTTTAAATAGCTGGCAGTAAGTGGTCTGGCTTTCACTTTCTCCAGGTGCCTGGGATGCTTGCTTTGTGAAATCTGCTTGTACTGAGAGTGAAAAGAGAAACTTGGTACTGAGGCCCTGGAATCCTCTCTTTTTGGTTTGCCTTTTCGCTCCATCAGCTGAGGCACCAGAGGGAATGTCAGAAACCCTAGGCTTCTCAGTAAAAGACTTGCCTGTTTGGGATCAGAACACGCAGTCTCTTGCTCTGATGCTGGGACTTGGGGATGATATGAGATCGCCTCGCTTTGGCTTTGCTGGGGCATTTAGAAACTGCCACATCTTTTTTTTTTTTTTTTTTTTTTTTTTTTGCGGTACACGGGCCTCTCACTGTTGTGGCCTCTCCCGTTGTGGAGCACAGGCTCCGGACGCGCAGGCTCAGCGGCCATGGCTCACGGGCCCAGCCACTCCACAGCATGTGGGATCTTCCCAGACCAGGGCACGAACCTGTGTCCCCTGCATCGGCAGGTGGACTCTCAACCACTGCACCACCAGGGAAGCCCCGGCCACATCTTTCATATTCTGTCCCCTTGTGTTTCCTTACGTGTAGCTGTCATTTCCACAGGGATTTCTCTTTGCAGTTATTTGTAATTATCGTATTTTCTGCCATTATGTACCCTTCAAGTTGCTGTTGGTTATAAACTCCAAGTTGTGATTTATATCTCTTAATTACTAAGGTGATCCTTTTGCACATTATTCATACTCTTCGAATTATTTCATGTGCTTTGCTGATTTGTGTGTAGAAATTTTGGTTCCAACTATTTTTCAGGCAGAATTGTATTGGTCGTATCTCTGAGTTTAGCATCTTCATGTATCATGGTTGCAGCCACATGATTCCACACCGTGTGCCAGGAACTGTGCTAAATGCTTTTTACCTATTGTACACTTAATCCACCAGCTAATACACCCACAGAAACTCTGCACAGAGTGGAAAGCTTTGCCACCGTAGCATCTCATAAAGTCACGTGAATGACCAAAATAGTGGTCTGAAGAATGATAAGAATAATTAGAGAAATGCAAATCAAAACTACAATGGGGTACCACCACACACTGGTCAGAATGGCCATGATTTAAAAATCTACAAATAACAAGTGCTGGAGAGTGTGTGGAGAAAAGGGAACCCTCCTCCACTGTTGGTGGGAATGTAAATGGGTGCAGCCACTATGGAGAACAGTATGGAGATTCCTCAAAAAACTAAAAAGAGAGCTACCATATGATCCAGCAATCCCACTCCTGGGCACATATCATATCCAGACAAAACTATAATTCGAAAAATACATGCACCCCAATGTTCATTGCAGCACTATTTACAATAGCCAGGACATGGAAGCAACTTAAATGTCCATCAACAGATGAATGGATAAAGAAGATGTGACACATATATACAATGGAATATTACTCAGCCATAAAAAAGAATGAAATAATGCCATTTGCAACAACATTGATGGACCTTGAGATTGTCATACTAAGTGAAGTAAGTCAGACAAAGACAAATACCATATGATATCACTTTTATGTGGAATCTAAAATATGACACAAATGGGGACTTCCCTGGTGGTCCAGTGGTTAAGACTCCGCATTCCCAATGAAGGGGAATGGGAACCCTGGTCAGGGAACTAGATCCCACATGCAACTAAGAGCCTGTATGCTGCAAAGAAGATCCGTGTGCTGCAACCGGAACCTGGCACAACCAAATAAATAAATAAATATTAAAAAAATAATAAATACATAAAATATGACACAAATGAACTTATCTATGAAACAAACAGACTCACAGACACAGACTTGTGGTTGCCAAGGGGTGCAGTGGGGGAGGGATGGATGGGGAGTTTGAGATTAGCAGATGCAAACTATTATATAGAGGATGGATAAACAAGGTCCTACTGTATAGCACAGGGAACTATATTCAATATCCTGTGATAAACTAAAATGGAAAAGAATATGACTAAGGCAATGGTAGAAGGGACACAGCTGGGTCTGCAGCTGGCCAGCGATGTGGGAAGGGGCAAAGAAGACCACCTCAGCTCTGTGTGGACCCTCCTACCAGCTGCCCAAAGCAGAGGGCAGACTCAACACCCCCTGAGCCTCCCATCAGCCCCTTCTTTCCTGGGCCTCACGTGGGATGGGTAGGCTTTTTCCTACTAAATGAGCAAGATTCAGATAGCTCCCACGACTGTACTTTTTACCAGAAAGCTTTCCTTGATGCACTGGGGGAGGACCTAAGACTCTATGCTCCCAGAAGACAGGTGAGCTTGCCAGGAGGGCTCCAGCTGCCGAACCCAAGTCATTGGGATAGGTCCTGATTAGTTAACCTCGGCGGAGCTCCATTTCCACAGCTCTCAAAAAACAATGCTATTATGAGAGTTAAATGAGAGATGAAAAATACTCAGCACAGGGCCTGACATGGAGCAGGCATTCCCAAAATGCTTAGTTTGAACAAATGATTCTGATTTGAAAAAGGAAACGTCAGAATTAGAACTGGAATTTAATTATTTAAGCTCTCTAGAAAGATGCAAATTGTGAAAATCACTTAAACTCTATTTAATACTTGAAAATAAACATTTGGTAATAATTTCTGATTTTAATGATTCACGTAATCTCTGTTGAAGACATTAATAATGGTTTCTTTATTTTAAAACAACATTTTATTATTTAAAGAAAAAGGCTCAGGAGTCAGGATTCTGCTTTTGGTGCCTAGCACTGCCACAGTCAAGCTGTGTGACACTGAGAAAGTTTTCTCATCTCTCAGGACCTCAAAATCAGCTGTGAAATAAGGATAATAGTTGAGAAGATTAAAGAAGTTAAAGCATAAAAAACCTTGGAGCAGTGTTAGATACTATCACTATTCTTATCATTCTTTTTGTAAAATTTATGTTATTGACGTATAGTTGATTTACAACGTTGTGTTAATTTCTGCTGTACAGCAAAGTGATTGTTATACCTATACATACATTCTTTTTCATATTCTTTTCTATAATGGTTTATCATAGTATACTGAATATAGTTCCCTGTGCTATACAATAGGACCTTGTTGTTTAGCTATTCTATATATAATAGTTTGCGTCTGCTAATCCCAAACTCCCCATCCATCCCTCCCCCCACTGCCCCGCTTGGCAGTGAGTAGATTTAGAGGAAGTGTGAGATAAAATTATATAGCTATTCAGAGCAAGAGTGTTTTAGGCAGAAGGAATAGGAAGTGCAAAGGCCCTGAGGTCGAAGCTTGCTTGTTATGGTCAAAGAATGGAAAGGCTAGTGAGTCTGTAGCAGAGGAAGCAAGGGGGAAAGCGGTAGATGAGAACAGAGAGGTAGCTGAAGACCACATCCTGCAGAGCCCTGTGAGCCATAGTAAGGCTGAGTTGATCCTTTAAAGTTTATTTTTGGGGCTTCCCTGGTGGTGCAGTGGTTGAGAGTCCGCCTGCCGGTTCAGGGGATGCGGGTTCGTGTCCCGGTCCGGGAAGATCCCACATGCCGCGGAGCGGCTGGGCCCGTGAGCCATGGCCGCTGAGCCTGCGGGTCCGGAGCCTGTGCTCCGCGACGGGAGAGGCCACAACAGTGAGAGGCCTGTGTACCGCAAAAAAAATTTAAAAATTAAAAAATAAAGTTTATTTTTGGCCGGCATGTATGATTGGTTCATTTCCCCAGTATCCCACTAGCCTGTGTGTCTTTGTCACTCATTTTTCCTTTCTTTCAGTGTGTCCTGCGCTTCCTCTCAGTCTCCATTAATTGTGCAATGGGAACATTTCCCCCACTATAGGCACAGCACAGAAATCTGCATTGGAAGCTTAGAGGATTGTATCTTTTTCCATGAGCTAACTCTTCTTTTTAGCCGGAAAATGACAGCAGAGCACATCTCCTGTGTTTCTCTTTTATTTATGATCCTTCCACCCCATGCAAGTCCTCCCATTAGGTGAGATCTGCCTCCCATGAGCCCACGGCCCCCCACCCCTGCCCTGCGTCAGGGTGGACTCTCAACTTGTCTTCTTATGGGGTGAGTGTGTGAAGTCCTCTGCAGCACCTCCTGCCAGGGGGGCCCAGCGTGAGTACGAACTTGGACGCGGTGATTTGCCTCTTTATGCTTTGCCCTTCCAAAGAGAGATGTGAAAGCCAGGCTGCCGGCCTCAGGGTTTTGTTTCTACCGTGTGACCGTATTTCTGTACTTGCTGACTGCTTAAGTGCAGGGATGCATTCAATATCCTTATCTTTGCGGCTTTGTTCTCACACTGACTCCATCAATCTGAGTCAGTCGTCCAGGTCCAGCGTAACTCCAGACAAGAATAAAGGTGTGATGTGATAGCACTTTGTTGATTCTCCTTAAAAGTTGTGAAGATGAGGGATAATGGGTATTTAATGAGCTCCTGCAAGATGGCAGGTGCTGACAAGTGTCTTACATCTTCCATTTCTAATCCTGCAATTGATATATTATCATTCAGAACCTGAAGCTTGAAGGTCACAGGATCCTGCTTCCAGCCGCCATTGCAGTTGAGACGGAGAGGGAACAAGAGTTAATTTCCCGCTCCCTTTCTGCCTGTGTCTGTGCAGTGGCCAAGACTCGCTCTCCCAGTGGAATCTGTGCCGGCTTTTATGGCCCTTTGTGAGAAAGCGCAGGGAGACCAAGGTGCATGAACACCAGGTGTCATTGCCACTGTCAAGCACCTGTTCCTCAGTGCTGGATCATGGATGGGTTTAGAAATGCCTTCGCTTTCAGAGTTGATACAGAACATGTGACTAGATTGACGGTATTTGGCTTTGCTCTTCAATACTTTCCTTTTGTCATTTAGCATATTGTCATCCTTTTCCCCTCTCCCCTTCCCTTGACCGTTTCCCTCTGAATGCAGGATGGCTCCAGCCGTCTCTTGACTGTGTTAGGCTATCCAAGCACCCCTGCCCACCCAACTCCCCTAGCTGCAACCCTAAGGCTTTTGAAGATCCCCTCGGCCCGCGGGCTGAGACACTGCAGCCACCAAGCCTGCACCCCTCGCCTGGACCCACCCCATCGAGTGCCATGGTACCGCCTGTGTGCACGGGGGCCCCGCAGCAGCTGGTGCCAAACAATGCGCGTTCTCATCTGGGCATCCCGGAGTGGCCTGGCAGCTTTAGCCGTTCAGAGCCCAGCTGGGGCTGGAGTCGCTGGGCTGCCCTGCAGAGGTAGTTTGCCACTTTGTACTAATAAACAGATTTCAATCCAAGGAACTTCAGAGGGCCTGCTGCTCTTACCCTGTCTTCTGACTGTCTTTGTGATGAAAGATGTTTGCACATAGCCACATCGTTTAATGATACCAGGATGGACGCGAATGCCGAGGTTTAAAATGTCATTCTGCTGCACTGGCTGTATGCTCTGGATGAGTTACTTAACCTCTCTGAACCTCTCCTTCTGTATCTTTATATTGAATTTAATAATACCAATGCCACACAGTTCATGTCAGGATTTCATGAGATAATGTTTGTGGAAAGCACCTCGTCTGGGCATTGGCACACTGTCTGCCCTCCACAGATAATGAACTTTCTTCTCTTTTCCAGATAGGATCCCAGGCAGGAGAAGACAAGGCCAAATCAATCTCTAGACATGCTGCTTTGCTCTCTGCAGTGATCTGCGCTTGGCAGATTTCAGATACTTTTAAACAAAAATAAAAGAGCTTTAATTATGCCCTCGTTTGTGGCTTGGTTTGGTTGCCTTGTTAACCGATTTGAGAAGACTGCCCGCCCTGTGGCTGCTTCAAAGTGCAGGTCTGGCTGGGAGTCAGGAGTGGAATGTCAAGTCTGTTATCATAAAACTCCCAAGTCCCTCTGGCTCGGGGGCGGGGCTGGCGGTGTCATCTGGATGGCGTGTGGTTCAGGGCGCGGCCTGCTGGGTCCAGGCAGGTTGCTTGCTCCCTCATCACGCCTGCAGTGGGTGTGTCTTTGGCCCTTGTAGCTGCCGTTGCTCTTTGCTTTCCATTCCCTTAATTTCAGTTGTGGTCTTCCAGTTAATCCAGATGACAGGCACCACTGTAATCTGTACCAAGCAGATAGCTGGAGTGTTTAGTGTGACTTTGTTGTCACATTGCCTGGATTCCAGTCCACCTCATAGCAGGTGGTCTTAGGCGTAAGGAATCTCAATTTCTTTATCTGCAAAATGGAGTTGTGATAGCACTAATCTTACAGGATTGTATGAGGATTAGGAGGATTAACCTATAAAAGTGGTTAAAACAGACCCTGCTCCATAATAAGTGAAAATTGCTTGTATTAATATTAGTAATAGGCAATATTTGAGCATTTATTATTACAGAATAAATACATTCTAGCTAAGTGGATCCTGTCAGTTCTCTGTAAAGTGAACCCTATTATTATTTTGTTTGTTTGTTTTTTGCGGTACGTGGGCCTCTCACTGTTGTGGCCTCTCCCGTTGAGGAGGACGCACAGGCTCAGCGGCCATGGCTCATGGGCCCAGCCGCTCCACGGCATGTGGGATCCTCCCGGACTGGGACACGAACCCATGTCCCCTGCGTCGGCAGGCGGACTCTCAACCACTGCGCCACCAGGGAAGCCCCCTATTATTCTTTGACTGAGGTGATAGCACTGGAGATGCAAACTCCTTAGATAAAAGTAAGTTCTATATTGTCACCAGGCAAGGACTGTGGGTGGCCCTACTGAATCTGGGGTGCATTTGTAGCCCTCTGTGGGCTTTGGATCACTCTGTGCCTCTGATATCTCCCCTTAGGCTGTAATTCATTGCTTAGTCCCATCCCAGACCCTAAGTTTCCTTGGCTTTCTGGTCCTGAGCTCACACTGCCTGTCCTTATACCCGTGGGCTGTCGTGGCTGTTGGAATTGGGAGGCAGGATCTGTGCTTTCGTCCGAGGCCTCTTGCCTTGTCCAACACAGTGCTGGCGTGTTCTGTGAATCTCCTTGCCTAGACACTTTGTAAGGTAGGCTCTTTTCAAATGTGATTGCTATTCACTTAGTGTCAAATATAGCATAGTTATTTATCCCTAGGATCTGCTCTGACCCATCAGTATCACAACACGGTGAGCCTTTTTTCTTTTTTTTTTGTTTTTTTGCGGTGTGTGGGCCTCTCACTGTTGTGGCCTCTCCCGTTGTGGAGCACAGGCTCCGGACGCGCAGGCTCAGTGGCCATGGCTCACGGGCCCAGCTGCTCCGTGGCATGTGGGATCTTCCCGGACCGGGGCACAAACCCGTGTCCCCTGCATCGGCAGGCGGACTCTCAACCACTGTGCCACCAGGGAAGCCCGAGCCTTGTTCTTTATATGTTCACTTAGTCCATTAGCCCAGGTAAATCAACCAGGCAGTTAAGGTGACTGTGTGATTTTTGAGTTGTGTTCCTTTTCCTTTGTAGGTTGTTCAAATGATTTCATTTTGCATCATTCAGAATTGTTGTGATTCTATGTCATCTTGTTCACAAAATACCATTTGCCCTGAGCAAATTTCTGTTACATCTCAGAATAACTTACTTTAAGGACAGAGTCTACAGTTTCCTGAATTTTGCAGTCTAGGAAACATGGTGGCATTATTTTCTTGCTAGAACAAAGTACAAACCCAGATTGAGTATTTATCCCTTTGATTACATGCCCAACACTCTGCATACATTTGTGTTTTATTCATTTATGACTGTATTTTATATATATGTATACATGCATGTAAATATGTATAAGTATATACACATTTAACATGAGGAATATAGAAAGATTGAGACATAAGTTTTGGTCCCTCTGTACTATCAGTAGTCATTTTCCCCCAATGTTTTGTTAAGAAATATTTCAAACATGTAAAAAAGTTGAATTGTCCAGTTGATACCCATATACCCACTGTGATGATTCTTCAATTAACATCTGGCTATATTTGCTTTATCATATAATTATTCATGTCTTCATCGCTGTATCCATCCATTTCCATCCCCCTGTTGTTGTCTTTCTAAGTGAGATGCAGGCTGCCCCTAATCGTGACCAGGTGCTCTGTTGGCAGGAAGCATGTATTACACTTTGGGTCCTCCCCGAGCGTTCGCCGAACCTCTTCTCGGAGAGACCTTGCCATCTACTCATGACTCGGCCCAAAGCCTCACCAGCAGGCACAGAACCCTCCCAGTGGCCTCACCCAGGGCTTTATCCTTCTGTGTGTGGCCTAGACCATTCCGGTTCTCACTGTGCCTTTTAAAGCGAAGGTGTTCAAGATGCTGTATCTACCTTTTTACTTCCTCAAGCCAAGAAACATAACTAGACTCCCCAGAAGACGCTGTCTGCTCTCCATCCTTTAGCACGAGCCAAATGAAGCCTCTGACAAACACCAGCTCCAAAGGCAGACTGAGTTCGCCTTCCCCTTTGGTTACTTTCCAGCATCTCTGGTCTGGGCAGCCTCCCTTCCCCCTCCAGCTAGCCACTGGGGCTGACCTTTGAGGAGGAGTTCTCTGCTGTCCTGACCCACTGGGGCCCCAGTTCTGTCCTGGCTGGACGACATGGCTCTGAGGAATGATGAAGGCCTTGCTGGGTGTGAACTTCCCATTCATTTTAAATCACTGCTTTCTCCGTTATTATTTTTATAACAATATCACAGTAATGGCCACTTCATGTGTGCATTCTGTCAAAAAAGAATTGTGAAGAAGTGAAAAACGTGTCTCCCATATAATTACAGAGTGAACCTAAGTCAAATATTATACTTATTAATGAGGGAACCAATAAATCGGTAAAGCTGGCTCAAAGGGCATTGGAAGAAGTGGGTATTCATAGGCCTTTTTTTTTTTTTTTTTTAAAGGATAGAAGAGAATGATTAGGTAAGTGTGGAGGAAATGGTGAGGTACCGTTTAGATCAGCCTGGAGGTACTCCAGCTTCTGGGAGTGCTGCCAGCAAAAAGCCCTCTCTGTCAGCTCCCTTCAGGGTGTAGGGGAGGGAAACTTTTCCCTTCTTCTCTTCCAGGTCCTGTGATTGGTCTAATGATCACATTGATATAAAACAGATTAACAGGAGAAAAAATGAATTTAATTTTGTACGCATGGGAGCTCATAAAAAATATGAGACTCGAAGAATTGACCAAAGCAGGCAGCTTTTATACCTTTTAAACAAAGAAACAATACATTTTGAAGAATTAATAAGACAAAGGGAATTAGACTTGGGGTGGTAAATTAGTGAAGACGTAACAGGGTTTGTTGATACAGCCTTCTCGGCCTTGAATTCTCTGTCTCTGGTGATAAGGATGTCTCTCTTCCTTCTGGTACAGGGAGAGTGCCTTTCACGTGGGAGATTTATTTCCTGCTTTTAGCGGGACAGAAAGGAGGATCAGACTATCTTTCTTGCCCTAGCTGTTCCTTAAATAACTTTAATTCAAAAGAATCAGTATGCCTAAGCCTTGTATTTTGGGTGACCTGCCCAGAACCCCATCAAGGGGTTGCCTTAACTGAAGAAAGTCCCCTGGCCTCCTGGGCACCCCATGTCTGATCCATCTCTAGGTGTAAAGGCCGGATCTCTCACCCCCTGCTTGCGTTTGTCGAGGGTCATCCTATCTTCAGAACTGCCCATAGGGTCAACTGAGGCTTCTGTCATGACTGTGTGTCCCAGCTCACTTTTTTCTCTCCACCCAGAAATCTACAAGTTAACACATAGCTAGCTTCACAGTGTCCAAGGCCTTAATATATTGTCAATAGCAAAATTAAACCCAGATATATCCCTCTAGATATCAGGGTTTGGCTGACCTGTAGAGACAGATAGCAAATATTTTAGGCTTTGCAGGCCGTCTCCCCCCCCCGCCCCCCGCCCTCCGTCCTCCATCTCTGTGGTCCTCTCACAACTCTTCAGCTCCGCCCTGGGAGCAGGAAAGCAGTCACGAAGACTAAACAAATGGCTGTGTTCCAAAGACACTACTTAACAAAAACAGGTGGAGGGTGGGATCTGGCCCACGGACCAGAGTGCTGACCCCTGCCCTAGATAGTTAAGTAATCAATCCTTGGGTAAGTGTGTTAAACACTATCCTAGTGTGACACTGAAAGGACAAGCTACCTGCCGTCTTTGCCCCGTTTGATGCTTATAGGATATAATTTCTAAATCCTACGACTGCCTACAAGGTGCTCATCTTAACATTTCACAAATGAGGTACCAGGATCAGTGAGGGTTCTCCATGGTCTTACTATTTAAGTAGATGGTAGTTTCTGGAAGTGAGCATGGTGGATCTAGCCCTGAGGCTTGCTCTGTCCCCTTCCACCAGCCTACCTCACTGAGTCATGGGAAGCAGAGGTTTGAGTGACTCTTTGGAGAAAAGCACTCCCAAAACAGATTCACAGAGCCCAAAGGTATCTGAGAGGCCCTGTTCAGCATTACACCCTCTGCCGTGTGTCCTGGACTTCTCACAGAGTAGGTGGATTTACCTGTGAGTAAGGCAATTTGAATGTAGAGAGCTCTTATCCATTAAGGTTTTAAAGAATTGTGCAGCCTGGACCTTGTTTCCTGGGCTGCATTCTTCTGACACAAGGAGGATGTAAGAACAGCTTACACATCGAGACAGAGATCTTACCTGAGCCGTGCCACACATGGCTCAGGTGTGTGGCATTGACGAAGCCCCTAGGTCAGCCAGAGACTCTGTTAGCATCACAGTGAAACATGCAGGATCTCTCTTCCAGCTCTCCCTTTACCGAAGTCCATTAAACTGGGCCTGGATTCGAATGCTGACTCCTATCACCAGCTATGCGACCGTAGGCAAGTTTCTTAATTCTCTCTGTACTATTTAATAGGAAAATGAAATGAAGCTATCTATGTAAAGCTTGTAGAACAGTACTTGTAACACAGCAAGCACTATGAAAGTATTTTCTGTTATTGTTATTGTTACTGTTATCTTTAGAACTTAGTATGATGCCTTGCTAGTAATAGGGGCTCAATAAGTGTCATTCAATGCATAAATAAGCCACATGATAAATTAGATTCAGATTAAGTTGTGGAATAGTGCTCTCCAGTAGAGCTCTGTGATGATGGGAATGTGCTGTCTCTGTGCTGTCCACCGGCCACGTGTGGCTAATGAGCACTTGACATATGGGTAGTGTGACTGAGGAACTGCAATTTAAATTTTATTCAATCTTCATTTAAACTTGTAGCCACATGAGGCTAGAGGCTACCGTGTTGGACAGCACAGTCCTCTGAACACTCTAGTGTTTAGAGATTGTGATTCAATATTTGGCATTCTTCAAACATCTGCAAGTGATTAGAACAGGACTAGAACTCTTAGGCCAGTACTTTCTCATCCATCCACTCATCCATCCTTCAAGAAATAAATTCAAGAAGCCAATATTAAGTTCCTGCTATACGCCAGTTACTCTTCTGGGCACTAGCAGTCAGCAAAGAGAGAAGGTCTTGCCTGTCAAAGAACTTGTGTGCTAGTAAAGGAGTAGATAAAATAAAGGCAAACAGTAAACAAGCCACTTCCAGACAAGGTACGGGGGTGCAGTCAGGACAAAAGAGGGCATTGTGGTGGTGACTGGCTTGGAAGGGATTGTGGTGCTTGTTTAAGGAAAGCCTCCGTCAGGAGGGAACACCTGAGCTGAAACCTGTTTGGTGAGAAGGAGAGAGCCTTGTCATGATCTGGGATCAGAGTGTTCCAGGCAGATGGAGCAGCAAATTGTCTTAAAGTTGGGGCCGTGCTTGGCCTGTTTGCAAAAACAGGAGGAAGGCCAGGTGGTGGGAATGGTGAACCCAGTAGACTGTGGTCGTTAGGTGAGCTTGGAGAGGAGGTCAGGGTGGAGTTTTTCGGGAACTTGCGGGCCAGGGTCCTGAGTTAGGATTTTATTCTAGGGGAACCATAGGAAGATCCTGAGCAACGCCTCCTGGATTCAGTATCTCTTTCATTGCCATGGGTGATGGGGAGGGGCGTGGCAATGTGGTGGTAGCTCATGGGAAGGGATACTGGTGCCTGGGGCACAGACAGTGGCAGTGCAGATAGAAGAGTTGAGAGATGGGGATCTACCAGGGTAGAGCCAACAGAACTTACTGCTGGGTGGATTGGATCTTGAAGGTCACAGAGTTTTTATATAACCCCGTCCCCAAATATACTTACACAGTGAGACTGAGTATTTCACTGACTGAATAAATTTACCTTCCTTCCCTCTTCCTTCAGGAGGCTTCTAAGAAGCTTCGTGGTGCCTAGGAGTATGGGTTAGGGGATTATAAAGCATGTAGCCCAAAGCAGTGTTTCTCTGACTTGAAAGTGCAGATCATCCAGGGATCTTGTTAAAATGCAGACTCTGACTTTGTAGGTCTGGGGTGGGGTCTCAGATTGTACATTTCTAAAAGGCTCCCCCATGGTGCCAGTGCTACCTTTGCTTGAGCCCCACTTTACCTAGGGAGGCCTTACTCCTGCTATGTAGAGGCACAAAACTGTGACCCTCCAGAGCCTGTGTGTCTTAGGAGCAGGTTGTAGGTACCTGGGAAGAACTCACAAGAATCCCGCTGGAGTTCATTCTTCTAGATCCGCAGGAGCATCTTGGTCTTGTGGCTGTGAGCCCTCTCTAGAGACTCAAGGAATTTGCTTTGTGAGTAGAGGAACTCCCTGCCTCTTTGTTTGTCCTTTGGGAACAGAATTGCCCAGCAATTATTTCACAGCCTGTAGCAGTGTAGGCAGCTCTTCAAATCCAATCTCCAGAACTACATTTGAGGGGATGTATTTTACATGAAAAAGTAACCTTTAAAGGACCTGTGGGCTAGAAGCCCTGTGACTCTCTCTATATTGTGTATTATTAACACAATGCATTTACCTGGTGCCTGGGTGGGAGAAATGAGACTTGATCACCAGAGATATTAACAATAAGATGATCGGTTTCAGCAGAGAGGAAGTTCTCCAAAGTGGTGCCTCTGGCTCTGGGTCCATTTCTTAATGAAATGGGAAAAAGGAAGTGTCAGGACGTTTAATAGGATACATTTCGCTGAAGAGCATTACTGTAAGTGAAACCTATTACCAGGCTGTAGGATTTAGGGCTGTTTTGAAATGAGTGTACTTACTCCCTTGTAGAAGGGGCTAGTTCAACTATATTGATCATCCGGCGCCGGCACAGAATGTTTTATTGAGTCAGGATTGCATATGGAAGCTTTTTGTAAATGAAACTAACATTTGATGATTGGGAGAAAATGACTGTGACTTGCCATCTGGTTCCTCAGCCAATACCATTGATTCATGGTGCTTGTAGTAGTTCTTAATAATCTGCCCCATTTCATATTATATGAGATATTGAAGCTATGTTCCTGATTCCTCCAGTCTAAACATTTAGGGTTATTGCACCAAGCTTAAACTCCGGCTTTCTTCCATCTAATTTTTTTGAGTTCTCAAGTGCTGTGACATTTATCATCACAGGTTATTAAATTATCATGTGGTAGTTTGCATTTTAATTATGTTATTCACTTCTAATAAATGCAAATCTTCCTCTTGAAGCTCACATAGATTTTTTTTAACTAGACAGAGGGGGGACATTGAACTGTCTAGACCCACCTCAGCCAAAATGATCGACATCCTTTCTTGTTTCTGAGTGGGAATCTATTCAGTAAAGCGCTCACTCTGTGGGTTTGACCCGCCAAAGAAGCCTGATTCTTCCCATTCCCAATGTTCGTTTTCCCCTTTTATTTCTCTCATCTTTCTGGAATTACTGCTTACCCCAGAGAGAGCAGCTTAAAAGGAAGAATCAGGCATAGTCAAAGAGAGACTTTACTGAAATGTCTTCCGTTCATAATATGGTCCTAGCATTAAGGCAGCAGCTTTTCCTGTGTTTGTAGAAGTGCTCCCAGCATAAGCATATACATCTCTCTACTCTGTAAACCAGCCAGTTACGTCCTGGATGGGGAGTCAGAGTGACGGCCCCCATCATCACAAAGAACCTTTATCTGCCAATAAAATAAAAATCAAATCTGTGGCATGGCCACAATTTCTTTTCAGGGCTGGAACTCCAGGCAGAAGTGGCACGTGGAGCTGCTCCTTCTGGAGGGACACTCTCCCCAGTGTGAATAAAGGGGAGCCTTACATAAGATGTCTATCATTTTTGTAAGAGAATGGTCAGAACTGTCCTTAGAAAAGTCTCTGTGATGCCAGTTAGGACTCTGCCGAGAGGTATCCCGGGCTCAGTAGCCAAACAGTCCTGGGTGGAAATCCTGACTCTGCCACTTTCTAGCTGTATGATCTTAGGAAAAATAGGTAACTGTTTTGATCTTTAGTCTCCTCTGGAAAATAGAATCATGCCTTCTTGGCAGCTGGAGAGTTGTAAGAATTAACAGTAGCCTACCGTCACTTTCTACCACACTGTGTGACATTTTCTGTACAAAATGTTGGTCTCAAAACAAAGCAAAAATATTAAGGAGTTGGATGTGACCGCTAATCTTTTATCCTGGTTTTTACATTCTTTGGATCACAATAAACAATCAACAGCCTTCAGAGGATTCAAATGATTCTGTTTCCTTCCTCCTGGCTCTTTAGACTGTGTCGCAAGCAGTTTTCTCTGCTGATGCAAACGCCAGGACTGTCATCTTGATAAAGCCAGTCTCCCTGGACACTGGTGGCCGAGTGGATGGGTTTGTTCCCATGTGCCAAGCTGAATCTACCCTGCAGCCCAGGCTCTCCCAAAGGCAGTGTCGGAACTGGATGTCCAGGGCCTGCCATGGCAACGCTATCTCTTCTGTTTTCTGACTCGTCGAGGCATCCTGCGGTGGTTGACATGTCAGCTGTGGGAGCTGTAACTGCTGGGCAAAACCAGGTGTGTTTGAGTGCACGAGAGCCTTCGCTCTAGACGCACAGAGTTTTCTGAGTCGAAGTGGAATGAGAGACAGAAAGCACATGCTCACGGTTTATTTCCGATGCTCTTGGCTTGCGTGAAGGTGTCTCTTTCAACACATCTTATTTTCTAAGCATGAAATCAAAGGGAGATAACGTGACCCAGTTAATACGATAGGGCTCCAGCACGTCCCAGGGGAGGCATCCGCTGACCATCCCTCATACACAAAGCTCCCTTCTCAATAGCAGAGCCCTGACCCTGGGTCAAGGGTGCACAGAGCAACATGCTCACAGCTTTCTGGTCCCAAGTGAGGCAGTAGCCACTTTCTTACCTAGACGACAGATATACTGCCCTGTATGTCATCCCACCGAAGAGGCAATGCCTCTGTTCTAGGAAGTGGAGACTGCAGTCTTTACAGAATGCATTTTCTCATACGTTTGGCAACATCTCTAATACCAGCTTAGACCTGCATGTCTGTGCAGTTTCCCCAAACAGGGTGTCTCTCCCGGCCTCTAGCTTTTATTAGATACAAACCATCTCATTTCCATAATTGTTCTCCTTGTCGGGTCTGGCTGTATTATTCTCTGGCCCTCAGAACCGTTTGGGTCTCTTCTCAAAGGTCCAAGAAGGCTGTACTCACTTCTTCATTTCCAACTGATCTGGAAAAATTCAACTAAAGGAATTTGATATTTAGGTCCACAGGATCCTAGCGTTTTACTCAGGGGGTTGAGGTCCTCTTCTCCATGCCTTCATCATGAGACACCACCCCCCCCCCACCCAGCGCATGCATGCTCGGGGGGGTGATGTCACCCCTAGTGGAGGGAAAATTGCTTCTTTTGGGGGAGGGGCGCAAAAACATTATTGCTCTTTTTATGTATAAAGCATAGATATACACACAACATATAAGCAGATATGTAGTATGACTGTGGTATTAAAATATCACGGGGGGGCCCATTAGGAAGAAATGTCTAAAAAGGCTCTTGGGTATGTGATAATGAAAAAAGGTTGAAAAACACTGCTCTAGAGTTTTCCTCATGATGCCTCCTTTTCCCTACTCACAAAAAGTAATGCTTAAGAGGGGACCCCTTTGCTCTCCGCTTGGGGTAAAGACATTGCTAGATGTAGTTCTGGAAGGAGGGAAAGGCTACTGTGTCTCCAGCTGAAGAGTTATTTAGAACTCTTTTAGGGAAAGTCATGCCGGAGTTTTAAATAACAAAGGAATCGCCTGCAGAGATTTCAAAATTCCAACTGCTGGACCCCACCCTAAATGTACCCCAGAATCTTCTGGAACTCTGGACATCACTTGGGTGATTCCTAAATAGTCACACCAACACGAACTCCACAGCTGCTGGATAGAAGGAGAGAAAGCGGCTTAGATTAGAAGCTGGCCCAGGGCCAGAAAGTGAACTGTTACATAGGTCTACTGCTCACCACCTCTCCTCAAGCTCTGCGCTTTGGCAAACTGGATGGTGTAACCAAAATTCAGCCTCTGTACACTGGTACCAAATTGAATCTTGGAGACTGAGTTTTGGATGAAGTAGAAAAGAATAGCTTTATTGCTTTGCCAGACAAAAGGGACCACAGCGGGTTAATGCCCTCAAAACAGTGCCTGCCGACCTGGAGGGGGTAGTGGGGAGTTTTATAGTAATGTTTCAAAGAGGGCGCGATCAGCTCATGGACGTACTTCTGACTGGTTGGTGGTGAGGTAAGTGGGAATCAGCATCATCAACCTTCTGGTTCCAACTGGTCTGGAGTCTACATGCTTGTGGGCAGCATACAGTTAACTTCTTCCACCTGGTGGGAGTTTTAGTTCTGCAGAAGAGCTCAAAGATACTGTTATGTGTATCCCTTGAGAAGGAACCCGGACCCTACCCAAAGGCTGCACTATTGTTACTTGACTGCTCCTCCCTTGTCTCCGCCTCCCCTCTGTTCCTTGATTAGCAACTGTTTGAACCTGCCCTTTGGAACGCAGGAAAGGTCATGGAGGCTGCATGAAGCCTATTTCGTACAAACAACAAGTGGGGGACACAGAACGGCTTTTGTGCCCAGGAGCCCCACAGGGTCCTGCTCAGTTTCAGTGGTGCATAGTTCACCAAACATACCCCACCCTTTTCCACCTCCTTGCATTTGCACGGAAGGCTCTGTCCACTCGGATTCCCCTTTCTTTCATCTTAACCTATCAACATTTTACTTGTTCTGTAAGACCCAGCTCCAAAGATTCTTCTTGCAGGAAGTCTTTCATGAACCTCCCCAATCCACCCCCATTTTCTTATTGCACTTACCACATGCTGCCTTCCATTTTGGCTCTTTGTACACATTGTCTCATTTTTCCGTTTTATTGAGATATAGTTTATATACCATAAAATCCATCCATTCTAAGTGTACAATTCAGTGATTTTTAGTTGATTTATAAAGTTGTGCAGCCATCCCCACAATCCAGTTTAAAAACTTTTTCATCACTCCAGAAAGTTTGCTCATGCCTGTTTGCAGTCAGGCCCCACCCTACCCCCAGCCCCAGGCAACCTGCTTTCATTCTCTATAGGTTTGCCTTTTCTAGATATTTCAAATACATGGAATAATACAATATATAATCTTTTTCATCTGGCTTCTTTCAATTAGCATGATTTTTTGAGGTTAATTTATGTTGTAGCATGTATTGGCAGTTCCATTTCACTTCCAAATACTATTCCTTGGTATTGTAATGTAGTGGATATTAGATTAACTGGATTGGATTAGTATCATATTTATGGATATACCACATTTTGTTTATTCATTGACCATTGGTGGACATTTGGGTTGTTTCCAGTTTGGGGTTATCATGAATAATGCTATTTGCAGTCTCTCTATAGACATATGTTTTCAATTCTCTAGCGCAGAATTGTGGGTGGAATTGCTGGGTCATGTGGTAAATTTTTATGTTATTGGAGTATAGTGGATTTACAAAGTTGTGTTAGTTTCAGGTGTACAGCAAAGTGATTCACTTATACATACATATATATATTTTTTCAGATTCTTTTCCCTTATAGGTTATTACAAGATAGTGAGTAGTTCCCTGTGCTATACAGTAGGTCCTTGTTGTTTATTTTATATGCAGTAGTGTGTATATGTTAATCCCAAACTCCCAATTTATCCCTCCCCCCCACCTTTCCCCTTTGGTAACCATAAGTTTGTTTTCTATACCTGTGGGTGTATTTCTGTTTTGTATATAAGCTCATTTGTATCATTTTTTTTGTTTTTTTAGATTCCACATATAAGTGATATCATATGATATTTGTCTTTCTCTGAGTTACTTCACTTGGTATGATAAGTGAATCTCTAGGTCCATCCATATTGCTACAAATGGCATTATTTCATTATTTTCTTATGGCTGAGTAATATTCCATTGTGTGTGTGTGTGTGTGTGTGTGTGTGTATATATCTATATATCTATATCTATATCTATATCTATATCTATCATCTTCTTTATCCATTCATCTGTCCATGGACATTTAGGTTGCTTCCATGTCCTGGCTATTGTAAATAGTGCTGCAATGAACATTGTGGTGCATGTATCTTTTTGAATTATGGTTTTCTCCAGCTATATGCCTAGGAGTGGGATTATAGGATCATATGATAGCTCTAGTTTTAGTTTTTTAAGGAGCCTTGATACTGTTCTCATTAGTGGCTGTATCAATGTACATTCATGTGGTAAATTTATATACAACTTTTTAAGAAACTGCCCAGTTGTTTTTCAAAGTGGCTGTAACCATTTCATCTTTTCATTCCTACCAGCCTCAAAGGAGGCTTCCAGTTTCCCTACATCCACATGAATGCTTCATATTGTCTGTATTTTTTTATTACACCCATTCTAGTGGGCGGGTAGTGGTAACTTGTGATTTTTATTTGCATTTCCCTAAAGACTAATGATGCTGACTATCTTTTCAAATGCTTATTAGGCATTTATATGTCTTCTTTGGTGGAACGTCTGTTTAAATTACTTGCCTATTTTTAAAATTGCGTTGTTTGTCATTTTATTATTGAGTTGTACCATTGGTAGAATGTGTCGTTCAGATCTCTTTATGCTTACTGATTTTCTGTCTAGTTGTTTTATCAGTTATTGAGAGGGATATTAAGATCTCCAACTATTATAATTGAATTGTTTATTTCTCCTTTCATTTGTCAATTTCTTTTTCATTTATTTTGGGGCTCTGTTATCAGTTTAATGTGGTTGGGTTTACATCTGCCATTTTGTAATTTGTTTTATGTCTCCTATCTTTTTGGTACCTTTGTTCCTTCTTTATTGCCTTCTTCTGTGTTAAATAGATTTGTTCTCATGCTTCATTTTATGTTTTGAATCATTTTCTTAGTGATTGCATCTACAATATATATCACAGTTATAACAGTCTACTTCAGATTAGTACTAACTTAATTCATATTTTTTATAAATTTATTTATTCATCTTTTTATTTTTGGCTACATTGGGTCTTCATTGCTGCACATGGGCTTTCTCTAGTTGTGGCGAGTGGGGGCTACTCTTTGTTGCAGTGTGTGGGCTTCTCATTGTGGTGGCTTCTCTTGTTGTGTAGCACGGCTCTAGGCACACAGGCTTCAGTAGTTGTGGCTCCTGGGCTCTAGAGTGCAGGCTCAGTAGTTGTGGCGCACGGGCCTAGTTGCTCCGCGGCATGTGAGATCTTCCTGGACCAGTGCTCAAACCCGTGTCCTCTGCATTGGCAGGTGGACTCCTAACCACTGTACCACCAGGGAAGTCCCCTAACTTAATTCTTGTAAAATATGGAAACTTTGCTCTTATAAAGCTCCATTTCTCCCTCCTGCTTTGTGCCATTGCCACATATATATTAGATCTATATATGTTATTAATTGAGCAACACAGTTATTGTTTTATGCAATCCTGTGCCTTTTAAAGAAGTTAAGAGGGAAAATATATTTATACAGCCTTCTGTATTTACTCACATATTTAATTTTCCTGGTACTCTTTATTTCTTAGTGTATATATTTGAGTTACTGTATGGTGTAATTTCCCTTCCACCTGAAGGAATTCCTTTAGTGTCCCTTGCAAGGAAAACCTGCTAGCAATGAATTCTTCCAGTCTTGTTTATCTAGGAATATCTTTATTTTGCCTTCAATTTCAAATAATAGTTGTGTTGGTTATGGTATTCTTGATTGGTAGTTTTTTTCTTTCAGTTCTTTAAATATACCATTCCACTGCTTTCTGACTTACCTTGTTTCCAATGAAAAGTCAGCTCTTAATCTTATTGAAGAGCCCTTGTATGTGATGAGTTTTTTTTTTTCTCCTTGCTGCTTTGAAGGTCGTCTTTTGAGTTTTTGCCTTTCAGCATATAAGTGAACAGGTTATAATGTGTCTGGGCACGGATCTCTTTGCTTTTGTTCTGCTTGGGCTTTGTGGAGCATCTTAAATCTATAGATTCATGTTTTTCACTACATTTTGGATATTTTAGCCATTATTTCTTAAAATACTTTTTCTTCCCCTTTTCTCTCATCTTTCCTTATGGGACTCCCATTATATGTATATTGGTGTACTTACTGGTGCCCCACAGGTATCTGAGGTTTTGTTCATTTTTCTTCTTGGCTCTTAAAGATACATTAATTTATCTTTCAGTTCACTGATTATTTCTTCTGACATCTCCCATCTGATATTGAGCCTCTCTAGTGAGTTTTTAATATCAGTCATACTTTTCAACTTCAGAATTTCTAATTTTTTTGTTCTTCTTGTTGTTGGTACAATAACTATGTCTTTATTCAGATTCTGTATTCATTGGATTATTGTCATATTATTTAAATTTTAAACATAGGTTTCCCTAGTGTTTTGAACATATTTATATTAGGTGCTTTGAGCCTTTGTCTGTTATGTCCAACATTGGGACCCAATTTGAGACAACTTCTGTTGACTCCTTTTTTTCCCCTGAGAAAGGAAAGACCATGCTTTCCTGTTTGTTTTTTGCACGACTTAATTTTTTGTTGAAAATTGAGCGTATTAGATAATATACTCTAGCAATTCTGGATTCAGTTTTCTGTACACCACCACCCCCACTCCCACCTGAGATTTGCTATCACTGCTGTTTAATTATGTGCCTAGACTGAATCTGTGGAATCTGTCTCTCTCATGGTGTGTGGTCATGGATATCTTGACTCAGTTTTTTGTTTTTAATTCTTGTGTGTGTGTGTGTGTGTGTTTCATGTTTTAAATTCTTGTTTTTATTTTTAAGCCTTTCTTCCTGGGGGTCACCTCTGTGTCTGCATAGTCAATGATTGGTCAGAGTTTGAGTTCAAATGCCTCAAGCACTAAGATTTTATTCAAACTTAAGGCAGCTTTTATGTCTTCCCAGCTTTTACTTTCTTCTGGGCCTTTTGGCATCTCCTTTGCCTATGTACACAGGCTCACAGTCAGGCAGGAATGAGTAGAGAAAGTGGACCCTCTCTGGTCTCTTTTCCACTTGTGCATGGCCTTACAGTCAACCAGGGATCTGTGGGGAGCTTATCAAGGACCCTGTGGCTGATCTTCCTGTTACATTTCTGTATAGTCGGCCAGTCTGTTGCTTGCCCCAGCCAGCACCATGACCTCCGAGTAGCTGAAGTGGACTCCCCTGTTCATTTGCCATTGGGATTGCTATTCTTACCTACAACACCACGGAGTGTGGGGTTTTTCACATCCACTGCAAATCAAGTGGACTCCCTCCAGCCACGAGGCTGCTGGTTTGCAAGGCCAGCCCACCTGGTAGAGTAACTGGGCCAACCAACATGGGAGGGGCATGGGAGGGAGGGAAAGAACCCAGATCCCCACTGTTCTTACCAGAGGTTCAGAAGTTTTTCTTGAATAAATGCTCCTCAATCTGTTGTATGTTTTAGTCAATTTCCAGAGTCTTGAAATAGTTGTTTTCGACAATTTTGTCTAGTTTTGTCACTGTTCTTTGAGGAGAGAATTTGTCAAGTTACTCACACTGCTATTCTGTCCCCATTGTCTTTTCCCATCTTTTAGAGAGGAAAAATCATGTGGCAGGAAAAATCGTGTGTATTTAAAGGTATGGACTCTGACACCAGACCACCTGGGCTTTAATTGGCGCTGCCATTTACTACCTGGAAGAACTTGGGCAAATTGCTTAACCTCTGGGCCTCTGCTGTCTGTAAAATGGGGATAATAATAGTACCTACCTAATGGAATTGTTGTGCTAATGAAATGGATTAATATACATAGAGTAAGAGGAGCAGTGCTTGGCACACCGTAAGTGCTATAAAATGTTAGCTTTTGTTGTTATTTCAGGGAGGGCGGGGACTTCTCTAGGACTTTAGGTCCCATATCCTTGGCCTAGTACCTTGCATAGTCAGCCCCTCTGACCCTCAGATCATCTATACTAAGTGATGCTTGATGTGTAGAGGAAATGAGGGCAGTTCTCAGAGTAACCGCAGGTGTGGGGAGGAAAGACTGCATGGGACCCAAGGAACAGATGGCTTTGTGCCTTGTTGAGGCCAAATGTTGTTCAGTCTTTGTCTTGGGCTCATGTGTTTTTGTCCTCCCAGCCCCCGGAACTGCCTAAAATGTTCAAGTGCTACTCATGTACCATATTGAGTTGGAGACCAGGTCTGCACAGTTGTGTTTCCAAGCAGTTAATTGGCACAGTTCCCACATTTCAGAAGTTTCCTTGCAGCATGCAGCTCCAGGAGTGAACAGAGCAGCTTGGCCATGCTGCTTACTTAGGTACTTGCACAAAGGGAAGGACCACTGGGGAGCTGCAGGAAGGCAGGAGAGCTTACGGTGTGTGTTTACCAACTCAGGTTGCTGTGCACCTGTGCAGAGCCATCGTGCCTGTGGGGAATTGGTATTGTTGCCTCCAATGGACACAAGTGGGGTGAATGGAATACGGGCTGAGTTCAGTCCCTGCTCACCACTTGGTGGGTCACCTTTGAGCAGGACAGCTGTAGGTAGTGACCTGGTATAGCCACCATGAGCCCTACTCAGTGCTCAGGAGCAGGGCCACAGACACGATAAGACAGCCCTTGCTCTCAAGGAGTTTCATCCTTCATGAGGGACGCTAGACAGGCCAAAATAATCATGGCCAGGGAGAAGGTGAAGGGTGTTCTCGGAGGAGGTGTCATTTGAAATGCCTGCTGCTGGGTAAGTAGGGGTTTCTGAGGTGAGTGGAGTGGGATGGATGGTATTTGCCCATTTGAGGGCCAGGGGATGAGAAAGATCCGGGCCAGTGTAGGAGAGTGCAAGGAGGGATTCTTGCAGGAGGCTGACCTAGAGGCAGAATGCAGCCAGATCTTGGTGGGTCTGGCAGTTCAAGCCAAGGAGCTTGGGCTTTTCTAGTTGGCAGTGGGCATCACTGGAGAGTTTTATTTAGAGAATTAACTGGGGATGGATTGAATGAGGTGAGACAGGAAAGAGGACAGCGGCCCATGCAAATGCACTTGGGAGAACTCGGGGAAGAAGAGGGAGTGAGAATGGAGAATGTGGGGATCCCCCCCATGAGAATAGTACAGTGACTCCAGAACCATCAGGTGTGACCTTGGAGAATCCTGGCCAAGAGAACAAGAGACAAGGAGGAGGAGAGGAGCGTGGAGGGCAGCTAAGCCGTGCATGTCATGAGGGAGGGGTCGGCTATGTCAGAAATCAGGGAGACCCCGTGTGAGAAAATAACACATTTAAGATGTAGGAGCTCATGGGGAAGCTTTCTCAGGAGCAGCTTCCACGGCCCTAGGAGAGTCGGGAAGCCCCATTGCTCTGCATTGACTGGAGCGTGGGAAACAGGGCCGTCTACCTGGCAAACATGGACTTTCTTTATGACCTTGATGGAAGGAAAGATGAATTCACGGCAGTGACCAGAAAGGTGATTTTAAGTTGTGGTTTTTAACATGGATGGGCATGGGTCAAGCTAGAGGATAGAATGGAGATGGAGCCAGTGGAGGGGGAAGAGACAGCAAAGAGGGCAACATGGTGGAGGAAGGTCTTCAGGCGACAAAAAGGGATGCATGGGCAGAGGGGGCTGTGCGGAACGGAAGGGGGCAGCTCTGGGTGGAGCTGAAGTGGGTGCCCCGCAGTGCCTTCCCTCCCTTCCCCCGTCTTTCTCCAGTAGGCTCCCACTTCTGAATCCAGCAGGAAGAAGTTCGGTTGTCACATCCACACTTAACGTCAGCTTCTCTATTTCTTTGATCAGTTACAGGTACCCCTTTGGGTACTTAGTTTACATATCGGTACAGCACTGTTAGCTCCTTGAACAAGGTCACATGCATCCAACAAGCAGGAGACTGTTTTCCTCAGGGGGGAGTGAGACCAAGTAGTGCTGAGTACTTTTCTTCTAACGTGGCGGGGGGCACAGAACTGGACTCAGCATCAGGAGGCATTGCTGTCACTTACAGGTGTGTGATCCTGGTCTAATCACCTCACTGCTCTGGGCTCCTGGGTCCTCCCAGTAAAATATGGGGAAGGGGCTAGATCATCCTCAACATCCACTTTGGCAGTAACGTCTGTTGTTCCTGCAATCCATGACTGTGTGTCTTAGGTGAAGTTCGAGGGTGTTTTGTGCCTGAGATGCACTGAAATAACAGTGGAAGGATCTACAGTTGGATTTGAGCAGTGAGCTGGTGTGAGCAGGTCCGAGAAGATGAACTCTTAAGGTGTGTGGCTGTTCCCTTCATTGCTCTGACACCAAAACTGGACTTTCTTAGTCTTCTGGAAGCTGTTTAATGCACGTGAGCGGGCACTGTTTTGTTCTGACCCCTGTCTATCTTACACCTGGATGCACAAGCCTTGTCAACCATATTATTTTCTTCTCAGCTTATCTGGGTGATTCATTTCTAAGAGAGGATATAATTAGGTGGAAGTAGATTATCTTGGTACTTAGGACTTAACCCTACCTGTCTGGTGCTTTGCTCTTGAGGAATTATATATAATGGCTTTGTACACTGGCCTGGTAGAAGCAGTTTATATGTAGCATACTCCTGTGGAATTACAAGTAAAATCGGGAGACCAGGAAGAAAAAGAAATGAAATGCTCAAGTGCAGCCCTGGCATCCCACACCATTATTGCTCTAGCATTGGCTGCAGGCTTGAGTCAGAGATTCCTGGGAAGCAAAGCAAAAAGGGCAATACAGCTATAATCATACTGTTTAATAGCCTTTGGTTGGGGGTAGCTGCTGGCGGGGATGGGGGTGGGGATGACGATAAAATTAGTTCCTAGGAAAAGCAGAGCTTTTTCTAGTACTTAATTAAAAACATTGCCCATACCAGCCTTAACCCAGTGTTTCTGAAAGTATATATATTTTTCTCAAGGGAAGCACAGGATTTGAAAAATGAAGGCTCCGTAGTCAGGAGAGTTTCAGGAAATATCTATCAATATTTGGATGGATGATTAACAATGAACATTATCATTTGGAAATCTCTCATAAGTCTTGTAAAGAAACCTGTTTATCTTTGTTCAACCCAGAATTTTCAAAATTACCTATGACTTCATAATGCTTTTCCTGCCTGCGTAGCTTTTAACACTAAGTTTTTTTTTTTGAACAGCAAGTTTGCTGCTAGAGCCCATTAGCCTTTACCACCTGGGTCAGGGGAACCTCACCGAGGCAGGAAGCATATTGCTTGGTCACTCAGGTATGGGGTCTGTGGGACTGGGCTTCAGTCCTTGCCCCTCTGCTCACCAGCTGCTTGGCTATTATCGGGCTAGTCATCTTCTCCAGCCTCAGGTTTCTCATCTGTAAAACTGGATAATAATATGACCTACCTCTGGAATCATCGTGTAGAATAAATATGTCAATCGATGTAAAACCCTCAGGACCATCCCTGGATAAGTAACTAATACGTCTTCTTTTGCTTGTAAGGAATATTGTCCCCATTCCGGAGGGTACCCTGCCCTGATGCCACGTCGCTCCCACGTGACTGGGTACTAACTCTAGTGCTTCTTTGGGTACTGACTGTACTTCTCTTTATTGTGGCAGAGAGCAGCTCTATTGGCCCTTTGTGATAATTGCCTATTTTCATAGTTGTCTTCTCTATTATACTGTGAGCTGGTTAAGGACACCTGCAGCCCCGGAATTAGAACTTGACATGGCTACTCCATCTGGGGTTTTCAGTCTTTCTGACAGTGTAAGCCCGGCCCCTAGGGCATACAGAGAGTCTGATTCAGTGAAAACAGCTCTGCCTGGTGTGTGTGTGTGTGTGTGTGTGTGTGTGTGTGTGTGTGTGTGTACATTGTTAGCGTGTTAGATGGAAATCTCTTAAGACTCTGGTCCTCTATACATTTTTGTTGAATGCCGAGGAAATCATTTAACTCCTATTGTTCTTGAAGTTTCTCTAATAAAAGAGACCTGGCACCACGTAAATTGTGAATTGAAAGAATGGTCTCAATTCCTGTGAAAGGTACTAAACACAGACTATTAATAATAGGACTGATGCAAAAATTTCTAGTAGTGCCTTTACAGCTCAGTCACTGAGTGGAAGAAAATTCTATTATCTGTACCCAGCAGGGACGGAGAATCCTTGTTTTTCTATGATGGACCACTGAGCTGTGGAGAAAAATCAATGACAAGATTCATAAGGAGGAAGAAAATTTAGAGATTTTTTTTAAAGAAGAGGATCATAAAACTTTACACATTCTCTTAGAATTAAATGAACATAAGATGTCACTAAATATAAGGAATAATAATAAAAAAAAAGATGCCTCTGTTGTACTTTAGGGCTATTTAGGGAAGAGAGTAGAAGAGAGAAACTAAGAAACAGGGTACAGAGGGGAAAATGGTCTGAGAAAGGTGCAAATAATTCACAAGCGTGCAGGAAATGACCGAGAAGAAGTCTCAGAGATGCAGACGAATGAGGCCTTTCTAAGGAAAGAGTGTCCAAGACTGACTCTCAGAGAGCAGGGTGACCAGAGGGAACGATGGTCTCTTGTTAAAGACCCAGGTGCCGAGAGAGCTGGCAGGCTCTCGGGATACTTCTGCGAGGAAGGGTGAGGCCATGTTGCATATTCGCAACCCCAGGCATAACTGCAGTCACAGTGACAAACATCGGACAGCACGTTTCCTCCTCATTTGTGACGAGCTTTGAGGGCAGAATCATCGCCTCCGCATTACAGATCAGAAAAGGGAGCTGCAGACGTGTTAAATGCGTGGTTCGTGTGTGGCTCTCAAAACCCCTCATGTTTTCCGTCTGCCCCTCTTCTCACCCCTTTACACACACCAATGCCTTTGGCATGGGCTGAAGGCCAGAGTCATATCTAAATCAGAGGTTCTCCATATAATTCTTGCTCTGCTTTTTAAGAAAAAAATCGTCAATTTACACCCATTTATTATGTCATAAAACAGGCTAAATCATTCCATCAGAAATAAAGCGACATTGACTGTTTGTCTTCCCTGGCCAACCTGCGAGGCAGGTGGGCAGTCTGTTGGCCACCAGGGCAATTACAGGACTCATTGTTGTGTTGTTCTCTGTTACCTGGCTCTGCAAACCTCAGATCCTGGAATTCACAAACGAATGCCTCGTGCATGCCGTTTCCCCTGTGCCCTAAATGACTGGCTCCAAGGAGCTGCTGTTCAAGTGAAAAACAAAACCACACAATGTGTGCCTCCCTCACCTGAAGCAATTGCTGCTGCTGCTGCTTCATCCTCGGGAGATGCTCTCTGGGCTTCTGTGGTTGGACCCCTTCCCGCCTTTGCTGCAAGACCACGTCCTGGCACATCAGGCAAGCAGTTGAAATGGGCTTGCAACTTCCTTTCATGGGATTAAAAAACAAACTTGCATTGAAGTTGTGCCCGGAATGGCTTTTCCATGGCAGCAACAGGAGTGCTTTGCAAACTTGTTATAAATGGCCAGCATTGTTATTGCCAGACTCAGGAATAAGGCAATTTCCCGAACTGGATTGACGGAGAAGCGAGCAGGAGTTTGGCAATCTGTGGCCTGCGGCCAAATCCAGCCATGGCTTATTTTTTTTTATTTTTTATTTTTTTTTTGATGTGGACCATTTCTAAAGTCTTTATTGAATTTTGTTACAATATTGTTTCTGTTTTATGTTTTGGTTTTTTGGCCACGAGACAGGTGGGATCTTAGCTCCTCGACCAGGGATCGAACCTGGCCAGGGATCGAACCCACACCCCCTGCATTGGAAGGTGGAGTCTTAACCACGGGACCACCAGGGAAGTCCCGTGGCTTATTTTTAAAGTTTTCTTGGAACACAGCTGTGGCCATCATTTACATACTGCTTACCGATGCTGCTTTTGTGTTAGGATGACATAGTTGGAGTTGCTGCAGAGACCAAGTGGCCCAGAAGCCGAAAATATTTACTGTCTGGCTCTTCACGGAAAAAGTGTGCTGATGCCTGTTCAGAAGCCCCAATAAGGGGACCTCTGGGCCTTTCTTTAACTACAGTTTAATGTGAGGTCGACATCCACACTGTTTCTGCATCTGCTCCCAACAGCGCTGGGCACCGCTGCTGGGCGAGTTGTTTGAAAGTACAGCTTCCTCCATGTTCCCCGGGCGGCAGCCTGCTGGGCTGTGGTGTCTCGTGCCTCTCCGAGCAGAGGGGCTTTTAGATGCAGGTTCTCTGCACTCCCGGGCTCTCCCCAGCCTCGCAGCTCCCTCAGCCCTCACACGGGCTCCGGATTGAGGCACGGCAGGCTCCCCAGGGTCTTTTTCAGCTCCAGCTTCCTTGACCCAGGCCTCCCATCAGCCGTGGCTCTGCTGCTCTTTACATCTGAGGCATCACACACAGGCACCCTTCTCTGTGGTTCTGCCAGCGCGCCCCTACAGAAGCCTCGTTTCTCAGCAGCTCTGCTGAAATAGTTGCCTGGGCAGTTTCTCCTCCCTCCACATGCGCCACACCTGCCAGGATAGTGTTACTGAAGGATGGCTCCCCAAGGACCTCCAAATCAACCCTCAACCTAGTCTTTAAGGCCGTTTTACCTCCTCATGGCGCTCTGAGGCCAAAAAGGTCTTCCTCCCTTTTCCCAGGGATGGTCTGAATTTTCCCTTTGCCATTCCTCCCACCTCCCACTGGTTAGAATGGCCATCATCAAAAAATCCACAAACAATAAATGCTGGAGAGGGTGTGGAGAAAAGGGATCCCTCCTGCACTGTTGGTGGGAATGTAAATTGATACAGCCACTGTGGAGAACAGTACGGAGGTTCCTTAAAAAACTAAAAACAGAACTACCATATTACCCAGCAATCCCACTCCTGGCAATATATCCAGAGAAAAACATGGTCTGAAAGCATACATGCACCCCAGTGTTCACTGCAGCACTGTTTACAATAGCCAAGACATGGAAGCAACCTAAATGTCCATCAACAGAGGAATGGATAAAGAAGATGTGGTACATACACGCAATGGAATATCACTCAGCCATAAAAAAGAATGAAATAATGCCATTTGCAGCAACATGGATGGATCTAGAGATTGTCATACTGAGTGAAGTCGGACAGAGAAAGAAATATCGTATGATATCACTTATATGTGGAACCTAAAAAGAAATGATACAAATAAACTTATTTACGAAACAGAAACAGACTCACAGACTTAGAGAACCAACTTATGGTTACCTGGAAGAGTGGGGAGGGGAAGGGTGGAGGGAAGGGATAGTTAGGGAGTTTGGGATTGACATGTACACACTGCTGTATTTAAAGAGGATAACCAACAAGGACCTACTGTATAGCACAGGGAACTCTGCTCAATGTTATGTGGCAGCCTAGATGGGAGGGCAGTTTTGGGGGAGAATGGATACATGTTTGTGTATGGCTGAGTCACTTTGCTGTGCACCTGAAACTCACAACATTGTTAATCGGCTATATTCCAATATAAAATGTTTTTAAAAAAAGTATTGTGGTCCCACCCCCACTGCCCATCTATTAAGATCTGGTTCATCCCTGGTGCGTCCCAGATCGATTTTCCTCCGCCTGCAACCAAAGGTGTGTTCTCACTCCCTTGAGCCCTCTGCCACTTTACTGCATGACCCTGCATAGTAGGCTGTGCTGTTAGGACCCTTTCTTTCTGCTGTCCCCAGGCTGTGAACCTCCACAGGGCAGGGATTCTCTCTCAGCCGTAGTTATATTCCTTGCACCTCCCGCCAAGCAGGCTCTGTGTGTCGCGCAGAGCATGCACGCCAGGGATGAGGGCGGCTCTTTTAAGTGTACCTACTGTGCGCCAGCTGCGGAATCATGACCTCATGATGCATGTATTGTTATCCTCACCACACAGGTGCAGAAACAGCTCAGAAAGATTGACATGGCCAAGCGCTCTCAAAGCCAGATTTGAACTTGAGGCTCCGGTGCTCCAGCGCTACGCGGATAGGACCAGGGTGCAATGTTGTAACTACCCCTGCACACTCAGCCCCTGTGCAGGGGCTATACCAGGAGTCTCTGCACACACACACACCTCTGCCTGCCTGTGTATTAGAATCACCTGGGAGCTTGGAAAATACTCAAGCCCGGGCCCAGCTCTCACACATGATATCACAGTCCTGGTGGTGGTGGGCTGGGCATGGGGGGGGGGCGGTGCTGGTGTGTTTTTCCAGGTGATTCTAGTCCAGTCCCCACCCCCCCCCGAGCCAGAATAAGAAAATAGACTGTGGGAGGGCTCATGAGGGCAATTCTGAGCTTCAGCTGCTGCTCCAAGAGGTTGGCTGCTTCTTCCGTGAGTCCCTGATAACTGGCCCTTTCAGAGGTGAGGAAAGTCCCATCTGTCCCTGGCCGTGGTCTCTGGGTGCCTCCTGTCTCACAGCATTTCTGCCAGGATGTCCACAGGTCTCCTTTTTGGGCTGGGCCCCCACCTCGGCAGGTGACCAGAGTGTGCACCTCAGACTCCCTCAGAGGTGAGCCTCCCCCAGATGCCACCCAGCTTTCCCATAGGAGGAGAAGAGACTGGATGTGAATTGGAAATGAGGGAGTGCTTTTAATTGGCATTTAATTAAGAAAAAAAAGCTCTTTAATCTTGAGGGGAGACAGGTTTGTCGAGGATGGAGAGCCCAGTGGTGCAGTGGTTCTCAAAGTCTGGTCCCCAGATCAGCAGCACCCACGTGCATCCACATGACGTGTGGGAGCTTATGAGAAGTGTAGATTCCTAGACACATCCCGGAGGCACTGAATCAGAGACTCTGAGGTTGGGGGTCCAGCAGTCCGATACCCTCCAGGTGATTTTGCTGCCAGTGAAGGTTGAGAACCATAGCTCTCGATTGGTGGTTGAGCGTGTGTGTAGACACCTGAAACGTCAGTGGTGTTCACCCCTCCCCAACTCTGGGCACCAGAGACCGCTGGGGGGTTTTATAAAACCTTGGACTCCTGGGCCTCATCTCAGGGTTTGGGAAAATATATATATATATATATATATATATATATATATTTTTTTTTTTTTTTGCGGTACGCGGGCCTCTCACTGTTGTGGCCTCTCCCGTTGCGGAGCACAGGCTCCAGATGCGCAGGCTCAGCGGCCATGGCTCATGGGCCCAGCCGCTCCGTGGCATGTGGGATCTTCCTGGACCAGGGCACGAACCTGCGTCCCCTGCATCAGCAGGCGGACTCTCAACCACTGCGCCACCAGGGAAGCCCGAATCTATATTTTTAACAAGTGCTCCAGGAGATTCTGAAATGCAGGCGGGTTTTTTTGTTTTGTTTTGTTTTTGAATTGTGGTAGCAGAAACCTGATAAATATTGCATTCTTTTAATAATAACTTTGTATCTACTTGGTTCAAGGTGAGGACAGTTCCTCTTTTCTTTTCCTCCTGGAGTTGTGGCTCCTTCGTGTCTAATTATCAAGACATTTCCATCAGTCCTGTTACCCGTTAAGTACAGACAGCCGTTGCCGTTAGCGGGCATCTTCCTCATTGCTGGATTGTTCATTGCCACTTAAAAGCCACAAGTGGGTTTATGGCCTCATGCCTATTTAATTAGTCCAGCTTCTCCAAATTGGGTTTTAAGTGAGTGAAGACATTAGCCTCTGACCTAATTGATCCACAAAGCATCTTTTCAGAATGTTTGTGTAGCTTAACTCTGGATCCAGAGAGGTGTCCCGGAGGCTTTCAGCAGGCCATGGGGTCAAGGAGGTAAGGACCGTACTACTCCTGTGACCCTTGTGGGTCGCTCTGCAAAGAGCAGGTTTGATTCAGGACAAGAATGGCTGGCATAGGCCCCTGCCCTTTCTAGAAGAGTGGACTCTTTTTGTTTTGCCCACAACTGCCTCTCTCCTCACCATCCTTATGTCATCATAAATGTCCACACCTGTGTGATATTTTATGACAGGGCACACCTGCTGGAACGGAGAGGTTGTCATGTTTCAGATCTGCCTAGTACGGATGTCATGAAGCCTTGTGACAGAAGTGAAATACGCCTTCTGCTCCATTTCTGCCCACCCTTCCTCCCACCACCGTTGCCCTTTTACTCCCGAGGTGGAGGTCACCAGGCTGCAGACCTGCCAGCCTGCTCGAGGTGACTCTGGTGAATCCAGGGGACCCTGCCCACATGCGTCCACTTCTGCATCTGGCTTCTTTTAGGCATCTCAAGTCCTGTCATCAAGGCCTGAGTGAACCCCCCAGGCCCCCCGCCACCTCTCAGGCAGTCAGCCTGTCTACCTTTGTTCTTCCACATGGCATTACCTGTTATATGCCTCTGTTAGAGCATTTATTCCATCGAGCTTGTTTGTGTTACGAAGGAAAGAAGGGACTAAATGAAACCTTTGTTTTCACTTGCCCAGACCTTTCAGAAGGATCTCTGGGAGCGTTTGAAAGCCATTTTAATGAGACCAGGACTTGCTAAACTTCTTTTCTCGACAATGGCCAGTACTTGGTGCTTGAAAAATAATTAACTAGGGCTGCATGAGTTGTGAGCTGGCCTTGACTTGGTTAGAAGCACAACGGAAACAGGAATCAGAATTGGAATGCCGGCGATCGAGGGCAACACAGACGTCCCATCCTTGGTCATGAACAGGGACCTGCACCAGTGTTGAGTAGTGCCCTGCAGAGCTCACCCCCAGGCCCAGTGCTGACGGAAAGGCTGCAGTCGTTTGTGTTGTTGTGTTAGTGCTGTGCTAACCCACATAGAATCACCTGGGCGGGCTTTAACAACATCCCAGCACCCAGGTTGCCCTGGCTTAGAAACTCACGGAGGGACCAGGCATCTGAAATTTTTAATGCTTTCCCAAGTGCATCCAATCTGAAGGTAGCATTGAAAACCCCTGGGTTAAAGGAGTCTGTTTAAATGTGTGGGGTTGAAATGAGGCTACAGGAATTACTGGACTAGTGTCTTTTTCTATAATAAAGGTAAATAGAATAGAGGCATGCTAATCAGCACAGGTGTGTGTGTGTGGATGTGGACATTGCAGAGAGGCTGTGGACGCAGGGATGCTGACACCAGTGCCCATATTTATACATTTGGAGGAAGACTAGATCCACTGACTCTTCTTCCTTACCTTCCTTAGCAGCACATGCCCAGTCACTCAGCAGAGGCAGCCAGATCTCCCCAAAGATATAACGCTGCCTCTATGACGCTTCTCAGATTTTCCTGTTCATTTCCATTGCCACGGTACTGACCTTTTCTTCTCCCTTTTCTCAATACTAGTCCAGCCTTTTTCTCTGCTGGCATTCGCTCCTGCATTCTTCCACTCCATCCATTCTCCACACTCTGACCATACCTGAGTCACTCTCATGTTTTTAGAGCCTTTGCTGTTCCCCATCATGATGGCCCCAGGCTTTCTGACCCCAGAGCTTCGGTTCTGCACCCCTCAGCTTCCCCACCTCTCTCGATGCTCTCTGGCCACGTAGGGAAAGGCTGCTCTGTGCTAACAGACTTTTCATACGTTACGTCTAATCTTCGCATGCATCCTGCCGGGTAGGCGTTATTATTCCTGTTTCATGGAAATCAGGGCTTGAAGAGGTTAAGTTAACTTGACCAAAGTCACAGAGCTAATTAAGGAAATAATAGGTGTGCGGTTCAAACCAGTTGCTCCTCCCTCCAGGCTCTGCGTTCTCTCCACCACACTGCAGGGGACTGTCTGATTCCTTTAGGGTGGCCTCTGTCGCTTCTTATAGTCTGTTGCCAACCTGTCTTTTCACTACGTGCGTTCCATTCCATTATGAAATCATGCCACCCAACGTTTGCTCGCCCTGTTCCTTTTGCCTGGAGTGTTCTTCCCTGCCCAACTAGGACTCCTACGACAGGGACTCCTGTCTTGCTGATAATACCCTGCGTGGAACCTGCAAACAGCAGGACAGGGAGGCCATTTGCATTTTCTCTCCACCTCAAGGAGCCTTAAAATGATGCATCTCCTCTTGACCCTTCTGTGATTTTGCATCATGAATGTAACATGTAACCAACATACATGTCTACCTTTCTGCTAGGTGGCATCTTTGAGGCCAGGTGTCATCCCTTCCTCCTATTTCTGTCTTTTGTGTCCAGGGCATTGTGAAGCCAACAGCAGATGTTCAGTAGATATTTGTTAAACAGGTGAAGGGCAGACAAGGAGGCAAAGGTGGGGAAAGTCATCAAACTATACCACCTGAGGGAGCTCGGTGGGGCTAGAGTGCACAGAACAGTCAGGGATTCAGGGATGTCTTTACCTCTAGGAAAATGTCCACTGTTTGGAAATTTCCAGAAGGAAGCCAAGAGTTAATGATTATCCTAATGATCTAATCTAGCTTGTCCATTTTGCTCCCCTCCCAGGTTTTTGTTTCCTTGTGTTTTTATTTTATTCAATATGCTTTGCTAATAACCTGGTAAAAAGCGCGTGGACCCTATGTCCTCCAGCATGGACTTCATAAATAAGATGTAGTTGGGAGAGAGCCTGTGAAAGCTGTGGACTTCAGGACTTTCACAGGACTCGTGAGCCTTCAATGGTGGCGGCCGTGGGGATGCAGAGGTTGTTCTTATGCGGTGAGGCAGAATCTTTCAGAATGGAAACAGATGCCAAGGGAAACTTCTTCCCCGATGGAAGTTAATTCTTTAACCATTAAATTGGGGTTATCATACTAAGTAAACGGTTTTTGGACTCTTAAGGTTTAAATCACTTGGCACAGCTGGTAAAAACAAAACAAAACAAAACAAAAAACGGCGAGGCGGGAGGATCCGGGATGGGCAGGTGCGCTGCGTGACGGAAAGGGGGCCTCCTGGGTGGTTTCCATCAGCACTGGCGTTGAGATTGCATTTTGCACCCCACAGGTGAGCGTCCTTACCACCCTGGAGCGGAGGTTCAACCTCCAGAGCGCCGACGTGGGCGTGATCGCCAGCAGCTTCGAGATCGGGAACCTGGCGCTCATCCTCTTCGTGAGCTACTTCGGGGCGCGCGGGCACAGGCCACGCCTCATCGGCTGCGGAGGCATCGTCATGGCCCTGGGCGCGTTGCTGTCGGCGCTGCCTGAGTTCCTGACCCACCAGTACAAGTACGAGGCGGGCGAGATCCGCTGGGGTGCCGAGGGCCGCGATGTCTGCGCCGCCAACGGCTCTGGCGGGGACCAGGGGCCCGACCCGGACCTCATCTGCCGCAGCCGGACCGCCACCAACATGATGTACTTGCTGCTTATTGGGGCCCAGGTGCTCCTGGGCATCGGTGCTACCCCCGTGCAGCCCCTGGGCGTCTCCTACATCGACGACCACGTGCGGAGGAAGGACTCCTCGCTCTACATAGGTAAGGAGTTGCCCCACAGCCAGGGGTGCTGTTCCCTTTTGGTTGATTCTGTGTCAGTAAACAGGGCATGTTAACAGAAGAAGAAAACGTGGGCCCCTGCAGTTTTAATTTTCCTGGAGCACTGGTTCTCAGACTTGGCTACACATCTCGGGTGTTTTGGAAAATGCTGATGTCTGAGTTGCACCTCCAGAAATTACGGGGTAGTTGGTCTGGGGTGCATCCTGGGCACATAGTTTTTAAAAAGCTCCCCAGGTGATTCCAATGTGCAGCAGAATTTGACCTCTGCTGTGCTAGAGCCTCAGTAAACCTTGAGTGGGAAGCCGTGGTCAGGGGAAGTTTTATGTTTATTTATTTGCCTTTTTGTGTGTGTTTGGACTTCGGGCTATTCGGCATTAGCCACGAGGAATACTTGGGGATCTACACATCGGAAACCCTGTTTTTAATCATCAAAATGATCTCCTGGTCCTTGTCCTATTGAAGCTCAAAGAGAAAGGGGATTGCATGCCCAGCATTTGGTATTATTCAACGTTGGTAACGTTCCGTAATTTTTTTTTTTTTTCCTGTCACGGGGTATGCACTGGAACTGCATATTTGGGAAGAAATAAGGTACATGTGAACTTTGAAAAAATGTTTTGTGCTGTAATGATTTCTGCTGCTATTTTGTACTGGGAGGATGGAAGCCATTTGCAGGTGTTGGGTTAAGAAACATGCAAGTGGTGAATTACACTTACAGCAAACGTGGCTCCTTAGTCACTGCTTTTAGGCACTGCTGCGTGGTCATTTGTCGGGTGAGGGCTGGCCTGCCGAGCATCTCCATTTCTTGTTTACCGAGTTTAATTTTGCAGTTGGATTGTATGACATGACCCCAGTCACTGGGTGCTAAGCTCTGAAAAAATCATATCCACCCACGGAAGCTTTGTGCTTCCCAAAAGCTGTGTGCCTTGGAGTATAAAGTTAATTATAATACGAAGTTTAGGTTAAAATAGAATTTGATAAGAATTTTTCCAAAAGCTTCCTATCTAACAAGTTTCCACCATACGCTGCCCAAGCTTTCTGAGACAGGAGGGTTCAGAGCAGCTACACACCTGAATGCTAATTTTCCTCTGTGACTTTCTGTCCCAACTGTGGCGTAGATGACTTTGTTGAATAAATATGTCGTATGTCTCAGCCCTCTGTGAACAGGCTCTAGGAAAGAAAGGTGGAGAATATGTATCTCCCCATCCAAGGGATGAAGCACCTGTGGACCTGCCTAGGGAACACAAAGTAGAAGAGAAGATTGCTCAGGCCGAAGATGGCTAGTCGCTTCTCCCTGTGGTTAGGGGTTTCCATAATTGTGTGTGAAGGTGGGCACAGTGGGGAGAGGGGTCTAAGGAAATCATTTACATTTTGATGCTTTTAAGGCTTCAGTGAAAGCCCCTCCTCGTGAGTCTGTTGCAGACCAGGAGGCGGGCCACAGCACGTAGCCAAAACAGTCTCTGCAGGTCCATCTGGGCCATTGGTCTCTGACCTGACTGATATCACTCTAGGACCCTAGGATAGATGTTTTTTGGTAGCAGTAACAGCAAGTAGATAAATCAGGGCACATGGAAGGAAATGGGGAGTGAAAAGCTGAGTTCTTGTCTCTGATGAGGAAATCAAGTAGAAAAGTGTCTCCGCAGAATGCCTCCTGTAGTCACACCAGTGGTAAATCACCTCTGCTTGGGGGCCCCTGCCTGGAGCATCAGGCTCAGAGCCCTCTTCCAGAAGTCCGCCCTGATGAGTTAGGCTGTGGTATTTCCTGGCACTGGATGGGGGCTGGGCTGTCGGTTCAAAGCTTTAGGATGTGGACTCATTTGGGTTTTGTGGGAGGTGGAGGCTTGGGCCACAGGGCTGACCATACCAGGCACAGGCCCTTCTCTCTTTCTGAGACCTTGTTTCTGGGATTTACGGTGAGTCTTTGGTAGGAGGCAAGTCTCAACCAAATTTCTAATTGGGCATCCTTTTCCTCTATGATAGTTCAACATTCACAGAGTTGGGTGTGTCTTTTTGTGTGGTGTGTGGGCATCTTGGTGGCATCTGGCCAAATTCCAAAACATGACAGTACAGGACTGTGGAGACGGCCTTCCTGAGTGCTTCTGAACTTGTTTCCTGGGTCTGTGTTCATGGGGAGCAACAGAGAGCAAGCTTTCTGCACAGATCGGCCTCGGTAGGTGGCCTTTTATTCCATGCATGGTTTGAATTCTCCAGGAATGATTTTAAAAGACCATGCACATGCAGAGCATAACTGGTTCAGTCATTGATTGTACAGGTCATAAAAAGTGTTTGTGATCACGAGACTATTTTAGCATTTATCTCCTCTAATAGGGAGCTAGTTTCTGAAGCCACTTAAGTTGTCTTCGGGAAGTATTTGGGGGAGCCTGCTGAATGGGGCTGGTATGACTTATGACCTCTTAATTCCCTGCAAGAGAAAGACAGTCTGAAGGGAATGGTGCTGGGACTGTGGGTGTTGATGGTATCCGTTGGGGTGGAGTAGCATGTGCGCCCCTTGGTTCCAGCTCTTGCAGAGCTGGTAAGAGAGAGAGGCCCATAGCTAGCCATCTGATCATATGCCTGACATGTGAGTGTAAACTGGAGATTGAAAGGTTTCTAAATCTTGCACGTGTGAAGCACAGGTTGTTCATAGCTGCTCCTTTCCTGTGGGTGTAAGCGGGGAAGGGGATGATAACCATGCAGCGCCCTGGCCACAGGCCACTGGTGACAAGCCCTGCCCCTGGGTCACCAGCTGGGTGCCTTCGGCACAACTATGGCCATGTCCTAGACCCCCTACAGCTAGAGGGAAAGGGAAGCATTGCATATTAAATCAAGCTGGTATTTTCCACCCAAGTGACTCTTTGCTTCAGCCTCTTGTGGCTGAGTCACTGCCAAACTCCTGGATTCCTTGATGGTCATTCACAAGGGGCTTCTCCTGCTGGCCCTGTTCTCTGGCCATTCCTGCCCAGCCTGGGGAGGGAGCCAGGGGAGCTCATTACCAGGGGACAAAACTCACGCGGCTCTGCTGGCAGGCTTTTCAGGACCACACAATGTGGAGCCAAGCCTCACAGCGTGGCTGGCCGGTGACCTGTGGGTGGCACGTGGCGTGCCTTCTTCCCAGAGAGACTGATGGAGCAGAGTGGCAGTGGGAACCGTTTGATATGGTGGCGTGAGTGGGGTCCATCAATCGACCCTCTGGGAATTACTCGTGCTGTTAACCCATGTTGTGACCTTCCATGAGCTCAGTTTTCTTAGCTGCCCTGTTTCTCCGAGTTCAAAGCACAGCCCGTTGTATTGTAGGCAAGAGTAAGTAGGCTAATGTAATGGACTCGCTGGGTCCTTTCATTAGATTGCTGTGGCAATTGGTTGGTGCCTTGTTTTGTCTTTTTTTTTTTCCTTTGGGGAGAAAAAAGCTCCAAATGAGAGTGGTAAGGATTTTTTTTAAAAAATAACTTTATTTCTAGTTAAAAAGTATTACATGTTCACTGTTGACAACTTTGGAAGTATAGAAAAAGGATCATTGAAGAATAATTACCCTTAGCTTTATGCTTATATAAAATCCTTTTTTCTGCATCGGTATGCTTTTCTACACACACAAAAAATGTGTTTATAATAAATAATGTTTTGCTACTGTATTCCTCTCTTAATATTTCATGAACATTTCCCCATGTCACTAAATATTCTTTCGGTAATATTCTTTCTGCATACAAATATTCCCTTGTGGATCTATACTGTAATATTTAATGCCCTCTATCATTGAACATGGGTTTGTTTTTCCTATTTTACTGTTATAAACGAAGCAGACAGGTGATCTGTGCTTCTGAAAGGTTAAGTAACTTGCCTAAGATAATGAATGGGGCTGAGCCCTGGGTATGAGAGTGATGTTTTTTCCAGGTACATCTGGGATCTGTGACAAGGCTGGGGTGGGTGGGGCTGGGTGCAAAGGGCTGGTGGATACTCCAGGGGGTCAGGTGCAAGTAGGGGCATTCTGCAAGACAGCCTGAATTCTTTGGGAAATAGATATCAGAGGAGTCAGGAAGGTGAGAAGAGAGCCGCGTGTCTCAAATCCAAGGGGAGAGGTGCGATGGGAATGGAGAACGGGTGTGAAGGCAGAATAGAGAGTTGGGAGGAGAAAGAAGGGGGGGCCTGGCTAACAGTTCATGTCAGGGTTCTGGAAGGAGGTTGTGCCCCTGTTTCATGGTGCTTTAAGTAGAGATCAGCACAGATCAGAGCTGGTGGATTCCGTGTTCTGCTCACCTCTCACCAGAACTGAGGACAACATACCCTCACTTCGCTGTTCCTATCATGTGGAATCATGATAGCCATTAGGAAATTGCCCTTATGTTGTGTTGGAAATCTGTCTTCTTACAACTTTCCACACGCTGTCTCTGGTTCTGCCCTCTGGGTCCACTTTGAGAAACTGTGATCCCTCTTCCACATTTGGTAACTCCACAGCTGGCGGAGCCCCAGCCTCTCATGGGCAGGGAAGGTCACCTAAAATTTGACTCTTACGTGCTGGGACCTCCATTCCTTCCTTGATGCAGTTTCCTGCCACACAGCCACCGTTTCCCTCTTTACGAGGGATGCTAAGGCTGGAGGGCTTGTTACTAGGGGACAGAAACAGGTGAATGGGGCATGCAGGATTTGGGTACTGTATTGCTTTGCTAGGGCTACCATAACATAACACCACAGACTGAGTGACTTAAACAATGGAAATTTATTTTCTCACAGTTATGGAGGCTGGAAAGCCAAGGTCAAGGTATCAGAGTTGGCTTCCTCTGAGGCCTCTTTCCTTGGCTTGCAGATAGTGCCTTCTCCTCCTGTGTCTTCACATGGGCTTCCTCTGTGTGCACGTATCGCTGGTGTCTCTTTGTGTGTCCTAATTTCCTCCTCTTATAAGGACGCCAGTCAGATTGGATTAGGGTCCACCCCTATGATCTTATTTAACCTCAACTACCTCTTTACGGCTCTATTTTCAAATAAGTCACATACTGAGGTACTGGGAGTTAGGGCTTATATATATGACTTTGTGGGGGGACATGATTCAGCCCATAACAGGTACCAAGAGGACCAGTACCAAACAAGCTGAGACTCCTGCTTCTTTTGTCCTAACTTTTCAATAAGGAACTTCATTGTCATGTTTGTTTGTTTTTTCCAAGTACTCAAGGAATTATTTGAGGATGTAGTTTTTTAAAATGTTTTATTTTGGCACAATTGTAGAATCACAAGTTGTTGCAAAACACAGGGAAGTTCCCTGTACCCCTCATCCATTTTCCCCCAATGGTAACATCTTGCATCACTGTAGTACAGGATCAAAACCAGGCAGTGGGGCTTCCCTGGTGGCACAGTGGTTAAGAATCCGCCTGCCAATGCAGGGGACACGGGTTCAAGCCCTGGTCCAGGAAGATCCCACATGCCGTGGAGCAACTAAGCCCATGCGCCATAGCTACTGAGCCTGTGCTCTAGAGCCCACGAGCCACAACTACTGAAGCCCGCGTGCCTACAGCCCACGCTCTGCAATAAGAGAAGCCACCACAATGAGAAGTCCGTGCACCACAACAAAGAGTAGCCCCCACTAGCCCTAACTAGAGAAAGCCTGCGTGAAGCAACAAAGACCCAATGCAGCCAAAAATAAAAAAATAAATTAATTAAAACCAAAAAACAAACAACAAAAAAACGGGCAATGGACATGGGTACAATTCATGGGGTTTATTCAGATTTTATCCGTTTTATGTGCACTCATTTGTGTGTTTGTGTGTGTGTATAGTTCTGTGCAGTTTTATTACATGTGGATGATGATGTTTTAAAAATGCAGAATGGGATTAAGGTGAAAGCAGATTGTGTTGAGTCATGTGAGTGTCTGGCAGACAGATATACATGTGATACCAACACACACGTGCATACACACACACGGGAAGATATGGAGACAGAGAGGAGGCTGTAGGTAGAGCAGGGGCCAACTAGAAGAAGGGGATTCTTGGAGGAGGGCTTCTGCCTTCCCCAGAATGGAATCCTCGCAGGGTACCCAAATACACAGAGCAATTCCTCCAAGCCGGGAGGCACATACGTTAGACATGAACGTGTCACACTTTTCTTTATCACTTCTGTTGAAACCCAGTGGAGACCTCCACATTCCAGTTAATGATGCAAAGAGAATTATTCTCAGATTTCATCTGCCAAATGTTTGTTTAGCACAAAGGTCACTAATACCAGGCAGCAACCAAACAGAACTAAATTTCTCTTCAGAGCCCTGGGAGCCCGGAGTTATTTTGTTTCTGATGAGTTTTTATTTTAACTTGACGTTGGGGAAAAATGTGTTTTAACTCTCCAAAGGGTGTGGGTCGGGTATGGATCAAATACACTGTGACTGCAGTTCATCTGAAAAAATAATTAAAAAGCCATCCCTCGTGGGAGCAAGCACAGCTCATTACATTCTTGCAACTCCATTGATATTGAAGTTTCCCTTGTTAATTTCTTTCTTTTTTTTTTTTTTTTGTAAATAAATGAGGCTGTAAAACGACAATTTGTTTTGTCTGGGTTCCAGTCCCTCTCCCCAGCAGCTGGTCACATGCCATTTGCAGTGTGTTTTAGCAACTTGCTAGGAGACATGCGTGTGGCTCTTATCTGGCACTTCCATATTGCCCGGGCTGGTGGATGTTTCTTATTCATTTTCAGCCGCTCATAATTCATGCCCCTCGATTCATGGAATCACTGCTGTGCTCACTGCCTCGGTGACCTTGGGCAAGACTCTATAGAGCTTGGGCTCTGGAGTCTGACCGTCTTGAGATTCAAATCCTAGCTCCTCCACAGACCTGCCCACCAGGATTTCGGACACGTTTTCAGTTGACCTGAGCCTGTTTCCTTATCAGTAAAATGAGCCTGGAATCTACCAAGCGAGGTTTCGCCGGGACATTAGGTATCACGTTGTGGTGGGGGTCAATAAACGCAGTCCTGTTCATCTTTGTGGTCGTATCAACTCCATTTCCAAATGTAGAAACGGAGGCAGGAATAAGCGATTGACTTAGTTAAATACACGGGCAGGTCTTTTGACAAGAGTGGTTGGATCTTGATTTTCAGCCTGTGATGCAATCCATCCAGTAGATCTGAGAAGCAACCTCTTCCATCTTGAATTAGATCAGCAGGGCTCTTACTTGCCTGCACACCCCTTCCTGCGGCTCATCTCAAAGTACAGAAAGTGCTAGAGCTGTCCCAAGCAGCAGGCGATCTGGTTTGTATTAAGTCGGAGGCACCCCACAGTATGGCCATTGCCCCAGTGGGATATATTTATTGGCTTTCTGGGTTCCAGCACATTGCTTCTTAATTTGCTTCTTAATATTAGTTCAGTTTTTGAAAGAATGTCTTCTCGTTTTAGTCAAATTGGGAAAAACAAAAACAGAATAAGAAAACATAAATAATTTGTAAGCAGATACCTGTAGAAAATTATTGTCAATGTTTAGGTCTATTTCATCCCAGCCTTTTTTGTTTGTATTTACTTTCACCTAGTTAAGACCATACTCTAGGTAAACCTGCTTTTTATCAATGATAAACCTTTCTGTGTATCATAAACAGTAAACATCACTTTAGATGACTGCATACTATTTTGTCAATCTAGAAAATCTGGAATGAGTTCATTGGACATTTAGGTGATGGAGATGTTTGTGACTGTAGAGCTTCATCCACATTTACTAAAGCTCACGTTAGTGTGGATAGATTCAGTGGGAGCTGGAAACCAGCCTGTTGGCTTTGCTGTGGCTTTTTCCAGAAGATGAATGCAGGGCGTCATGAAAAGAGGCTTTGGGCCGGGCTGTGAGCCTTGGTGCCCTCGTTTTGCGGCCCTCTCCCATATCTGCTCAGGGTAGCAATCCTAAGTCCTGCCAGGGCTCAGCTAGCAAATGAGGAAAGCAGGCTTTGTGGAGGCTGGGAAACCAAAGGGCCTTGCCACGTCCTCAGCCATTGTTGCCCTGTGGGAACTCAAAGTCAGTCTGGCCAGATCTTCTGATGTTTAAGAGAGGCTAGAAATGCATATTTTTCAAGTGGAGTGAATTGCCTTCTCCTTGCAATTGTCTCCTAAACCCTCCGTGGCTCAGCGATCACAGAAGCCAGCTTGAACACATCAGTGCCTTGCTCTTTGCAGTTCTTTGCTCCAGACCATCAATTTCAGATGGCGTTCGCCTTTTGAGCAGCAAATAAATTCAATAAGGAAGGAAAAAAGGAGGGAAGGAAAGCAGTTGCACATCATGAATGCCACAACCAGGATAAGTAGTGTTATCTGCTGTGATTCCGAATGATATGCATTTGCTTGGGGAAGCGGGTAGGGCGCTTTCCCAAACTCAGGACGCAGTGGCAGAAATGAGTGGAGGACCGCTGCTGAGCCGGCCTCCCAGTGTGCCGTCCTGGCTGAGGCTTTGCTCCTGCCTCATAAGAATGGGAACTGCAGTGTGGAATAGAAAGGAAACCATTTCTCCCAGCTAAGCATGGGGGGCAGAGGAAGAAGAATCCTCCTGAGGGTTCCCTGAAGGGAGCATGGCAATGCAGAAACTGATACCGTTTGGAGCTGATTGAGGCCTGTGGGTGTTTACTGTGTGTGAGAGAGCATCTTTGCTCAGGGATTTTAGAACACAGCATCATAATGTGTGATAGGAAGAAAGACCAGAGGCCCAGGCTGACCTAGAGAAGATTCGTGGGGAAGGTGAAGATGCATGCGAGGGAATTTTCCTTCCATAATCTCCTCTAAGTCTACTGTTCGTTACTTCTTTACTACCAGCCCTTTACTGCACCTGACTAGTGAAACCACACCCATTCTATTTTTCTTTTCAATTGTAACGCAAGTATTATGCTTAATGAAAGATTTTGAGGTATTTTCCTGAATAGCATGCAACCTTTTTTTCTTCAGTTATTTCTAAACTATTTATTTCTCCTTTCTTACAATAGTATTGGCTTTACTTCCTTTTTTCCTTTCACCCGCAAGAAGCTTTCTGTGAGAGCAGACACCATGAAGGGCTTGGTTTCTGTAGAGGATTGTGACTTGCTATTGTTAGATTAGGGATTCCTATAGGGAATGTCCTTCCTCTTCAGTGGGAAGTGAGTTCTTCATTGCTAGAGAATTCTTTAGTGTTAAAATGCCTCACGTAAGAGTCTTTTTTGTGGATGTTTGGCTTTTATCTGTCCAGAACCTCATTGTTTTCATTGGGAAACTGCCTCTCCCCATCCCAGGTGGTTCTTGTGGGCTGCAGAGATGATCATGTGGTCCAGGCATGGCCAATCATGACACAGAGAAAGGCTGCGGTCTGCAATGAATGGCCCAAGGAGTGAGGCAACCAGAGTCCGCCATGAGGTTTGAAAAATGGACTGGAGGGCTGGGGCAGGGAGAGAGAGATCACTTCCTCCTCTAGGACTGCTAGCTCTAACACCTCTGAATGCCCACAGATTCCAGTGTCCATCTTTGTTTTCACATGCAATAAACTTGATCTAAGAATGAAGACAGCAAAGGAAAGTAGACCAGGGGGAAAGAGAGGGCAAGAGGGCTCCCTGGATCCAGCTATGCCTGAAGCTTGCATCCCAATTAGCATTCCCCTTAGAAACCCCTTAAGCACATAAATTATCCTTTCCAGCATTTGCAGTCAAATGCTGTGGATTAGGATCCTGCCTAATGAGGCTTAAATGTCCAGTCATGTCATGTCAGAGTTGGACTGGATTGCTTTCCTCTTGAGCTTCGACCAGGCACCTTCCAACAAGGATGAGTGTTTCTGTCCGCATGTAAGGCAGGTGTCCAATGGTCCAAACACTAGCTTGTTCATAATATCAAGGTATTTTAAAGGACTAATCAACTCATGGCCCTATATAGCCAATAAAAGGATTAGGTCTAAAGTTCTGGTTTAGTTCTTCATTTCTTTATTTCATAGACTTTTAAGATGAAGGATAGGGACCCAGAGGCCAAAAGTAATGCCCCCTCCACTTTCTCCCTACCCACCCAAAACACAAGTCAAAGTGTTTAAAAATAAATAGGCTTTGTGCAGGAACAGTAAGTGTTTAGTAACGAATTTCTTATGTGGGCAAGAGAGTGTTGAGCATGTGAAACTTATTCAGTGGTGCTGTTTATTGAATGGAAAAAACGTAACCAACCCTGGCTTCTTTACATGGCTGCGCTCACCAAAGCTACCTTTACTCCCTCTAACGGCTTCAGTGTCAGGAGTGAATTAGCTAAATGAATATGTTCCAATCCCAGCTCGGCTTTCCCATTTCACTTTTGCCAAGCTGTGTATGTGTGGTGTATGTGTGACGTGTGTGCATGCGTGTGTTTATTTTTGCCCGCATACAGATAAAATCTGAAGATACTAAAGCATTAGGTGGCTCATGGACACTCATAAAAACGTTCTTTTATTGCTTTCTAATTTTTAAAATTTTTATTTTATATTCGAGTATAGTTGATTAACAATGTTGTGTTCGTTTTAGGTGTACAGCAGCGTGATTCAGTTATACATTTACATGTATCTATTCTTTTTCAAATTATTTTCCCATTTAGGTTATTACAGAGTATTGAGCAGAGTTCCCTGTGCTATACATAGGTCCTTGTTGGTTATCTATTTTAGACACTCATAGAAACTGAGGTGTAGTCTTGAGAGCTGGGCTTTGTGAATCTGCCTGGAGAATGTCAAGAGAAATTGAGGGCTTCTTAACTGGGCTACTTGAAGCTAAAGGTTTTTGGATGTGCTTTAGGGGGAGGCGTCCACAACCTTTTAAGGTTGTAATGGAGGTGTATGTACACTCTTGTGGCGAAGCTTTCAGTGGATTCTCAAAGAGGTTCATGACCCCAAAAAGGTTAAAACCACTGAAAGTCCGTATGTTGAGCAGACCCCGATGACAGGAGACTTGGGGTGAGATAAACCAAGATAGTCGAGGTGATACGCTGTATGGTGTGACAGATGGCATTTGGGGACTGGAATGTTGTTCACTGCTCAGCCCTCAACTTGCTCTGCTCCCTGGGGTGACACTGTACTTACAACAGGAAGCATTGGAGCATCGCTTAGGCAACTGTGGGTAAGAAGAAGTCAGAATGTGTTCCCAGTGGCACCGGAGACACCCTCTCAGCCCTCGTCCTCCTGTGCTGCTGCTGCCTCCACCCCACCCCCCTAAAAAGTTCCTTGGTGGCTGAAATTTTCCATCCCTACTTTCAGCCTAACCGCGGGTGTTTTGGGTAATATTCAGCAAATTTTTTGTGCTGATTTGAACTGATGCACAGATAGGAAAATCAAAACCCTTTTTTTTTTTTTTTTTTGCTCTAAAAGCAAAAACATTTTAAAAATGCACTTGGATCATTAATAGAGTCTGAACTCTCAAAGTCAAAACTTTCCATGTGTTGTTACTAAGAAAAATTCTCTTGAGGCAATTAAAGGCAAAACAAGCAAATAGGCAAAAACTTGTGAGGGACCCCAAAAAATCATGTGAGAGTGCCGAATCGAAAAAAATTTTTAAAAAGATACAAATGAATGTATTTACAAAACAGAAAAAGACTCACAATAGAAAACAAACTGGTTACGAAAGGAGAAAAGGGAGGGGAGGGATAAAGTAGGAGGTTGCGATGAACATATACACACTACTATATATAAAATAGATAACCAACAAGGACCTACTGTATAGCACAGGGAACTATACTTAATATTGTGTAAGAACCTATAAGGGAAAAGAATCTGCAAAAGAATATATATGTGTATAACCGAATCACTGTGCTGTGCACTAGAAACTAACATGATATTGTGAATCAAGTATACTTCAATAAAAAGATTCATCTGAGGACATAAATGAACTTGGCAAACTTTTTATGGGTAAAACATTTATCCCAAAGTTTTTGGGTTTGCTGCATTTGAGAAACCTCCTTAATTGTCTTTACCAGTTACCATGGCCTCTTATTTCAGGTATGGGAGGTAGAGGGGTGCTTGGGAGTTGAGCTCATCCTAATGTCTCTCCAAGGAGACATGCTTTTCCCCCTTTCTCTCTAATGTTCTAAGCATGTGATGCAAATGGATGTGATTTCCCACTGCTTCCCTTTTCTGGGCAAGACATTATTACCATAAGCACATTCACAGCTGCCCACCTGCCTTGTGGGTTGTTAATGGAGTTTACAAAGGGAATTTGGATTCCCAGCAAGAGGCCTCATTAACACAGCAAGGATCTAATAGATTCTAAAATTGTGTATGGACACTCACAACCTTTGGAAACCCAGCGGTGTCTATTCTTAGATCTAAGTCATTTCACCTGCCCTGGGCTCGGTCTGTACATTTCCGTCACAGGGGAAAGAACGTTGTCTTGATGGAGTCACATCAACTGTATTGTTTTAAGTTAAGCATTAATGCCTGTGATTCAGGGGCTAAAGACAAGATTCAAAAGCCGTCAGGCGGGGCTTCCCTGGTGGCGCAGTGGTTGAGAGTCTGCCTGCCGATGCAGGGGACACGGGTTCGTGCCCTGGTCCCGGAGGATCCCACATGCAGCAGAGCGGCTGGGCCCGTGAGCCATGGCCGCTGAGCCTTCGCTTCTGGAGCCTGTGCTCCGCAACGGGAGAGGCCACAACAGTGCGAGGCCCGCGTACCGCAAAACAAAAACAAACAAAAGCCATCAGGCAGTATAAAGGACAAAATGTCTCCCACACTGGTGCTTTAATTTTATTCTTTTTAAATACCGCCTTGTTACTAGCCATGAGCAAGTGTTTAATTTTAGGATCCCTTGTTGTCACCAAGAAAATTCAACAGCTGTCTGCTTATTTAGACAAGTGTGTTAAGCACCCATGGGTTTGACTAATGACCACAGTAACAAAATACACTAGCTCTCATTGATGGAGTCTCTCCTGTATGACAGACAGGAAATGGGAGCCTTACATGTGGTTGCCCTTGCTTCCAACTACTAGAGCCCAGAGAGATAGGGGTTGTTATTCTCAGTGTACGCATGAGGAGACCGAGGCCGAGGGAGGTTAAGCAGCTTGTCCAGGGTCATACAGCTATCAGGTGGCAAGGCCTGGATTATAATCCTGGTCTCCATTACCCCATATCTTCCCCACCATATGCTCCCCTCCCCTGTCCTTAGACACTCTGGTGCCCCACCAGGGTAATATAGGACCCCAACTGTGCTATGCTAAGTATTAAAAATGGCTTAACTCAACTACCTAATTCTTTCTCTCTTTCTCGCTCTCTTTCTTTGTTTTGTATACAAAATACCGAGAGCTGTGGGTTATTTTAGCAGCAAAGTATGAAATGGTGATGAGTTTTCAGGCCAGGAGAGGTCTGATGGATGCAGGCTGCTCAGGGCCTGGCTTCCCAGTGGGAGTTTTTAAAACTCTCGTCAGATAAAGCTTTCTTCCCACGGAAAAACCCCAGTGACTTGTTTTCACAATCTCCCTGCAGTAGAGTGAGAGAAGCACACTCACCAGACTGTTTTGTTTACATTGGAGACCTAGCAGCGTTTAATTGGTGTACATTCATCCCTGTTATGCAACTTGGACTTGAGTTGTTTTCACTCCCAGGCTCGGCTCGGCTGACTTGCTTTTCCGTGTAAGTCAGGGAACGACTTTAGAACCTGCTAGGCCACAGCTGGGACAAAACTGGTGAGAAGGTAGGATAAGAGAGATTTCATGGATCAGGGATGAACACAGGAGAAAGAAAAAGAACAAATACAGATCAACAAGTGACAAGAAGGTCATTCCCAGGGCCTTTCATCCTGGGAAAATAACCAGCCTCCACAATTGTTCAGCCCAGTGGGGTTGTGAAGGACTTCAAGAATAGAACATCTATGGAAATGAACTGCGTTAACAGGAGAAGGTAGTTACAGGATGGGTCAGAGAGTGGTGGAGCCCTCCTTTAGCCACCGTGGGGGACATGAGGTCCAAGTAGCTGAACACTCTTCCCTGTACAGGCAGACCTCGGAGATATTGTGGGTTCCATTCTAGGCCACTGCAATAAGGCAGATATCGTGATAACGTGAGTTACATGAATTTTTTGGTTTCCCAACACATATGAAAGTCATGTTTATGCTATACTGTGGTCTATTAAGTGTGCAATAGCATTATGTTTAAAAAAACTGTATATACCTTAATAAAAAATAATTTAGTGCTGAAGAATGCTAGCCATCATCTGAGTCTTCAGCAAGTCATAATCTTTTTGCGGGTGAAGGGTTTGAAATATTGCAAGAATCATCCAAACATGGCAGAGACATGAAGTGAGCAAATGCTATTGGAAAAATGGCTCCGATAGGTTTGCTTGACGCAGGGTTGCCACCTTGAATTTGTAAAAAATGCAACACCTGCAAAGTGCAATAAAGCAAAGTACAATAAAATGAGGTCTTCAAGCCTCACTTTACTGAGATCTTGTTGGTGGCCTGTAGACAGATGACCATTTTTTACTGGTCTGCCTGGGGGAGTAGAGAGAGGGTTCAGAGGGCAGAAACCAGGTGTGAGTGACCAAGTGTTCAATCTAGGAATCAATTAGGAATAAAGTTGGAAAGTTGGGCAAGTGAGTTCCTCCAGATCACGACTCCAGCTCCATATTTCTAGCTTTTTTTTAATTAAAAGTTTTAATTGTGGTAAAAGAAAGTCATAACATAAAATTTACCGTAATAACCATTTTTAAATGTGCTGTTCAGTAGTGTTAAGTATACTCACGTTGTGCAACAGATCTCTGAAGCTCTTTGATCTTGCAAAACTGCAACTCTATATCCATTAAACAACTCCCAGCCTCTGGCAACTACCCTACTATTGATACTTTGTCTTTATGGGTTTGACTATTCTAGTTACCTCATGTAAGTGGAATCATGTGATATTTGTCTCTTGGTAACTGACGTTTCACTTAGGATAATGTCCTGGAGTTTCATCCATGTTATAGCAGGTGTCAGAATTTCCTTTTTAAAGGCTGAATCATATCCCTTTGTATGCTAGACCACATTTGGTTTAGCCGTTCATTCCACGATAGACATTTGTATTGCTTCTACTTCTTGGCTATTGTGAGTAATGCTGCTATGAACATCTGTGTGCAACCTGTTTCTGTCTTGTTAAATGACATCTACTTGGGTGTCAGGCTCAGCTTAAGGCCAAAATTCAACTCCTTAATTTCCTCCCAAGTTTGCTTTGTCATTGACTTACCATATTCTTTCCCTCCCACCCCCTGCATTTAAAAGCGACCACCTCTTACTGGTCATGACTCCTGAAGATCCCTTGTATCTGGCTCCCAGTTCCCTCTACATTCACTGCCCCAGAGACTCTCAGCCCTTCTCACCTGGACAATTATGTTTACTTCTTTTGAGTCTCACTGTGTCCAATCTGGCATATTTCCAAACGGTTTCCATGGTGCTACTGCTCCAAAGCACGTTCTGTAAGAACCTGGAGAGATGTGCATTTTTCTGGAGGCTTTGTTCCAAAAGTTCCAAGCCATCTGCATGGAATTTAATAGGATTTTCTTACATTCCCAGTGAATAATAACAATATGTTTATATGTATTAATATAATGCATGTGTCTAAGATAATAGTACTGTAATTTTTGAGATACTTAAAATAATTTGACTGCTTTTTCACAAGTAGAGACATGTTTAATTCAACTGTCTACATTTTATTTACACACTCATTGATTTAACAAACATTGGTTGAGAACTTACCATGTGTCAGTCAAGGTGCTGGGGACCCACGGAGGAATCAGACCCAGTACCAGTCTGTAAGAGTAGTGATAACATCGGCAAACATTTATATGCACTTTCTGTGTGCCAGAGACTGGCGAAGCTCTTTAGTATAGTATCTGGTGTGATTCCCAAAATAATCTTTTAAATTTCATTGTCTGCATTTTATGGGAGGAAATCAGGACACAGATTGAGTAACACGCCCAATAAGAGACAACGTGGAGATTTGAGCCCGGGGAGGTTCTTTCTCCAAGGAAGGTGTTCCCAGCAAACTCTGTCAGCAACTGTCATGAAAAGCAAGAACTTGAAAGATAGGGCAGGATGAAACACCAGACTAGTAGGAACCTGCGCCCACAGTTGTATATGTGGAGTGGGGAAATATTGACCAGATGTGCTCAGGAATATTTTGCAAGCATGAATAGTGACTCAGTGCCTTGCAGAAAGACAGGCTATCTTCCCAGCCGTGGCTGCTGTTAGAGCCTTGCCTGTTCTCAAAGCAAGGACTTGTGTAAACTCTGTGTCTCATAGGTGTCAAATGCTGTTCCCTGATGTGATGCATTATCCAGGAAAGGAAATAACATGACAAAGCCTCTCACCCAGACTCAGAAAGGAAGGTGCTGTCTGAACTGGCTCTCTGGATGGCTGGGAGAAACAGTTTCGGAACTTGGTAGTGTTTACAGCTGGGCAGGTGGTGTTGACTTCTTATGAATCATGGAGACCAGCCCGAGAGGGACCGCCTAACCCTGTGTGTGTGTGTGTGTGTGTGTGTGTGTGTGTGTGTGTGTGTGTGTGTGTGTGAGAGAGAGATGATGAAGGGAGAAAGTGGAGATTGTTATTCATCACACCAAAGACAAAGCATGTTCTTTTTTTTTTTTTTTTGGCTGTACGCGGGCCTCTCACTGCCGTGGCCTCTCCCGTTGTGGAGCACAGGCTCTAGACACGCAGGCTCAGCGGCCATGGCTCACGGGGCCAGCCGCTCCGTGGCATGTGGGATCTTCCCGGACCGGGGCATGAACCCGTGTCCCCTGCACTGGCAGGCGGACTCTCAACCACTGCGCCACCAGGGAAGTCCAAAGCATGTTCTTTTATGGAATCATTTCACTTCTGTTGGAGATGACCAAGCAAATAGTCCATGAGCATTAAACTTTTAAAGTCAGGATGGAAGATTAGTCTCCACAGCTTACCGTCTGCAGTGGTGAGGACTTAGAAAGCTGTGGGTGGTAGGCAGCTCCACTGGGAGAGTGCACACCATATGCTGGGCCCTGAGCTCAGTGTTGCCCTTACGTTCCTCATTTTATCTTAGTCATGACCATTTTACAGCATAGGAAACTGAGTCTCAGCAGAATGAAGTATCTTGTCCAAAGTCATACCTCTTGGTAAGTGAGTGATAAGGTTTGAGCACAATGTCTACAAATTGTGTCTGACCCTACAATTGAGATTTTACAGAATAACTGATTTTTTTTTTATTATGGGAAATTTGAGTCCTATCTAAAAGTAGAAAGGATAGTTGAGGTACTTCCCTGGTGGTCCAGTGGTTAAGACTCCAGACTTCCAATGCAGGGGGCCGGATTCAGTCCCTGGTCGGGGAACTAAGATCCCACGTGCAGAGTGGCCATAAAAAACCAAAAAGATAGTTGACTGAACCTAAGTGTGCCCATCGCCCAATCATTATCAACACATGCCCTTTCTTGTTTCATCTGTATGTACCTCTACCCAGTCTCCTCTCTCTTTGATTATCTCAGATATATTGCTTCAGAAATTTTCAGATGTATCATTTTTGGGGCAACTATTTAGTATTTATTTGTAAAAGATAAGACCTCTTTAAAAACATAATCACAATATCATTGTCACGCCTTAAGAATTAATAAGTTTCTTAATATCAACAAATACTACTCAGTGTTCAAATTTCTGCAGTTGTCTCAGATAAAAATGTTTCATCAGATCCCCAAAGCTCTATGCTTTGCAGTTAGTTGCCTTGTCTCTTAAGTATCTTTTAAATCTATAGGTTTCTCTCTCTTTCTTCCTACCAGATAAAGAAACTGGATCATTTCTCCTGCAGTTTTATACAATCTGGCTGATTCTTTTTAACATGTTCTTCTGTCTCCTACTAGCATTTCTTGTAAGTTTGTTGTTAGAGCTAGAGGATTGAGCAGATTCAGGTTATTTTATTTATTTATTTAGGCCAAAAAGCACTTCTAGGTGGTGATGTCTACTTCCATTACAAGACACATGGTGTCTGGTCCTCTCTTCCTATGGTGTTGACAGCCATTGTTGATCATGGCCTTGATAGTGGTAACATTCAAATTCTAGCATTCCTTCTTCATTTATTACTTCTATTAAGAGAATGTTCCTTATTCCAACTGTTTTATTATCCTGACGTAGTACTGGAATAAGAAAAGCAGGAACTCTTTGAGTTCCCGGACCCAGTTCCAACGTGTGCATGTGGAGCCTTCCCCACACCAACAAGCAGTTCTGGTGTCCAAGAAATCAACTCAATTCTGACTCTGTCTACCTGGAGATAGAATCAGATTCCACAGGTAAAGGGCTCAGTCCCGCAAGACCTCCCTCCATTTCAGATGTCATTTGCACCTTTGCTTCTGACTGAAGCGTATAAATCATAGATTCCTATGACCCCCTCCTTGGTTCCATTAATTTGCTAGAATGGCTCACAGAACTCAGGAAAACCCATTTACTCAACTAGATTACTGATTCATTTTACAAGGATATTAAAGGATATGAATCAACAGCCAGATGAAGAGATACATAGGGCGAGGTCTGAACAGAGGAGCTTGGGGCCCAGCACAGTGGCACACGGAAGCATTATGGTTCCCCAACATAGGAGCTCTCTGAAAAAGGGACGAAAAAGTTGTCCTTTTGGGCTTTTATGGAGGCTTCGTTACATAGTCATAATTGACTAAATCATTTGACAGTGGCACTGATTCAACCTCAGGCCCCTCTCCCCTACCCAGAAATGGGGGTGTGAGGGGTGGGACTGAAACTTTCAACCTTCTAATCACGTATCACATGGTTGGTTCTCCTGGCAACCAGCCCCACCTGGGGTGGGATGAGTAGTCACCTTCATTAACATAAACCCAGTTGTGATGGAAAGGACTTGTTATGAATAACAAGACACCCATTTCACCTTTGTGGAATATGTATTTCTTATAAATCATAATATCAGAATGATTATCAAAAATAATTTAAGATTTTTTTTTCTAGTTCTTTTTGTCCTTAAGGTATATCCTATTAGGGATATATAGGGATATATATATATTACTGTGTTTAAAAATCATTAAAATGGCTTCTCTCTGTGTGGTTAGGACTCTAATTCAATGAGCAGTTAAACTTATTCCATGTTGCTTTCGATTTTTATAGATTAATTCTTAAAATATAAGTTTTTATAATTATGTAAACTACATGGTTTCAAAGTCAAATCTACGAAACAGGAATATTCTGAGAATTCTAACTTCTGAAACCAGTCACTTCTATCTATACCTTCCCTCACTTTCAAGGTAGCCATTTTTTGGTTTGTTTTAGGTTTTTATTTTTCTGTATTAAAAATGTAACCAAATACACTTATGTGTTAACATCTCCTTTTTCTTGAATAAAATGTAACTATTCTATACATTTTCTCCACCTGACTTTACTTGACAATATATGCTGTAAGTAAAGGAACGTTGCATTATATGAAGGCTTAGGATGATTAGCACTATGTAGAGGCATAGATCATTGAATTTTGAGAGCTGGTGGTAATAATAGCAAATACTCGCGTGGCGTTTACTCTGTGCTATGTGCTGTTCTAAGTACTTAACATACATTCACTCAGTAATTCTCATCATAATCATCCTCTGGGGTATGTACTCTTATTGTCCCCATTCTACAGATGAAGAAACTGAGGCACAGGGAGGTGAGTTAGGTAACTTGCCCAAAGTCTCAGAGCCGGTGGGTGGCAGATTTGAATGTGGGTGTCTGCTCTCATATACCACGTTTTGCTTTAGAATTGCCGGAGTCTGTTTTTCTGGTTATTTCTGAGTGAGGAAGCTGTAACTCCTGGTCAGTTAACAGTCCAACTGCCCATGTGCCCAGCCCCTAGATTTATTACTTTTTCAAATGGTCACTAGCTTGCCTTGAGCTCCTTGTCGAGCCTAGAATTTGGTTCTAAAAACTTAGCCTGTTACTTCATGGATGCGCAGAAGACGTGAGATGCCTGGGTCAGAGATAAAGGATTTATTCCTCCTGGCACAATAATCGGCATGTTGTGACTGTTTCCTTGCCCCTGTCAGTGCCACAGGGGTGATTTGGAGGGCCGGATGGATGGATGTCTGCTCCTGAGGTGAGTTGTGTTACAGGAGACGAACACTGCATTTAGGGAATCCACTGCTTTTCCAGCAAGCAGTAATAAGCAAGCTTATTTTTTGTCTTAGGGGGAGAAGTTTTCTCCTTCATCGAGGTTGCTTGCTGAGAAATGGCTGGGTAATAAATGGCCTTGCCTTCTTCTCACAAACGGAAGATGTGTAGGAGCGTAGAAAGTCATCAGGGACTGTTTCTCTCAATACTTCTTTGTACCCGTCTTATTGGCTTTAGAATATAGAGTCAAGTGGGTACCCCATACCATTTCTTTGACAAACTACGGCTTTTTAAGACATTTGCCAATATTCCATGACATAGTAACTCCAGGTTTTGTAGTTACCAGATTCTAACTATAGTAGAAAACAAAAAAACCCCCAAAAATCCAGTGAGATCCCTTTTGAAGGCCACCCGGAACAAATTATCAACGCTCACCACATTGCAAACCTGTGGCTTTTCTTTTTTATTTGTGACCGTTAACATTTTGAAACCGGTCAGAGGGATGAAGTTAACAAGCCTTGATCAGCTTCATTCCTACATAATAGGAGGTTTCTTTTTTATTTCCTTTTCTTTCTCCTGGTTGAATTTCTTTTCAATGTTGAGCCCAGTTTTTCTTGATTTTTATGGTTCTGTAAATTACTGCTCTGCCTAGGACTGTGATTATCACTTCACCTGTTCATAGTAACACATTGAGCTTTGAGTGAGAACACTCTTGGGAGGCAGCACGTTGGCATCCTCAGTGAATTTCCTGATTGAGTTGCTTATATTAGGTAAGGAACATTGAGGGTCCAAGCCTTGTACGTGTGAGGGAGAGAAGGGGCCTTGTGAGTTAGGAGAGGAAAAGGCAACATAATGAAGTTTTTGCCAGTGTGTTATCAACTCTGATCGATTGAGGGAAGCTGGGAGCCTGGGGTCAGAGTCCTGGAGAGAGAATGTAAAAAACAGGTCCTGGGTTGCTGGGGGGGAAGGTGAGGCCAGTGAGGGTGAAGGCCATTCTTGCCCCACAGTAGCCCTTAACCTTCACATCAGCCCACTGCTATGAGCTACGAGGATGGATGCTAGTCAACCAGCCCGATTATTGAGTCTGCTATGTGAGATGTGGGTAAGCCTTAGCTCTTCTCTCATGAACTTTAATGAAAGGCAGTTGACTCTGGGGGCTGAGGGAAGGGCGATTTTGGGGAGTTGCTGGTGTGGGGGAGAGCGAGAGGGCTTATCACTTCCTTCCTGGTGTTGCCGAGGGAGTGTTACACCTGACTGTGCACAGGGCGTGTTACTGAATGGCGGTCAGTGCCTATACGTAGCCTCCCTGTTAGGAGCTTTTATGCTTCTTGTTGGAAGGATCTTTTATTTAACCAGGCTCCGTGGGACCTTTCAGGACCTTCAAACTGTTTCAGGTCACAATTAGCCTTGGGAACATAAGAGGAAATAGAAAGCTAATTATTAAAGTTTTCACGGGTCTGAATGGAGAGAATAAACCCCTGTTATTTCGCAAACCACCGAGCAAGGAATGCAAGTGGGTTAGTGATTGCACTGCCAGCACTCAGTACTGCCTCCTTATTGCTTCCTAGCTCTGTGACTCAGTTTCCTCCAAGGTCCAGTGGGAACAATAATGCCATTTCTCTTATTAGCGATGTTGTGATGATTATGGGAAGTGACATGAAAACTTTCCATTCCTAGCAGGTAGTAAGAGCTCAGTGTGTTATTAAGTGGAGGCCAGAATGTCAGCACAAGCCCAATCTCCCGATTTTTACGTGGCTTCTAGGTTTAAGCTGTAGTAGACTTTTTTCCTAAATAAGGCCTGCAGCTGCACTGTCCAGTATGGTACCCACTAGCCACATGTGGCTATTTAAATGAATTCAAGCCAAGTAAAATTGAAAATGCAATTGTTCAGTTGCACTGGTTGAATTTCAAGATGCAAGAGCCACTCATGGCTCTTGGCTCCCGTTTTAGAAAGTGTAGGGTATTGAACGTTTCTGTTCTCGCAGCAAGTTCTTTCAGGCAGCTGTGGTCTGGAGGGTTTAAACCCTGAGGGATTTGATGACATTATAATGACTGTTTAATCTCGGAACTTTTTTACTGATACCAGTTCGCTTTCTATGCCCTTTTCTACAAATAGAGAAGAATGTATGTAGTGCCGATATGGGACTGTACAGGCTATTTCAATGACTGTTGGAATAACAGAGCCCTTGCAGATGAAGTTGAGGAGGAGGGAGTTTCGCCAAGGTGAAGGCTGGGGTTGCCCTCACAGGTGGCTGAGGGCCACTGTGCCTTTCAGCCCCACAGCCCCTGCCAGTGGTCACAGAGGCTGCATTTCCCCCTTTTGCTGCAGTCCCCAAGATGTTCTCAAGTTCTCATATTCCATTCTGTTTCCCTCATAGGCACCCTGTGTCCCAATTTGAGTCCCTAAAATAAGGTCACTGTGATTATGGGACACCAAAGGCCTTTCATTCATTTGCTGAGTATAGGTAATTAATATTGTCCCCACTCTGTTCCCGGAATCCTGGAAGAAAGAAGGCAGTCTTGGAAGGGGCCGGAGAGTCAGGACACCTGTGTCTCCCTTTTCCTTTGGGCGCCATCTCCGTGAGAAGGGTATGAGCTGAATTTCGTAGATAAATAACCAGCTGCCATCCCAGCTGATGATGTAAAAGGGAACCACCCCCTTGCCTTAAGATGTGTTTCTGCATATGAGCTCTTGAGGGCTCATTAGTGATGATGTTAATAAGGACTCCTGTGCTCTGAGGTCATCTCTCTGCCTTTCCTAGGAGCATGAAGAAAGCGCTCTCTAGGGCCTTTGGGGAGCAAAGGCCAGAGCTAGGAGCTATGACTGCTCCCTGCCCTTGGAGCAAGTAGGGTCTCTGGGGAGGCAGCCTAGTGGAAGGGGGTTTCCGAGCTGCATTGTTAAGAAGAGGAGGGAGGCTGGTAAATTTGGGGAAAGGGAAGAGGGGAAGGGGGCATTCAGGAAGAACAGATTGTGCAAAGTTTTAACTGAGACAATGAATAACTTATTAGAACGATTCCATCACTTCCAAGTTATGCAGTGTTGGGTAAGTTACTTGACCTCGGTTTTCACATCTGTAAAATGGGAGTGGGAGTTGTAACAGTACCCACCTCGTTGGGCTGTTTTGAGGATTAGTGAGTTCATACTTGTGAGACATTCAGAGTATCACCTGGCTCAGAGTAAGCACTCAATGAAAATTAGCTGTTATCATAAATATCTTTCTCCCTCTTCCTAGTATTTTGATTATTATTAAAAGTGAAATAGGGGGCTTCCCTGGTGGCGCAGTGGTTGAGAGTCCGCCTGCCGATGCAGGGGACACGGGTTCGTGCCCCGGTCTGGGAAGACCCCACATGCCACGGAGCGGCTGGGCCCGTGAGCCATGGCCGCTGAGCCTGCGCGTCTGGAGCCTGTGTTCCGCAACGGGAGAGGCCGCAAAAATGAGAGGCCCGCGTACCGCAAAAAAAAAAAAAAAAAAAAAAAGTGAAATAGGCTTTGGTGTTGAATTTAGATGCCAGCTTTGCCACTGACCCTGTGCAAGCCACTGCAGCTTTCTGAGCTTAAATTTATTCATCATTAAAATGGGGAGAATACTATCTGTGTTACAGGACTTCTTGTGACATTTAAATGAAGTATTGTTTATAAAATGCTAGAACATGGCCAGGAATATAGAAGGGGCTCAATAATCTTACTTTTCTCCTGTCCTTCTCTTCCTAGCCAACTTTCCCAGTAGTCACTAGGTAACCCATTTAGTCGAAAAGTGATGGGATGAAATGGCATTTGAGGAAAATTAATCCAGCAGCTGTGTGTAGGATGGATTAGCTCATGTGCAACACTGCGGCTTAAATAGAAAAAATATGGCTTTTTAGTATCTAGGTGTTTGTGTCATAGTTACAAGATGGTTTTCTTTATGCTTACAATGGCTTTTTCTGTGTGCCAAGCTGCTCTAGATGTTTGACATATATTTACTGATTTAACCCTTAAGACAACCATAAGAAGTAGCACTATCGTTCCCATTTTACAGGTAAGGAAACTGAGGCCCAGAGAGGTTAACTTGCCCACAATCATCCAGCTAGTATGTGGTGGTGCAGGGGTTTGCACCCAGGCCCACAGACCCCAGAATCTAACCCCACAGCCTCAGGGGTTGGCAATTCTAGATTCGGTCGGGGACTGCATTTTACATTTAGCAATTTTACAATTAGGAGCCACAGAGGCGAAGACGAGAGGGTTAGTGGAGAAAGAAAGCATAGTTAGGTCACCAGTAGCTTTTAGCCTTGTCTGGAGGAGTTGGGCAAAGAAGGCAGGCTTGGAGGTTTTCTAAACTTAGGCTGTGATGCCGCTTCCCCTCCGGGCTAAACCTTGCCCTGACGCCTGCCCTCCTCCCGCAAGTGCCTTGGGCGTCTCAGAGGGGAGTGTGGCCCTGCGGCAGGACTCTCCACCTCCCAGCTTTGCTGGCTGCATGGTTTCCCCCACAGCTCTGCAGAGGGCCAAGCTTCCCATTCACCCCCCCCCTTGTTCTCTGGCTCTAGCCAGGCCTGGGGAGGGCGGCGGATGCTGGCAGCCACTGTCTGTTGCCCTCCTGCCAGCTCCGTGCCTCTTGATGGAGCCTTTCGTGGACCTGCATGTGTGTGAGCTGGCAGAACCAGATGAGGTGCCAGGCTGCTGATCCTTCTCCCCGCACCCAGCGTTCTAGCCTAGACCTTGTACTCCTTCCCCTCTTGGCCTCCTCCTTGCTTCCTCCATCCGTCCTACGCACCTCTGCCTGGGACGTCTTCCTTGCTGTAAAAGCGTCAGCAGCCCCAGCAACCCACAGGGTGCTGCCCCAGAGCCTTGCCACCCTGCTGCTGGTGTGTTACTCACAGCCAGCGATGACTGAGCCCTCCCCGGGGGCCAGGCATTGGTCTAAGCACAGAGAGGTCAAGTCACTTGCTCAGAGTCACACAGCTGGAGAGTAGCAGAATCAGGCCTTGAGCCTCAGGACTCTGGCTCTGGGGCCCATGTTCCAGCCCTCAGGAACTGATAGCACTTTTTATGGTCCAGGGAATTACAACAGGGTCATTCAAGAGCATCACTCTTGTACCCCTTGCCCCCCTGCAGACACCTGGACACTCACTCACATGTTCTTGTGAGCCTGCTCTGCCTTCTTGGTTGTGAGCCTGCGTCGGTGCACCTGCGGGTATTAATCACAGCTCAGGGGGCTTCTTTGGCAACCCGGAGAGCCTCCTGGGCCCAGAAGCGCCCACACCAGCGAGTGTTTCGTACTGAGTAAATCTCATTCTCTATGGGTGACCTGGGTAAATATCCTACATCCTGACCGCTGCCTCTCGGAGTTGTTTTTGCCACTTTCTGACTGCCTGCCCCAGGCGTCTCCTGGCAGCTTGAGAACATCTAGGCAGGGCTGCTAAATGTTTATGAGGGATCCAGCCAGGGGAAGGCCCCCTTGACCTCTGGCCTTGGGCTTTGCCACCCTGCCATTTCAGGAGAGTGATTTATTGAAGGGGGGGCAGAGGTGGACGGTGGGAGGAAATTGCCCCTTTAAACTGATGGCTACTTTTGCCCGCATTAATGTGCAAGCTTCCAGCCATGCAGTTAAAGGTCGTTAGGCAGCTACAATGTGAAATTAATTCTGCAGGCCACCCCCCCCTTCCCTGCATGATTGTGGGCAAAACTGCTCCAGGGCAGAGAGAAAGCAGGCGTGTTCCACTGGTCTGGTGAGAAGATTATACTGTTCTCTTGGGAAGGGACTGAGAGCTTGCTCTCAGAGAGAGAGAGAGAGAGAGAGAGGGAGGGAGTGTGTGTGTGTGTGTGTGTGTGTGTGTGTGTGAGAGAGCGTGTGTGAGAGAGAGAGAGACGTGGAATAAGTGAGTAAGCAACCAGCTGGGACAGAACCCAAGGCCCTGAGAGTCCCTGGGAAGCAGTGGTGTCAGTGGCTACCCAGCGGATTTTCATCAGCAGGCGGCAGGATCACCCTATGAGCAGGGGAGGTGGGAGCCTCCTTCTGGCCTTGGGAAATGCTGGTACCCAACTTTGAGACTTAATTAAGTCTGAGTGTCCTTGGCCAAGTTACTTAGCTTCTCTGAGCCTCCTTTCCTCCTCTGTAAAAGGAGGATGATGGAAATGAGAGGATGTGGGTACGGGTGGAGGGGTGGGATGTTTAACTCCGTCAAAGATCTTTTCCGGGCTTCCCTGGTGGCGCAGTGGTTGAGAATCTGCCTGCTAATGCAAGGGACACGGGTTCGATCCCTGGTCTGGGAAGATCCCACATGCCGGAGCAACTAGGCCCGTGAGCCACAACTACTGAGACTGCACGTCTGGAGCCTGTGCTCCGCAACAAGAGAGGCCGCGACAGTGAGAGGCCTGCACACCGCGATGAAGAGTGACCCCCGCTCGCCTCAACTAGAGAAAACCCTCGCACAGAAACGAAGACCCAACACAGCCAAATATAAATACATAAATAAATTTAAAGATCTTTTCCTTCCTCCTGCAGAGGTTGAACCTTTTAATTTCCAGTGGGTTTGTACTTTTTCCCACTTGGGATGTTTGTTTCTCACTCTTTCCCTTTAAAATTTTTTTCTCCCTTTTTAAGTCTAAAATGTCGTCTTCCAGTCACCTCCGTTGAGCTTGTCTCCGTGTGCGCATGACCACATCTCAGAGTGCCCGGCATCCTTTTTCCTCTCAGCCTCCCATGCTGCCTTGTGTACTGTAGGCGTTCCATAAATGCTAACTGATTTCTGGGAGCCTGCAGTCCTAGAGGGAGGGCGAGTGGCTGGTGTTAGAGGGACAGCTCTTGGGCTGCAAGCAGGGTTCTGTACCAAGGGACCCAAATGTTGGCTGCCTGGGGACCACCTGCCTTTGATGCAGGTCTCACCCATCCATGATGAAAATGAGAAACACATATGGTGTGGAGAGTTCGTGATAAGCTTAATTTATTCCACTTAGAGTCCTCTTCTTTATTCTGAGATAATGCCCTTACCTACTGTTTTGCGGTTTAAAGGTACCTAATTTTGATTCACTGTAGCTTTTCTTTTTAAAATTGTACTTGTAGGAATAAAAAGATGGTATACCTCTGTCAGGTACCCCCTCAGTATTTTACGTTTGAGTGGTCCATAGAGTCCAAAAGTGCAGGAAATCTTGGACCCAGCAGTGGATCCGTAGTAGACACTTATGAGCCTACAATTCTCAATTAGATGTTATCGCACGGATCTGATGTGAAAGCACGTCTGTCCTTCGCTGAGAATTTATTTTATGTATTTTCCTAGAGCTGTGCAGGTAAAACATGACTCTTTTCAGTGCTGCCACCACACACCTGCAGGGGGCGCCACTCAGAGACTACAGTTTGAACCAAGTGCCCTAGAGTTGTGTGTCGGTGGCCCTCCCTCTTCGATTTAAAAATACTAGGCTCACTGGTTTGCCACCTTTGGTTTGACAGAACTCTTTGCCTGTTGGAAATGTTAAGCAGAGACCCCACGTCAGACAGAGCAGGGCTGCCTTGCCTGAGGGGCATGGGGCCCAGGGCCCAGCTGTTCGGCTTTCCTGCTGCCTCCCTCTCTCTCTTGAAAGTCTCCATGGACCTTCTGTCCCTGCAATCCCACGGCCCCAAAGAACACACCGAAAACCTTGGGTCTAGTCTAATTTCCCTTTTTTTGTGTTTTGTTTGTTTTTTAAAATTTTTTTTGTAAAATACACATAGCATCAAATTCACCATCTTAACCATTTTTAAGTATACAGTTCAGTATATTCACACTGTTGTGAAATCGGTCTCCAGAACATTTTCATCTTGTAAAACTGAAACTCCGTACCCATTAAACAACTCCCCATTTCCCCCTCCCCCCAGCCCCTGACAACCACTGTTCTACTTTCTGTCTCTGTGAATTTGATGTCTCTAGGGACCTCCTATCAGTGGGAATCGTGGTATTTGTCCTTTTGTGGCCGTCTTATTTCACTTAGTGTAAGGTCCTCAGGTTCACCCAGGTTATGGCATATATCAAAATTGCTTTCTTTCATGGCTGAGTAATATTCTGCTGTATGTATATACTACATTTTTGCTTATCCATCTATCCATCCATCCATCCATCGACGTTTGGGTTGCTCCCTCTTGGCTGTTGAGTAATGCTGCTATGAACATGGGTGTGCAGATATCTCTTTGAGACCCTGCTTTCAATTCTTTCGGATATACACTCAGAAGTGGGATTGCTGGGACATACGGTAACTTGATGTGTACTTTTTTTTTGAGGAACTGCCATACTGTTTTCTGTAGCAGCTGCATGATTTCCTTGTTTTATTAATGATGAAATGGAGGGCCCCCTAGGAGGCTTTAGTAGGACGTCAGAGCGCAGAATGAGAGAGGGATGAGTAGGATTGTGTTGTCTTGTCCCCACCCCCAGCCCTGCTGGGCCATGGTTCTGGCATTGCTGCCTTCCTCCTCCCAGGCCAGCTCTTGCCGGGCACCAATGGCATGGCTCTCTCCTCTTGCCTCCTTAGGCCTAAGGATTGGTGACTCTCTCCCACCATTGCTAGTCCTGGGTGGGAGTGTCCCTTGGTGGGCCCTTAGCCCTGCCCTCACCTCTGTAAATGGTCATTCATTGGGTACTCTTCAGTGGAAACCTGTGACTGTAACTCTTTGCTACCTGCACATCCTCCCTGACCACCTGCTTATCCGCAAGGTGGCATGTTGGGCATGTTGCACAACCTCACTGTGCCTCAGTTTCCCTCACCTGCGAAATGCTTCCTTAGGGTTGTTGATATATCTAAGGGGTTAGAAGAGCTGTTGGCACATAGGAAGCCCTACATAAGCATTGCTATTATTTTTATGATTTCTGTATCCTTGTGCAAGTCCTCTCTTAAGACTCTAAAACTGGGTTAAGTCTCTAGGGCCTTTCCATTACAGAGTGAGCCCCTCGGGGTTTCAGCAGCTCCAGATTTCTGGGCTGAGGGGCAAGAAGGACCAGGCCAACAAGGGGGAGTGATATTATCCAGGAGGCTTTGAGTCCTGTCCACCAGGGAGATGAAGTGCTGGGCATGCTGGCTGCTCCAGCTTATGGCGGGCCCTCCTCCTGGTACCAGCTTAGTGAAGCAGCCAGCAGCTGCCAGGCTGGGCTCAGAGTGGCTTTGGCTTCCGTGCTCACCTGGGAGATGACCTGTCACAGGTCCTACTCTTTTTTTTTTTTTTTTTTGGCGGTACGCGGGCCTCTTACTGTTGTGGCCTCTCCCGTTGCAGAGCACAGGCTCCGGATGCGCAGGCTCAGCAGCCATGGCTCACGGGCCCAGCCGCTCCGCGGCACGTGGGATCCTCCCAGACCGGGGCATGAACCCATGTCCCCTGCATCGGCAGGCGGACTCTCAACCACTGCGCCACCAGGGAAACCCACAGGTCCTACTCTCCACCTTCCTTAATGAATAGAAATTGATAAGAGGCCAGATAAGAAATTCAGGCAGGACTTTACTGGGGCCCCTGCTGCAGCAGGGGGGATATAAATGAGTAACAGTTTCCCTTGCTCACTCCCCAAGGTGGAGACGAGCTGGTTCCTTATATGGGGTGAGGGTAGGGGTGTGTCCAGGGGTTGGGCTGGTGGGGTGACTTAGGTGGAATGCCCACCCCTTTGGTGCTGTTGAGTGGAAGGGGCATGCGCAGTACCCTGGCTTTTGCTCCCAACACCCTGTTTTTGCTGCTGGCTCTTAGAAGTGGCAGTTGAGCTTTTGGTCTTTTTGTATCTTGTTGTGCATAATTTGCCCCAACTGTGCATGCACGCAGGTATTTTTAGTCCCTTATAGTTTCTTTGTATCTTGTTGCTCCAGGAGATGTATGTCCAGGTGCAAGCACTGCAGCAAAGGGTCCCAGGGCCCAGGTCTTAGGTCCCAGCCTGTCTCACTACCAGGTCCCTTTGGAGCCTCGTTACTGTGCTCGGCCCTTGGCAAGCAGATAGGACACAGTGAATTCGTGGAGGGTTTGGATCTCTGACGTGGGGGATTCCGTGATGGCTCCCTCTTTACCCACTAGGCGCCCTTTGGGAGGGAGTCCACCTTGACATCTGAACACTCGAGTCACTTGTGAAGGACTGTGGGGGATGAGGGGGCTGTCCTGCCAAGCAGAACTGATGCTGGCCATCCTGAGGTGAGGCAGGAGCACGTACACACACTCGCACGTGTGTGCAAAGAAACATCACACTGGCCTGAAACTTTCTGTATTCGCATTTTAATCATTCACATTTTAAAATCTCCTCCCTACGTTCGTATTTTAATCACTGCCCAATATTTTCTGTTATAGAAAGTGCTCAGGCCCTAATTGAACTGTCGTTGGACAATTTATGTTCTGCTATGGACTCTAAGTATTTTCTCTATGGCTGGCACTGGGAACAAAAGAGATAGGACCCTGGCCTCATGGAGGTGAAGAGCCAACAGTGAATGAATGCATAAATAGGCAAACAGTAATTACAAGCTGTAATGAATGCTATGGAAGGGTAGCGCTAGCACTGCAGGCAGAGGGAAGAGTGTGTGCAAAGGCCCTGAGGCAGAAGAGAGACATTACTGTATAGGAGGAACCAAGATAAAACACATGTGGCAGAGTGAGTGGGAGGGAGATGGAGGGCTGAAGCTGAGAGGTGGTCCTGCAGGGCCCTGTAGGCCACAGTAAGGCGTTAAAGTGTTTTTCTCAATGTGATAGGAATCCGTTTTCAGGGTTTAGATAAGAGTGATGTGATCTGGTGATGTTTTGCTGCTGGGTGAATGGATGATGGGTAGTAATTAGGAGACTGTTGTAGCAGTTGGGGTAAAAGGTCATTGCAGCCTGGATTATAGCCGGGGCAGTGATGAACTCGGAGTTGACAGAGGTTTTTTTTTTTTTTTTTTTAATGAAGTATAATAGATTTACAATGTTGTGTTAGTTTCAGGTGTACAGCAAAGTGATTTGGAGATATATATAAATATGTGTGTGTGTGTGTGTGTGTATGTATGTCTTTTCCATTATAGGTTATTACAAAATATTGAACATAGTTCCCTGTGCTATACAGTATGCCCTTGTTGTTTACCTATTTTATATATAGTAGTGTGTATCTGTTAATCTCAAACTCATAATTTATCCCACCCCTTTCCCCTTTGGTAAACCATAAGTTTGTTTTCTATGTCTGTGAGTCTGTTTCTGTTTTGTAAATAAGTTCATTTGTATCTTTTTTTTGGGGGGGAGGGTAGGAGTTTACTAATTAATTTTTTTTTGCTGTGTTGGGTCTTCGGTTCTGTGCGAGGGCTTTCTCTAGTTGGGGCAAGCGGGGGCCACTCTTCATCGCGGTGCGCGGACCTCTCACTATCATGGCCTCTCCTGTTGCGGAGCACAGGCTACAGACGCGCAGGCTCAGTAGTTGTGGCTCACGGGCCTAGTTGCTCTGCAGCATGTGGGATCCTCCCAGACCAGGGCTCGAGCCTGTGTCCCCTGAATTAGCAGGCAGATTCTCAACCACTGCGCCACCAGGGAAGCCCCATTTGTATCATTTTTTTAGATTCCACATATAAGTGATGTCATATGATATTTGTCTTTCTCGGTCTGACTTACTTCACTTAGTATGATAATCTCTAGGTCCGTGACAGAGATTTTTGAGGTTGAGTTGATAGGAATTCCTGATGGATTGTGGTGGAGAGGGAAAGGCTTACAGAGAAAGAGAAAACTCCAGGATAACTGCTAGAGTTTCGGGCTTCCTCAAACACCTCATCTCTTTCCCCTGTTATTTTGGTTGAGAATCATCTAACATTTCCTTTGAACATGTAAATATCCCTTGGTGATGGCAGAGTCAAGTGTCAGGCATTGCTGTGCACTACCTGACGATCATGGGTTCAGCGTGGACCTCTTTCCCCAGATGCAAGTCCACAGGTCACCTTGGGGATTTTTGTCATTCTAGAACTGAGAAGACTTCAAGATCGCCAGTTTAGCTTCTTCTATACAAAGTTAAGCAACTTGTCTCGTGTCACACAGCTAGTCAGTCTACATTCTTGCCAAAGGTATCAGCCCTGGGCAACTGACAGGACCCCGGTTACATCCCTGCCTGGCGGTTTCCAGATACCCTTGGCTCTGAGCAGTGCCACAGCACCATTGAGGAACTCTCAAGGCCATGGTGGACAGAAATACCTTTCGGGATTCATGGCTAATGAGAGAGACTCGAAAGTCACTGGTGCTGGTGACTCAGTAAGACACATTCATCTCTACCAAGGTCTAAGGGAAAGGAGCCTTTGATGTGTTTACACGTGAAAACTTCAAGGCACGATTGGCCCTCTCCAGAGGCAAAACAAGGCCTATATCAGAGTCTACACTTTCCCCTCTGCTGTCTTCCTCGAATGAGGAAGCTTCCCTCATTATATTAAAATAGTAACTTAGGAAATAAAAGTATCCTCGACCTGGTAGACCTATTAAAGAGCAAAGTCACATAAGGAACTTTTTAAAAAAGAATGCAAAGACAGTGAGTGGCCTGCATTTACATGGACAGAGAAAGGAGGACACGTTATGTGGACCCCAAGCCCCTTTGCTGCAGAATAACCTTTCAACTCGGCCTGAGATGAAAAAGCAAAGGTACAAATTCACCAATACTGTGAAGAACTGAGATATCGAATCACTTCGCTGTACAAAAGAAATTAATGCAACATTGTAAATCAACTATAAGTCAATAAAATAAATAAAAAGAACTGAGATATCATCAGAAGACCCTCACAGAGGGAATGGTCCAGTCAATTATGATATATGAAAATGACAGAATATTTTGCAGCTATTGAAGATCATGAGCGGAAGACTATTCTGTTACATTCGAATGCATATGATAGAGGACCAAGTGCAAAACAGATTCTGAAACTGCAGTATAGTTTGGGTATACAGTGCACTTAAGGAAAAGGACTTAAAAGAATTATACTATTTTCCCCCAAAATGTCTCTAATGTAGTTTTTACATTAAAAAGAGAGAATGCAAACAGGACCCATTTTTCCCAGTTTAGTTTTAATGCTTAAGGCCGAAAAGAGAAAGCCAATGACCTGAGTCATCAAAATTACCCTCCAAGGGAGGACGGGTAAGCATCCTTTGGGGAACATTCAGCAGTCGGTGGAAACTTGGCCACCGTGGAGTGGCAAAGGTGGGGAATGACTGGTGACTTCAGGGCGGGATCTGCCAGTGGGCGTCCATGGAGTGTCCCCAGTGCCGTACCCCAGTATAGCGGCACAAAGGAAGCTCGCCATTGGGCCCCTGAGTGATGGGGCGACCACAGGATGTGCTGCTGGGAAAGGCGCTGTGCGTGTTGGCCTTTGGTCCCATGCATTTCCTCTTTGGACTTTGGGTGGGGCTGTGGAGGACAGAAGGACAGGCCACAGGAAGCTTGGTTCTTAGAAATAGCCACACTTGGCCCTTCCGGGACCTTCCTTCTGGTGCACGTCCAAGGATAAGACCCCTCCTTTCCAAGGCTGGCTGTTTCAGAATGCCCTGTGGCAGAAAGTGCTGCTTGCTCTGAGTAGGGACATCTTGTCTTTAACCTGGAAATCCAGTTTGTACGCAGGCCTTTCTGTGAACACTTGAGGATTCTCGGGCCTGGCCTCTCCTGAATGCGTTTCCATGGCCTCAGTCTGGTTGCCGCAGGCCAAGTTAGCATCTTCCAGCCTCTAGCCCATGGGGAGCCATGTTGCCTGGATCCCGTACGTCTCTTCTTCTCTGCTCTGGAACTGTTTGTGGTGGCCCTTTGGGGACCTCTCAAACACTCATGGGCCTCACGCTAGGAGCCTGGTTATCCTGGGCAGGAAGCAGACTCTGTATAAAGAGCCCCTTATCTTCTGCACCAGAGGCCAGCAGAGCTCCTTCAGCCTTTAGTAATTCTGTTGGTTGGTTGGTTGGTTAATCCACTTCAGTGTTCGTTAAAAATATGAGTTAGTTCCCGACATTAAGCCTGGATTTGCGCTTCTCTTGGGGCAATAATGGCTGAGCCAAAGTTGGCTGCTCTGTTCCCACCCAACCTGCTTTCCTCATGTGTGCCCCGCGCCTGACCCTGTAGGCAGGTGACTTTGGGACCCTCGATCTATACGCTGCAGAGTGCTGTCCTGGGGGCTACTCCTCTTTGCCCCCTACACAGGTGACAGGAAGGGGTTGCAGCCCAGTCGGCAGTGGCTTTCCAGTTCCACTAGCTGTTCCAGCAGGGCCGTGGGAGCAGAATCAGAACTCAGACGGCAGGTAGACTGCCGCGTGGAGATGACATAGTCATTGACTGCTGCCTTGCTGGCTCTGTGTTCCACACCCTCCATCAAGCTTGGGCCAACAAGTGGGTGCGAGGCCCTGGCCTCCAATGATACCTGCCCGTGGTTCCCATGTCACCCTGCTAATCAGTGCCCTCCTCTGGGAAGCTTGTTCTGCTCCTGCTTGGCATGGGAAAGTCATGACCAGCCCTCTGCTGTGGGCCCAAATCATGCCCACACCACATTCCTGCGGATAAACTTAGGACCCTGCAGAGGCGCCAGCGTGCACATGGCCCCATGGGATGGGAAGCAGGGGTGGGAGTCGCGGGTGGGGGGGGGAAGGTTCCCCTTCCCAGCCCCAGTATTCTCCTGGGTGCTCACTGGGAAGGGTCAAAGGTAGACATGTAGGAAACGTGCATCCTTGTACTTTGGGTTGTTGCTGATGAGACAGGGAGTTTCTCCCCAAGATTGGAAAGCCTTCACACAGCATGGGGAATTATAGCAGGAATGTCCTGGATGGACTGTGCTGATACCCGGTGCTCGTGGACAAGAGGGCTGGGGTTTCCCTGACAACAGATGGCATTCTAAGGAGTAGGAGAGGCATGGCGAAGGGGATGCATAGTCCGTCAGGACGTGTGTAAGGTTGAAGGTCAAGGTTAGACTTACGGTGTCCTGTATTGCAACTAAATGCCCCCAAAGAGATTCTGGGTGACCTGTGCTCAGCCTCCGTGTCAAGGGTCTCAGAGACCGAGGAGCATCCCACACCCTCATTTCCGTAACCAAAGAGATGGGCCGTCCCTAAATGAATCAATTAATAATCAAAGAGATGGGCCATCCCTAAATGAATCAATTAATAATTAAAGAGATGGGCCGTCCCTAAATGAATCAATTAATAACCAAAGAGATGGGCCGTCCCTAAATGAATCAATTAATAATCAAAGAGATGGGCCGTCCCTAAATGAATCAATTAATAATTAAAGAGATGGGCCGTCCCTAAATGAATCAATTCTTTGGAAAAGCCTTTTTGGCTTCTTGCTTCCATCATCCTTTGTGGGAATTGTTCCCGCTGTTTTTAACCCTGGTGTAAACTTCCCTGCCCTCTGGCAGATGTCATCATGGTCCTTAAACCTCTTTACAGAGTTCTCATCATGCGTCATTGAGTGCTTACCCTCTGCACGCTGTGTCTGGGTGTGGACACGGTGGTCGCTGTTGGAGAAAGGGGTATTGCAAATATCACAAAAGGCTGGGGAGGCAGACACTTCTGAACACAGGTAACTCTGATGCACCCACAGATAAGCTCGGAAGGAGGGTGGCCCTTGGGGAAGCATGTGGACAACAGGACCGCACTGCCTGGGTTCCATCCCGGCGCTGCCGTTTCCTGGCTGTGACCTGGTACCGGTTTCCTCCCCTGTAAGCAGAGATAAGAGTAGTACCCACCTCAGAGAGTTGTTGTGAGGATTAAAAGAGTAAGTCTAGGAGAAGTGCCCAAACAGTGGGTGGGAGCTGGGAAGCCCCATAAATGTGTTGGTGGTTGTCGTGGTTACAGAAGTCACCCTGTGATGGGGAGAGAAAAGCCACGCTGCAGAAATGGAGAGAAGGAAAAATTAGTTCTGACTAGGGGGCTTTTAGGAGGGCTGGAAATTGAAGACGCCCTTGAGAAAGAAGGTTGTAACAGGCACGGGAAGCAGCTGGACCACAGTCAGGGAAGCCTGAAGGCGCAGGGGCTGCATACTTGGGTAATGTGGAGCCCCCTCTGTGGCTGAAGTTTAGGGTGTTTAGTTGGTGGGGGGATCAGTAGAGGCTGGGGAAGCAGGAATCAGCCTCGGAACGGTGGTGGGGCCTGGGCTAGTGGGTGAGAAGAGTCGGGGTGCTCCACATGGTCTGGCAGGCAGCAGGGGAGTCCAGCCCTGCCACTGGCCCTTGATCCTGGGCTTTAATCAAGGGGGTTCTCTGATCCCCGACTCTGGGATGGGGGCGTAGGGGAGGGCACGTGAGCTGCTGCAGGGGCACCTCGAGTGCAGAGCAGACAGGACACACACAGGCGCGTGCTCCCCTGGCTGTTACGGGCTCCGTGTTCTGGTCCAGTCTGTCTAGTCCCCTGGATCCCTGGTACTTACCTAGTTTCTCTACCATTTCCCATGCCACACATCTTCCCTCTGTTTCTCTCTCTAGAGCTAATTTCAATTTTGTGCAGCTTCATTTGTTTCTGTATGTCCCAAGCAGCAGCCCTGCTTTTGGGGATGGGGGCTGACGAGCGTGCTGTGGAATGCCTTTGACAGTGCTGAATTTTATGGTACGTGGAATGCCGATTCTGCTGTTAGTAACTTGATGACAAAGATGTCTTGGGCAATAAGGCCAGGGAGCCACCCTCTGTGACTCTCACAACAGGTAGCTAATATCCAATCTGAGTGAGGAAGAAAAACAAATATTTCTTTAGCTTTCACTCCATTTGACAGGAGAGCTTAAATTATTGTGCATATTCTCATGCTAAGGCCAGCAGGTCCCTGGGGGTGGTGTGGCTTTGAGGAATTTATTCACATTCTTAAGTATACATCGTTTTATTGAGATGTAATTCACATGCTGTAAAATTTACACTTTAAAAATGTGGAATCCTGGGCTTCCCTGGTGGCGCAGTGGTTGAGAGTCCGCCTGCCGATGCAGGGGACACGGGTTCGTGCCCCCGGTCTGGGAAGATCCCACATGCAGCGGAGCGGCTGGGCCCGTGAGCCATGGCCGCTGAGCCTGCGCTCCGCAATGGGAGAGGCCACAACAGTGAGAGGCCCACGTACAGCAAAAAAAAAAAAAAAAAAAAAAAGTGGCATCCTGTGGATATTCATGACGCTGTGCAACCATCACTATTATCTAGTTCCGGAAAGCTTCTATCATCCTCAAAAGAAACCCCATTAGTAATCACCTCCCATCCCCCCTTCCCCCAGACCCTGGGAACCACTCATCCACTTGCTGTCTCTCTGGATTTGCGTATTCTGGGCTTTTCAGACAAATGGAATCATATAATATGTGGCCTTTTGTGTCTGGCTACTTTCACTTAGCGTAATGTTTTCAAGGTTCATCCACACTGTAAACGTGTCAGAACTTCTTTCCTTTTCATAGCTGAGTAATATTCCTTTGTATGGATATAACAGATTTTGTTTATTCATACATCAGTCGCTGGATATTTGAATTGTTGGTAGTTTTTGGCTACTATGATGCTGCTCTGAACATTTATGTATAACTTCTGAGTGGACATACATCTTCAGTTCTCACAGGTATATCCTCAGGAATGGAACTGCTGGGTCATATGGTAACTGTGTATAACATTTTGAAGAACTGCCAAACTGTCTTCCCCAGCCACTGCACCGTTTTACATTTCCACCAGTAATGTATGAGGGTTCCAATTTCTTGCCAACCTTGCCAACAGTTGTTACTGGCTTTTTCATCATAGCCATGCTGGTGGGTGTGAAGTTGTTTTGATTTGCATTAAATGTGCCTGATGATGTTGAGCATTATTTCATGTGCTTATTGGTCATTTGTATATATTCTTTGGAGAAATGTCTGTTCAGATCCATTGCCTATTTTTAAATTGAGTTATCGATCTTTTTATTGTTGAATTGTAAGAGTTCTTTATATTTTCTGGTGACTAGACCCTTATCAGATATGTACTTTGCAAGTATTTTCTCCCTTTCTGCGGTTGTCTTAAGTATACAGTTGAATTAGTGCCTTTCACCAGAATATGTGTGGGTCGCCACAAAGGCTAGTGCTCAGACACTCCACCAGCAAACAATTGCATCTTTGTATCACTAGCATCTCACCCAGAGCTTGGCATGAAATAAGTACCAGTGATTTGAGTAAATAAATGCATGGTTTTCCTTTGCCACTTTCCAAGGATAAAAATGGATCTGGGTAAGGTAGGCGGAAGTGGATAATAAATTGCTGAGCAAAACCACAGAAGCAAAGGATGCACATTTGCATACTTAGGCATCTTGTATCTGGCTATCATTTTTCAAGATCAATGAAGGGGAAGGCTGGAGTGCAGAGCTGGGTTTGCACCTGTGTTTCTGACGCAGCAAATATACTTTTCTGAGATCAATAAGGTGACTCTGCACAGCCCTGGAAACATGGTGTAATTATAGGTGTAATTATCATGCTGAGAATTACAGTTGTCACCTATTGATTGCATCCTCTCAGCAAGTATTTGCACATTTCTTCCTGCCCCCATGCCACTCCACGCCGGCTCCAAAATCTAATTGTCACTGACCTCCCTCCAAATTGCTGGATCCAGGAGGGAAGAAGGGGTGAAAATCCAGCAAGGGAGGTGCCAGCTGTCCCATTACCATCACCTTGGTCAGGGAAGAGGCAGCTGGGAGGGTCTCAGATTTAGGGACAAGGGGGGACAGTGTCACTCTGAGAAATGGAATCAAAGAATCTAAAGAAATGGGTAGCCGTCAACCTCGTGGGAGGCTGTGTCTCAGAATCATCTGGACAGAGAGGGATTTCTCATTCTGCAGGTAAGACCTGGAGAGAGGCTTCTGTAGTCCTAGGAGAGGTCCCAGGCCATCCCTGTAGAGGAAGACATCTATTTATAAAGTTGCTAAATGTCAGATAAAGTGTCATCTTAGAAAGTATAAGTTGCTCACTCGTTCTTTGACTTATTCTTTCATTCGTTGAGTGAACACTTTTTGAGCTAATGGCTGTCCCAGGAAGGGCCTCTGGGGGCTGCAGAGAGGAGTCAAGGACAGCCTCTGCCCTCCAGGGTCCTGCAAAACCCAGGCAGGGAGGCAAATGACTGCAAAGGAGACCCAGAGGTGGTGAAGGGGGATGGGGAGGTGGGAGGGGCTCGGGCCTCCCTGGGAGACTCAGGAGGGGCTCCAGGGGCAGGTGGAGCCTGCAGTGGGGAGCGAGTATCTATCTGGTAGACTGGGCCATCGCACGCAGAAGGGGCGGTTCCTGTTGGGGCCAGCACCCGTGAAACCACAGGGCCTGGATGGGAACCACAGGGAGGATGCTGTGATGGTGGCCGCGGGCTGCCCCCAGGAATGGGAACCGTGAGGTTGGCAGTGGGAATTTCCCGCCCAGTGTTCAGCTCTGCAGAGTCGGGCTGGGGGCCTTGGTTGGGACGTGGCAGATCTGGGAGGGGAGGGTTCGGGATCTGCTGGGTTGGTCTCAGGGTGGGGCGATGGCATCCTGCCTGTGCTGCTTGGTGAGTCTGTCTGGGGTGCTGCCTCTGTCCCTGGGACACCCAGTCTCATCCCATAGCTCTCTGAGGCCGATTTGTCTTTGAAACAGCATCTTCCTGGGGATGGGGGGAGAAGGGAGGGGGCGAGTGAATTGATTGGAACAGTGAGCAAGTCTCACACTTTTTGTTCGCAGGACTCTCAAACTTTTCAGAATTATTGAGGACCCCAGTGATCTTGTGTTTATGTGGGTCATATCTTCGGATATGGACCCTGCTAGAAATTAAAACTGAGAACACACAGGCACACATCCCGTCAGCCGTCAAGTGATGATGTCTTCACACATCCCGTGGAAACCCCTAGTGTATACTCAAGAGAAAATGAGAGTGACAAAGGCAGATAAGATCTAGGTATTATTATGAAAATGGTTTTTACCTCATAGACCCTCCTGAAAGGGTGTTGGGAATCCCGGGGGTGTTCTAAACCACACTTCAGTGTTATGTTGGATTACAAGCTATATACATAGGTCCACGTCTGCTTGATCCCTGAGCCCCCAGTGAGTTTCTCAGCATAAATGTCCACCCAGCGAGTGGGCAGGCCTGGGGTGCTGTCTGAGGGCCAGGTGGGCACTATGTTGAGGGGGGAGGGATACCACGCAGAGTAAGAAATTCCTGCCCGTGGCAGTTCCCGGGGGGGCTGGAGTTCAATGTGGAATTGCAGAAGCAGATATTTCTGTTGCGACTGTGGTGAGGCTATGAGGGACGGTGACCAGCCGAGCCCAATCAGGGGACTGCAGGCTTCCCCGGGGAAGTGAATCCAGACTCCTGGCTGAAGAGGAAGTGGAAGTTGGCCTGATGAAGAGCAGTGCAGGCTGAGAAAGTGACCCTGTAGGAATTTGATCAGGATGGAAGAGGCCTGGGTGGTTAGAGCCCAGTGACTTAGGGGGAGAGGGGGCACATTGGAGGGGGGAGAGGGTCGGCCTGAAAAGCACCCTTCACATTCCCATCCTCCACTGGAGGATCTGACCGGAAGGAATCCATTGCCAGCCTGGATATCGTACCCTGAACTGCCCTCCGGGTGGCCCTGAGTGCTACCCTCCTCTCTGCTGCCCACCCAGGGCTGCGTAGTGTCACACCTCTCAACTCCTGGCTATGTCTCCCAAGTCATGGCCACGCCCTTCCTTACCTCTGTGCCTTGAGCTGCGTTCTTCCTGCTGCCTGTACACCCTCATCAGATGCTCCTGTCCCTCACACCCCAGTTCCGTTGCCTCTCCCCAGCATTTCCTCACCATGCCCCAGTCGCCTTGTCCACCTCTGCTTCTTCCTGTAGCTCATTCATAGGAATCATCGAGCTCACTCTCATACTATGAGCCACTGTTCCACAACACTGTGGAGTGGGTCTATTATTAACCCTACTTCACAGATGAGGAAACCAAGGCCCAGAGAGGTTAAGTACCTGGCACAAGGCCACAGAGCTAGGAGGTGATGGGACTGGGCTTGAACCCAGGCAGTCTGGTTCCAGTCTATACTCCTAACCACTGCACTGGGCTGGCCACTTTTTATCCTATGTCATCTTCTTTCCAGCTCTCGAAGCATGTGTTCATTCCCAGGCTGCTACATAGTACGTGCTCATTAGAGGTTTGACAAATGAATTTCATTTTCCTATCCTGCTCACCTGGGCATCATGCCTTGTGCATATTCCATTAATAAAGGAATGAGGACATGGGCTGATGAGCAGACAAAGAACAGATGACTGCCACCTGTTAATGTGTGTGGAAGCTGTAATTACCAGTGTTTTCCAGGGCAGAGGTGCGAGTTCATAATGACTAGACAGGTTCTAAAATCATCCCCATCATTGGTGAATGCGGTTCTGAAATGACTTTGTCATTGTAACATCCCTGGCCGACAGGAGGTAATGTTTTTACTGTTTTATCAAAAGCAAAAGCCTCTTGGGGCATGTGCCCTCCAAGGCCTGGGTTGGGGCTCTTAGTTCAAAGCACGGACAAGAGGAGGGTGCTTCCCCATGATGGTGGTTAAGAGGCCCACCCCGGGGGTGCTCTGAGGTCAGAGACGGCTTTTGCAGGCTGAAAATGAGTTAAAGTCTGATCGTTATAATTCTCTTATCTCTGACTTCCTGCCGGGGCTGCTGGTGTCTGAGCTGCACAGAATCCGGGTGGCCTCTCAGCGGGGGCGGCTGACCGCCAGAACCTGTGCAGAGCCTGGGAGCAAACGATTGAGGGGGCGTCTTGATGAAAATGGGTGCCAGGTGTTGGGGATAAAAGCCCACTGTCGGCCATTACCATTTCCCCCACCTCTGGGCAGCCCCAGTTACCCTGGCTCTGCAGGATTTTCCCTCCAGCTCTGCAGATCTGCTGGCATATTTATTTGTAAGTGAAGTAAGCAGAATTTTTCAAAGGGAAGCAGTTTGCAAAAGCTGAAAAGAAAACAACTTGGGGTAAATGGCTCATCTGGCAATGGGAAACAGCCTCTGGCATCGAGAGCTCTTTAACCTTGTCTGTATAAGCAGCGGGGAACTTGGCTGCTGTAGCATCTTAGAGAAGGAACTTTCTGTCTCCCTGCTGAGGCTAGACCCTGGGGAGAAAGAGCCTAAAACTCAGCCCAGGACCCCTGGAGAAATTTGATAGGTAGACGTCTCTTTGCCCCCATCCAGTCAACTTCTGTGCCCTTCCTGTCCAAGCCTCCGTGGCTTCTGTCCCCTAGCCGATTGTGTAGTCCCCCACCTCGTCTCTGAGTTCTGCCCCAGCGCCCAGGCAGTCTCCTCTGCATACTGCAGCTATCTGTATGATCTTCTAAAAATGCAGAGTGAATCTGCTCCGTTACGCCTGGGAGCGAGACCGCTGGTGCCTCCTGTACCCGCATAAAAGCAGTACAAAGGCTTCCACTCAGAATAAAACCTGGTCTTACCAAGGCCTGCATGGCCCCGTGTGATCGGGCCCTTCTGACTTTCTGTTCCCATTTCCAGATGCAGCCACACTGGCCTCTTGGCTGTTCTCACATACATCAAGCTTGTTCCTACCTCAGGGCCTTTGCATTTGCCGTCCCCTCTCCCTGCCTCCCTCCCCACATCCTCCTGGTTTGGTTCTCCCTCTCTTGGTTGAGGGCTCTGCTCCGGTATCATCTTATCAGAAAGGCCCTCCCTGTCGGCTCTCTATAGAGTAGCACCCCTTCTCTCTCCCCTGTACTCCCTGCCCCCCCCCATTCTCAGCTTTATTTTTCTCCATGGAACTCAGTGTCACCGGATACAGTGCATTGTTATTTATTTATATGTTCAGTTTCTGTCCTGCTACATCAAAATGTAAATGTAAGACAAGGACTTTGTTTAGTTCACAGCTGGGTTCCCAGTGCGTTGAGCAGTGTCTGGCACGGAACAGGTCCTCAGCAAATCTTTGTTGTACAGATGAAGAACTGGGTCTCCACGTGCCCCTTCGTATTCACCCACCATGTTCACCCGCTACCCTGTCACGCGACAGAGGTGAGCTTTGGATTTCAGCAGCTCTGGGTTTGAATTCTGGCTCTTCTGTTCCCTGGTCAGGTGCTGCCGGTCAAGTCGGCTTCCTTCCTTCATTTGCCAAATGCAGAGAGCATGGCTTACCCGTATGGCTGTTGGGCGAAGGGAAGTTAGGGTGCTCAGTATCTGCTAGCTTGTATACCGTGTTCATTGAATGTACGCAAACAGAGGAAACACCTTAAAAAAATAAGGAACAGTTTTATTGAGCTATACTTCACATCCCATAGAATGTATCCATTTAAAGCATACAGCCCAGTGGTTTAATATATTCAAAGACTTGTGTAACCGTCAACACCATGCAATTTTTATCACCCTCAGAAAGGAACCTCAGACCCCTTAGCAGTCATTCCCCATTACTTCCTCCCCCGCCAGGCCCTGGCAATAGCTGATTTATATTCTGTCCCTATAGATTTGCACATTTTTGACATTTCATATAAAAGGAATCATACAGTACGTGGTCTTTTGTGACTGGCTTCTTTCACTTAGTATTTTGTTTTCAAGACTCATCCGTGTTGGAGCATGTATCATTACTTCATACGTTTTTATGGCAAATAACATACCATTGTATAGCTATATCACATATGGTCGATCCATTCATCCATTGATGGACATTTGGATGGCTTCCGCTTTTTCACTGTTACAGATAATGCTGCTGTGAACTTTTGTGTACAAGCTTCATGTGGATGAGGAGAGCTTTTGTTGGACATCTCCAGGATGGTTCAGGGATACCTTCTTTGGGGGGTGTTCATACCTGGAGCCAGGTCCCAAATCCCCCAGGAGCTCCTGAACTCATTCCTTTCAAATTATGATTGTATTTTTAGAGAGCTTTGTTACTTATCCCAGCAGACATTCTTTTGCTATGATTGCTTTATCATTATGCTTTCACTTTTCTATATGACTAGGTGGTTATTCCTTTGATGTTGCCACCTGGGATTCCTCTCTCTGTACGTACTAGTTATCTTCTTGATGCCTCTCCTAGGCCTTACTCTGCTCAGCTACCTGGCTTTATTTGACTCTGTTCTCAGAACTGATCACATTACTTTCTCTCTGGAGCTGCCCTTTTCTGAATGAAATTTGCCATTCTGCTCCGAGAACCCTCGACTTAAAGTGGACTTGTCTGAAACGTGATCTTTGAGTTTTCAGTTCATCTCATTCCAGTCAATTTCTTTATCTCCTAAATGCATTATCCACGATCCCAGTAGAATTCCAAAAAGCATTTGTAGAAGATTCATTAAGTCTTGGCTGCTGGCGAGGGTGTGATAACAAAGGCAGCATCAGGCTGCTTTGCCAAGCGCCAGTGTTTGAACTCCTCAGGTTAGCGCTTCTCCTTTGCCTGATGGAAGGCATATGCAGATTCTGCTCTGAAGGGCATCTGCAGCAGTGGCTTATCTTCTTGAGGGGGAGGATGGTGGTGCAGAGGGCCCGCTCTCTGGTTCTACTCTGAGGAAGGCACAAAGGAAGGTTTGTTGAAAACATCTCAGTCAGGGCTTCCCTGGTGGTGCAGTGGTTGAGAATCCACCTGCCGATGCAGGGGACACGGGTTCATGCCCCGGTCCGGGAAGATCCCACATGCCACGGAGCAGCTGGCCCCGTGAGCCATGGCCACTGAGCCTGCGCGTCCAGAGCCTGTGCTCTGCAATGGGAGAGGCCACAACAGTGAGAGGCCCGCATACCGCAAAAACAAACAAACAAACAAAAAAATACCCAAACATCTCAGTCAAAGTTGGGTGGGATTGCAGAGATCAACAATGTCTCACATTTTCAGAGCACTTTTGAGTGCATTTTCCTGTATGTTATGTTATGGAGGATACCTCAGGGCCTTTGCATGTGCTCTTCCACTTCACTCGGGCCTCTATCCGTCTGTCACCACATCAGAAAGGCCTTCCCTGAACACCCCGCCCCCACTCACCCCCCACCGTCACTCTTGGTCCCCTTCCTTGGCTTTCTTTTTTCTTCACAGCACTTATCTCCACTGTGTGTTTTATATTTATTTGTTTATCTGTTGCTGTTGCTCAACAGAACATAAGCCCCGCGAGAGCGCATCATCCACTGTTACATCTTTAAAGCTTAACCCGAGTCTCAGAACATGGAAGGGACTCAGTAAGTGTACGTTGAGTGAATGCGTGAATGCATTTACTTTTATGAAAACCCTGGGGCGAAGGTACTGTTATCTCCGTTATGTGGGGGAAGGAACCCAGAGTCAGATGACTTGAGATAATTACTCAAGGTCATAGGGTGGGATGTAACTGAGCCCTGAATTGAGTTCGGCCCTGCTGGGTCTCTGTGAAGCCATCTCCCAGGCTTACAGGGTCTGAGAAAGTCCTCTGTAGGTCCTTTGGAAATTCTCTGAAAATGCCGCAGACTTTAGCAGGAAGTGGCACATGAGGTATATGGAATGGAGTGGCAATTTTAAGAGTTACAGAGCAAGGATTTCCTGTGACCTGAGAGGGAATACAGGAAGTAAGTGAAACCTGGCAAAACAACTGTAGAAGAGACTTGGAACTGAGGGGAGGGCCGGCGGGAGAGGAGGGAGGATGACACAATGGGAGTGGCTTTGGAAGGTCGTAAACCCAAAGGAAAGCCTCCGCAGTGATGTCTTCGGAGCCTTGTGATGGATTCAGCCTAAACCTGCCCACTGGCTCATCTCAGGCTGTTCAGTGCACTCGCCCACACCCCCAGTATGCACAGATGTTTCTCTACTGAGGGTCTAACACTCCGAGGGACAGGAGGGACGGCAGCCTGGGACCCTGAACTCTTGAGTGCTGTGCTAAGGAGAAAGAGGCATGGATGATGAGAACAGACATCCCAAGTCACCCTGCATCTGACTGTGGGGTGTATCATGTGATTTTATTGCAGTAGGTGGTACTTGTATGGATGGGGAATCTGCGTGTCTTCAATTTGTGAAAATAAGTTGGCAGGAAAAGGAAGCCTGTGGCGACACCAGAAAACTCACTCAATATTATCAGTTTGGGGCTTCCCTGGTGGCGCAGTGGTTGAGAGTCCGCCTGCCGATGCAGGGGACACGGGTTCATGCCCCGGTCCGTGAGGATCTCACATGCCGCGGAGCGGCTGGGCCCGTGAGCCATTGCTGCTGAGCCTACGCGTCCGGAGCCTGTGCTCTGCAACGGGAGAGGCCACAACAGTCGCCTTACCTGGGGGGGCGGGGGGGGGGGGGACAACAGCCCGCTTACCTGGGGAGGGGGGAATTATCAGTTTACCTGGAATGATGCATAGGTCACATGACCTCTGTAGGAGTAATCAGGGCTGAACTCCAAAAGTAGATACAAGGGCCTGGTCATTTGTGATTTTTTCTTTTTTCCACAGGGGTGGTGGTGGTAGGAAATCATTAGGTGACACATTTAAAAGTGCCCCTTTTTTTGCGTACTGTAAATGTATTTGTTGATATACAGATGCTATAACAAGCAGACCCTCACAAGCATCATGGCTTAAATTGATATTTATTTCTTGCTTGTGTGACATCCCAAACAGGTTTTATAACAGGTGGGCTGCTCTCCACCAAGTGGTGGCTCTTTCCATCTTGGCATTGCCATTTCCATCATGTCACGTGCGTGGTTGCTGGGTTTGCATTGAGGAGGAAGAAGGAATATGGCAGAAGCCGGGTGAAGAGTTCTGTAGGCTGGGCCGGAGGTGGCACAGTCACATCCATTCACGTTCCATTAGCTGGAGCTCAGTTCTGGGACATCCCTGGGAGGCTGGGAGACCATGTGGTATGGGAGGAGCTGTAGCTCAGGCTACAGCAGTCCTTCTCTGCCACAGAGAGTCAATATTTTTAGTAAAATATGCCCTTTAAGTGATAAAGGCCTTTGTGTGCGACTGAGTATGTTCTTTTTTTTTTTTTTTAGCATCTTTATTGGAGTATAATTGCTTTACAAGGGTGTGTTAGTTTCTGCTGTATAACAAAGTGAATCAGCTATACGTATACGTATATCCCCATATCCCCTCCCTCTTGCGTCTCCCTCCCACCCTCCTTATCCCACCCCTCTAGGTGGTCACAAAGCACTGAGCTATCTCCCTGTGCTATGTGACTGCTTCCCACTAGCTATCTACTTTACATTTGGTAGTGTATATATGTCCATGCCAAGCTCTCATTTCGTCCCAGCTTACCCTTCCCCCTCCCCGTGTCCTCAAGTCCATTCTCTACGTCTGCGTCTTTATTCCTATCCTGCCCCTAGGTTCTTCATAACCTATTTTTTTTTTTAGATTCCATATATATGTGTTAGCGTATGGTATTTGTTTTTCTCTTTCTGACTTACTTCACTCTGCATGACAGACTCTAGGTCCATCCACCTCACTACAAATAACTCAATTTCGTTCTTTTTGTGGCTGAGTACTATTCCATGGTATGTATGTGCCACATCTTCTGCGACTGAGTACGTTCTTGAGAATTGTTTCCTTCGATCCTCACAGGAGAGTTGTTTTTGTCCCCATTTTGCAGATGAAGACACGGAGGCTCAGAGAGCACAAGTAAATTGTTCATGGCCACAGAGGATCAGGTGCTGGTGTCAGGGTTGGAATCCAGGTGCTCACAGGCCTCATACTGTTTCCTGATCCTGGGTTTTCTTTCCATTCATTTTTGAATGTGGCCTGAAATTCTACCTTTAGACTTTTCTACCTGTGCTGTGCTGGCTCTCTGGAGAATCACGGCTATAACCTCCTCTGAGAGGCTCTGGGGGACTTGTCTCCTTAGTGACAGCACACAGACTAGGACACGCTGTGGTGCTGAGGGTTTTCGGAAACTTTGGGGAGAGAGAGGTGTATGTTAAACCCTGTGTCTCAGAGGGAGTGAGAGAAGCACGGGATTAAAGGGGAAAACACATGAGGACCCACCCCCCGTCCCTGCGCCTGGGAACCCAGGCCAGGCCTCGCCTGCGGGCTCCTCTGAAGGAGACAGTTAGCCCCGTTGGATGGTTGAATGGCCAACAATGAGTTAGAAGCCCGAGATCCTGCTCAACTCCCTGGACTCTGCGTGGAACTGAAGAAGGACTTTTAAAACTAGACCTGATGGGTGGAACTAAATATCCTCCGTCGTGAGGAATAATCTCATTTGGGCCTCTGAGGCTCTCTCAGCTTCAGGCTCTCTAAAAATATCCTTCATTGACTCTTCCCTTTGTAACCCACACCCAGGCTTCTGCGGCTCCCTTCACTCTTTTTCCGCTCCCCTGCCAGCTGCCTCCTTCCTCTTCTCACCAGCCTGGCCTTGCTCAGGTGCTGGTGACGGCAGGACTCGCCTTAGGGTAGGCCCTGCGGAGATGCAGCAGGTGGGGAAGGGATGCCGTGCCTGTGGGCACACTCGGACTGGGGGGAGTTAGCAGGGGTGTGTGTGTGTGAGTCTGTGTGTGAGAGTCTGTGTGTGAATCTGTGTGCAAGTCTGTGTCTTTTTGTGAGTCTGAGTGTCTGAGTCTGTGTGAATGTGTGTGTGAGTGTGTGTATGTGAGTGTGTGTGTGTAAGTCTGTGTCTCCATGTGAGTGTGTGTGAGTCGGTGTGTGTGCAAGTCTGTGTGTGGGTCTGTATCTTTGAGTCTGAGTCTCTTTGTGTGAGTGTATGTCTGTGTGTGTGTGTGTAAGTCTGTGTCTCCATGTGAGTGTGTGTGAGTCAGTGTGTGTGCGTCTGTGTGTGAGTCTGTATCTTTGAGTCTGAGTCTCTTTGTGTGAGTGTCTGTGTGTGTGTCTGTGTGTGTGTGTAAGTCTGTGTCTCCATGTGTGAGTGTGTGTGTGTGTGTGAGTGTGTGTGTGTGTCTTTGAGTGTGTCTGTGTGCGTGCACTCAGGGCAGTTCTTAGGAGTGAGTGTGGGCACTCTGCTCTAAATGGCTTCCACTCCCAGAATTTGCTGCTGGAGGTCTCTGGCGAGAGTGAGGCATAGTCCTCTGAGCTGATCCAGCCCGGAGGACACTGATTCCAGCCCCTGGCTATGTTGAAGGGAGGGAGGAAGCTCCAAGAGGAGCCCAGGATGGGATCTTGTGAAGCTCGAAGCTTGCTGCCTTCGGCGTCCTTCTTGGGCAATTCTCTTAAGAGTCGGTGTGGTTCATCCTAGCTTGGATCTCAGTGAGTCACCCAGAAGGCATCCAGGCCTGCTCATTCTGGCTGCCTCAGGGCGTTGGTGCCCAGCTAATTATGGGCAGCTCTGATCTGAAGTAACAAGGTTGAGTGGAGCTAGGTGGAGAAATGACCCAGACAGAAACGGGGGCCTGGGCTGGCTGCCCCAGCTGCACGGTGGCTGCACTTACGGCTGGCAATGAGGTCAGGGTGTTTCTGCTTTGTGACAGATTTGGGACGCAGGGGAAAGAGGAGTGCAGGCTTGGTGCTGACAGAGACCAGTGCTGATGCCAGTACAGACACAGTGGGTCACAGTCGGGGAGTGGGGGCCGCAGAGTTTAAGCCGAGGAGGATTCTGATGACTGGGGAACAAGTTTCCTGTGATGTATCACGAGCTCCAGCATCTCTCAGCAAGATGTTCTCGCCCCTGAACACAACGCGACATCACTGTGTCTGCAAGGTGCCTGGGCAGAAAAATCCCTCATGGATCTGGGCACAGAATTGCAGTTCTGAGCAGTTCAGGCTATGACCCCACCAAGGAATTGAGCCCGACACCTGAGTTTTGTGGACGCAGGTTTGTGTTAAGACACTGGGCAGAGATGTGCTTTTCAAATGCAAATTTTAGGAATATTTATTTCAATGGGTCCCTTAGGAGCAGTAAGCATTCTCAATCCCAATTAACCTGGGTATGCCTGGGCCTTAGTGACACTTCTCAGAGCCAGCAGCTGGCACAACTCCTGTAAAGAGATAGTTTCAACCCAAGGCTGAGTGATAAGGTGATGCGTTGAAGAATGTAAAAGATTTGAACCTTTGCTTCTGCAAAGAGCTTGGCTGCTGTACCACAAATCACATTTGTATGGCATTTTACTTCCAAAGGGTAGCTATAGTCATGGAGAAGACAAAAACTTTGCATTGGAATTTTTTTGCCTTTTTTTCTTTTCTTTTCTTTTGTTTTTGGACAGCAAGAGAGATGAGACATAATTTGTGTTTTTGACCTCTGCTTTCAAATCACTTTATAAATGGCTTTAAAACTGTCTTAGTGTGTGTTCAGGCTGCTGTAACAAAAATACCACAGACTGGGTGGCTTAAACAACAAATATTTATTGCTCACAGTTCTGGAGGCTTGGAGGCTGGGAAATCAAAGATTAAGGGCCTGGCAGATTCAGTGTCTGGTGAGAGCTCACTTTCTAGTTCATATAGATGGCTGTCTTCTCACTGTGTCCTCCTATGGCAGAAAGTTGCTCTCGGAGGTCTCTTTGATAAGGCACTAATCACATTGATGAGGGTTCCACCCTCATGGCCCAATCACCTCCCAAAGGCCCACCTCCTAATACCATCACATTGGGAATTAGGATTTCAACATACGTATTTTGGAGGGGACACAGACCTTCAGCCCATAACAGAAGCTCCGGGTAAATGACCCAGAGGCGTCCCCTCTGGAGGAGTTTTGAAATGCCTTCATCCCTTTGCGTCGCTTGTGGTTTTCTTTCTAAATAGGCACAGAAGTGATTAGATGGTAAGAATTTAAGAATTTATGTCTAAATAAATGCAGTGGCTCTTGCACTTATATTTCTTTTAAATAAAAATTCTACATGATAAAAGAGCTTTTTCATTATCACAGCATGCAGGAGAGGTATAAGGAAGCACAGAGTACAGTTTTCTAGTTTGATTACTGTAAGCAGAAGTGAACTGGGGTCTAGATTAATCCATGAGAGTACAAATAGGGCTTCCCTGGTGGCGCAGTGGTTGAGAGTCCGCCTGCCGATGCAGGGGACACGGGTTCGTGCCCCGATCTGGGAAGATCCCACATGCCACGGAGTGGCTGGGCCCGTGAGCCATGGTCGCTGAGCCTGCGCGTCCGGAGCCTGTGCTCCGCAACGGGAGAGGCCACAACAGTGAGAGGCCTGTGTACCGCCAAAAAAAAAAAAAAGTACAAATAACACCCCAGTTGAAGCTTTATATGGTATCCTGTGGTAGAATAGCTACCCTAGTTATGCTTTTCTTTGGATAATAATGCTATTGGTCTCCTTCCCTCCCTCCTTTATACACCGGAGCTGATGTAGGGACATAACCCCAAAACACTGCCACATGGTGAGGACAGATAGCACTTGATATAAAATAATAATCCATTCTTGGATGAATCCCATGGCATACAGATAATCCCAGATGAAATAAATTAAACCCATTTTACAGATGGATTCACCATTTGGTCCTGGTCCTGTTGACTTCCATCTCCTGTTTCCGAGCCTGTTCTCCTGGATCCTGTTACCTATCCGATATTAAATATCCAGATCCAGGAAGCTATCAAATATCAAAAGCACAGTTCGGGGCTGTGGTTACTTTCAACAAGCCAACCATTTAAGAGGCATCAGGACATAGCGGCAGGAATAAAGGTCAAGGTCGCTGCTTCAGCAATCTCCCAAATCCCGCTGGCATAAGCTCTCTTCCTGTCTACTTTGTCTGCAAGATTTGGTGCCAGGAGTTCTAAAGGGCAGCCCTTCAGGCAGCTGAACCAAGAGGAAGGCTCCACTCCCTGCTCTGTCTTTCCTCTTCCTGCAGAGATGCAAGGTGGCTTTGAAATGCCCGTGTCTTCTTTCCCTTCTGAGCGCCTTATTTGTTCAAATGCTTCCACTCTGAGCATTTCCTCTATTCCTCTCCCCAATCGCCTCGGAAAGTACCCAGGCAAGCAGCTCACAGCCCATCCATCAGAGTACAGTGCACGTCTGCTTTCTCAGAGGAAATGATCATAAAGGCTGCAGAGGAAAGGACGTGCCCCCGTTTTCAGTGTAGCATCAGAGACTGGAAAAGTCCAGTGTCTTGCTTGGACTCCCCAGCCCACTCTTGGCTTCCTCCACTTCTCTTTGGGAGGAGGAGGGGGAAAAGCAGGAAGAGTTTAGCTAGCATCATTCAGGTGATGCTTTCTAGCTTCCTGAGAGCTTTCTCTCAAGTAAACTCCGTGGAGTTCTGCTGGGATTATTGGACACGGAGTATGAGTAATAGGCTGGCCCCCTAGAATTCTCTGGACTCTCTTTATTATGCAGCATGAAAGTGTTCCCCCTAGAACAGAACAGTGCTTCTAATTTATCACATCTGGTCACTAGGTGAGATGAATAGGGCTCCACAAACCACCATGGGGACAAATTGTACCAAATTCTGGTGTTAATGAAAGGAAGTTCCGTCATGGACAGGGAGTGAGAAGGAGCTGGGGTGGAGACGTGTAACTCCCGGCACGCACACAGGTACACCATGCACACCTACGTGCAGGGCACTTACACACATGCTCACACACTCACAGTGTTTGAGGTCGGCACTCGCAAACACCCGTCATCTTTATGCCCTAATGACAGGCGCTTCACTGCTTTTAGTCACCCTTAGGGTGGCCCTGGATATTGGCACCTTTATGCTTTGCATGGGCTGGTTCCTCTGCGTGGGAGCCTCTTTCTGTTTCCTCCACCCAGTGCATCTGGCCAACCCCGGTTGCTTCATGTAGAGTCGGCTCAAGAGACTCTGGGAAGCCTTTGCTGCCCACCCCTCCCCCGTGCCCCACAGCACACACAGGGGTTCACTTCCAATGATGCACTGCACGTGGCACTGCCGTCCTTCACCATTGTTCTATGATAGGGCATCTGTTGCTCATGTACCTGTCTCCCCACTCTACCTTGAGGGGTGAGTCATGTTTTTCCATTGTACAAAACAACTGTTGTGTGTATCAACATGCCTGGCACATACGGGCAATTAGCAGATGTTTGTTAAATGAATGAATGAGTGAATGAATAAATTTGGTGGGGGTGGGGTTAGTTTGGACTATCTGGCCACCATATGTGGACGCTAAGAACTAATTGTTCTTACGGAGTAAAATTTCTTACATTTGTCTCTTTTTATTGTTATTATTGTCTCTCATCAGGAAAACTACCAAAATCTAATTTGACTTGGTAGCACGCAACCTATATAATTTCTTTCCTGGTAGAAATGCTCCTGCCATCACCAAGACTTGCCCCTTGGTTCTCCCACAAGAAATCTCTGATCTCCCATGGAAGGGATTTATTTAGCTCTGTCTACAGGCCTCCTGATGGTGGAAACTGGGCTTGGATCCAGACTGAGTGGTGGGGAGTTGCCAGAGTTAGCCCCTTGGATTGCTGGCCAGAAGAGAATTGGCAGCAGTGGTCGACGAGGCCCCTCATTTCCCAACTTTATGTGCCAAAATTCTCTAGTATTATATTTGCCATGGTGACCAAGGTAGTATAGCGTTTTCCCCTCTCAGCTAAATGCTAAAAGGTGAAAAGACGTTTCTTGCTCACACGGAGAAACATTTAACTCCAACCAGGAAAAAAAAAAAAAAGCCTTGGGGCCATTAAAAAAAGGCACTGGCATCAAAATATAGCACCTTTGTCCAAGCTGTTCAGAACACTTCATAAGCAACGTCCTGGCTGCACATGTAGGAGAGAGGTAGGGTTTGTTCTGAGCTACACTTTAGTGTATGATTTAAAATGTGGCCACAGTGCAGGATATTTGCATGCCTGTCTTTGGGCTCTGTTTTTAAAACAAGGAGAGACGTGATGAAAGCCACAGCTGGTGACCTGGCCCCAAGCCTGGGCAGCTGGGGCTCCAGCAAGGCTGTGGAGTCGCTCACGTGAGGTGCCTGCAGGGTGGGGAGAGGCCTGCATCCACTGCTCTCCCTACAGCTGGCGCACCAGAGTTGACATGGAATTCCAGGTCTGTGACCATTTGCTGTGACACTCCTTCAGCATGAAAGCAAGTAGCTAGGGGATGAGCTATAAGTCGTTTCCAGGGACCCAGAAGGAGACGCGGGGAAGCTAGATGGTTCCTTCTTTTTTTTTTTTTTTTTAAATGAGCGGACCCATTTTTCCCAGTAGACCCTCAAACCTCCAGGTCTCTCCTGACCAAAAACAGCCAGTGAGGGTGGATACCAGCTCCATGCGGTGTCTTGCCTTGGCTACACAGTGCTTACGCAGACATGAAGTTTCCTCCTGACACCAGCAGCCTCCCCGAGCCAGAAGAACAGACAGGGCTGACACCTTTTGCTGGCCTCAGGACGCTGAGCTGGGGTGCCGGGGGTCCACCATGCCGAAGCACTCATGTCCAGCCAGCTGTCTGCCTGTGCTGAGATGCAGGTCTGTGCAGAGGGGGTGCATGTGTAGATCCTTAGGTAGGTATAGGCATATACGTTCGGTCCTCCCTATTGGTGGATTCCGTATTTGCGAACTCGCCTACTCGCTAAACTTTATTTGAAACCTCAGAATCAATGCTTGTAGCAGTTTTGTGATCATCTGTCACATACGCAGAGTGGTGAAAAATTTGAGTCGCCCCACATGCGCATCTCCGGCGAAGGTCAATTAAGGCCATGCTCTGCCTGCTTGTTTCAGCTCTCCTGAGGTAAACAGGTGTCCTTTGTGTGGTATATTTAATGCTGCATTTTTGTGCTTTTTGTTGGTGATTCTGTTGTTTGAAACGGCCCCCAAGCGTAGTGCTGAAGTGCTGTCTAGAGTTCCTAAGTTCGAGAAGGCTGTGATGTGCTTTATGGAGAAAAGAGGTGTTAGATAAGCTTGGTTCAGGCATGAGTGACAGAGCTGTTGGTCTGCAAGTTTAATGTTAATGAAACAAAAACATATTAAATAAGGTGTCTTTAAGCAGAAACATACAAAACAAGGTTAAATATTGATCTCTTGATGAAGCTGCTGTGGCCAGAGGCTGGCAGGAGCCTGACTGTGTATTTCCCCTGGGAGCGATGGTTCACTGTTTGCTAATTCAGTGTTTGCGGCCACTTCATAGAACAGAATTACCGTGATTCACGAATACTGAGAATGAACTGAATACACTGCTTCGGGAGAGGGTTTTACATAGAGTTTTGTATCTGTGATGCCACATTTGGAAACATTTGCCTGTGGTCGTATGGAAAAACCTCCCTGACACAGACTGTGGGCTCACACCGGTCCTGGTGCTGGGTTGGGGGTGGGAATGGAGGGGAGAGGGCTGCTGTGAACAGGACCCCAGGAAAATGCTGCTGATCGATCTGGAGAGGGCTGTTGTGGTCATGGTCCCCTGGACGCTGGGTGAGAACAGAGCCCCAGGGAACGCCCTGACGTTGCCTCTAGTTTGGTTCCTGGTGCTGCCTGGATCCTCTGTGGGTCTCAGCTCTGAGACGAACTGTGCTCCCATCCACACAGTGACTGGAAAGGACAGTGGGCAGGGCACTGGAGCAGGGAACGGAGATGGAAGGGTGGGGATTTTTCATCCCTCCGCTTTGTCGCTCCCCAGAAAAGAAATGGTAATGGATATCCAGGAACAAACAAATTCCCGAGTGCCCACTGCTGCCAGGCCCTGCGTATTTGATCTCATCTGAACGGGACAGCAGCCGTCCGAATGATCGTCTCCATGCTGCTGATGCAGAGCAGGTGCAGAGAGGTCACCTAAATTGTCAGAGGACACGGCTAATAAAGAACCGAATTCAGATTCAAGCCTAGGTTAACTAATGATACAACTAAGAGGATTTGGTGGGGGACTGGAAAAACAGAACAGCAAGAAGAAGATAAGATTTTTGTCTGAGTGTCTAAAATATTGGTTCCTTTGAGGGAGATGAAGTTGCGTGAGTGATGGCAGGGCACAAGGGTGAGTTAAGACCGTGGTTCTCAACCTGGGCTGATTTTGCCCCTTAGAGGACGTTTGGCAATGTCCGGATTCATTTTAGGTTGTTGAGGATGGAGGGGTGGGGGAATGCGACGCATCTAGTGGGCAGAGGCCAGGGGTGCTGCTAAACGTCCTGCAGTGCACAGGGCAGCCCCACAGCAGAGAATTATTCAACCCCAAATGTCAGTAGTGCCAAGGCCGAGAAGACCTGAATTAAGATGAAAGCAGGTTCTTGAAAGAGGTGTGTTGCTTGGATGTCTGGGGTCAGAGTGCAGAGACCCCAGAGGTGCCTGCAGACGGGCTCAAGGGAGACCACAGCATTGTGACAGCAAAGGATAGCGTTTTTACTTGGGGTTTCTGGTTACATTTACTCCACTGAAAAATGAGAGACTACAATCGATCCAGAAACTTCAGTAGAAGTATTTTCTTCTGACCTGTCATCATTCCTGGCTCAAAGTTTACTTTTTCTTCATACATTCTCTGTATTAAATCAGATGCACTCTGTCTGTGAGCCATGCAGTCACCTGGTAGCAGATGACAGATCAGTGACAAGTCAAGCAAGAGAGACAAGTGTCCCTGGATGTGGGAGGCCAGGCCGGAGCCCCAGTGCTGTCTCTAATGACCACAGGTATGAGCACCACTTGGGGCTCACAGGCAGCTTGGGGCCTCCACTAGAGGTCTGACACTAAGGACAAGGCTAGGGGCAGCAGTGGGTCCCAGAAAACCAGGCCCCCCATGTGGGTTAAGAATGACTTCAGTTTAGGGACCCCACTGGCTTTTTTATTTCTCGGACTCTTCTTACGGTTTGCAATGTTTGTTTGTGGGACAGCTGCAGGCATATTTGCAATATATATTTGCGGTTTGTCCTGGGGGAGCTGGTGAAGTTTTCAGAGACAGACTCATGAATAAAAATGAATCGTGTTGGGGCTTCCCTGGTGGTGCAGTGGTCGAGAGTCCGCCTGCTGATGCAGAGGACGCGGGTTCGTGCCCCGGTCTGGGAAGATCCCACATGCAGCGGAGCGGCTGGGCCCCTGAGCCATGGCCGCTGAGCCTGCGTGTCCGGAGCCTGTGCTCCGCAAAAGGAGAGGCCACAGCAGTGAGAGGCCCGCGTACTGGAAAAAAAAAAGAGGAATCGTGCAAATTCGTTCCTGTATTGGGAGTATGTGCCAGGCGTTACGGGGCACAGAGATGCGGGCAGGTGCCTTAGTCTGAAGCCTGAGGAGGGTGAGGGACGTCTCCACTGAGTTGCTGTCAGGACCAGAAGGTGGAGGAGGAGTCCAGGAAGAGGGAAGAATGTGCTGGAAGGTGGGAAGCATCCAGGCAGAGTGGGAACTTGGCTGTGAGAGGTCAGCCTCAGTCCAGGGCAAGGGGACGGACCCAAGGCAGCCAAGACTCAGGTGCCTCTGGAAGAGTGATCTCTGAAGCTTCAAGGGAGACTTTCTCTTTAAAAAAAAGTTTTTTTAATTTGTATTGCTATTTTATACAGTTTTTAATTGTTACTTTCCATTTACCGTTTGGCTGTGGAATACATCCTTGAGCCTGTCTTACACGCAGTGGTTTTTTTGTACCTCCCACTCCCCCATCCCTACGTTGCTGACCCCCACTACTGGTAACTACTAGTTTGTTCTATCAGTGAGTTTCCTTCATTTTTGTTATATTCACTTGTTTGTTGTAGTTTTTAGATTCCACACATAAGTGATATCACACAGTATTTGTCTTTTCTGTCTGACTTATTTCGCTTAGTATAATGCCTTCCAAGTCCATCCATGTTGCTGCAAATGGCAAAATTTCATTCTTTTATATACAGTGTATATGTATATATTTATCCATCTGTTGCTGAACATTTAGGTTGCTTCCATATCTTGGCAATTGTAAATAATGCTGCTCTGAACATTGGGATGCATGTATCTTTTTGAATTAGTGTTTTTGTTTTTTTGTCAGATATATACCCAGGAGTGGAATTACTAGGTCATATGGTAGCTCTATTTTTAGTTTTTTGAGAAACTTCCATACATCCTTGCCAACATTTGTTACTCTTTTTTTTTTTGCGGTACGCAGGCCTATCACTGTTGTGGCCTCTCCCGTTGCGGAGCACAGGCTCCGGACGTGCAGGCTCCGCAGCCATGGCTCACAGGCCCAGCCGCTCCGCGGCATGTGGGATCTTCCCAGACACGAACCCGTGTCCCCTACATTGGCAGGCAGACTCTCAACCACTGCGCCACCAGGGAAGCCCACTTGTGCTCTTTTTGATGATGGCCATTCTGACAGGTGTGAGGTGATCTCTCGTTGTGGTTTTTGATTTGCATTTCCCTGATGATTAGTGATGTTGAGCATCTTTTCAGGTGCCTGTTGTCCACCTGCGTTTCCTCTCTCTCAAAGATGGAGGATCCCTCAAAGAAGGCAGAGGCATTTCCGGCCCCTCTACAGTGGGGAAGTGTGTGACCTCTCTCCAAGAGGTGTGATAAAGCCAGTGTCCCATTTTGCGTCAAAATAGAGAAGACAGTTCCTTCATCGAAAAGCAAACCTTGCTGGGCACTAGATACCCTTCCCAGAGGATGGGAACCTGGGAGTCTGGCTGCCCGGGTTTCCTCCTAGCGTCTCTGATTCCTCACTATGTGCTTGTGGGTGATTAACTTAATTTCTCTGTGCTGCAGTTTCCTGTCTGTAAAATGAGTAGAATAACTGTACCTAAACCATTGGGTGTTTTATGAGATGAAATGACTTAGTGCAAATAAAGTTCCTGGAATAAAGTAAATCCTCAATTAACATTAGCCAACATGCTGCCCTCTTTACCGTTTAAGGGAGGCGGCGGGAAAGAACTTGGAGAGAGAGTGTCAAGCTCCCAGGCTGAGCTTGAGAACTGGCAGTCCAGAGTGCTGCAGTTGGCTGTCAGGTGTGCATTGTTTTTAATTGAATTCGAACGCCTTTGCATGGGGCTGGCATGATCCATAGTCTATCCTGCACCCCACCCCCCTGTCCCAAACCCGTCCAGCCTCACACACTTAGAGTCCCCTGTTCTTGGCTCCCTGGACACAGGGACAGAGGACATAGGAAGTTGTGCTCCTGGAAAAGATACAGGAGAAATTGTTTGCAGGATTAGCCCTGAATTGAGCCAGCCGTCACACCCACATGCATGGGCGTGAGCCCTGTTCATAAAGCAGTTGAGTATTTTCAAAGGCTGGGTTCTGCCCAGGAGCTCACTGATGATCAGTTTCCATGGCGGCAGGTTTCCAGGCCAGGAGGGCACCCTGCACACCCAGGTGGTGGCTGCGGGCTCGTGTCCAGGTTGATCCCTCCCGCTCCCCTTTTCCATCCGGCTCTCAGCTTGCACTCCCACCCCAGGATGCGGGGGGCGCTCCAAGCAGGAGGGGCAGCCTGCCTTCCCCGGGCACACAGCAGCCTGGAGAGCAGGGCTAGTGATGGAGCAGGGAAAGACCGCTGGCCCCGGAGGAGGCAGAGCCTTAGCCTGAAGTGTGACCTGGGGCAGGTCACTGGGCCTCACAGTGGGTGTGACATCCTGCCTGTGACATCGGGGTACTGGTTTGGCTTGCAGCCTCTGCTGTGATTGTTAGGATGCCAGAGAGAGGCAATGTGTACAGAAGGGACTTAAAAATGTTAGGTACTTACTCTGCAAATAATAAGCATTTAAAATCATTCGATTAATCTTATTTCTCAAAGTATGGCCGAGCAGCCCACAGCCTGGGACTGCAGGAGTGTGTGTGCTGATTGGGGTGAGGGTCCCAGACTGCCCTGGGGAGAAGGTGGGTGGAAGCAAGGGTATCCTATAGGCAGAGGATTTTTTTTTTTTTTTAGGCTTTTAACCTTGCATAGTTTATTTTTTTACAATTTATTTTTATTTGTTCCAGCTTTATTGAGATATAATTGACATCTAAGTGTGCTAGGCTGTGTCTTCAGAGTAGGGGTGGAGTTATGTCCTGGTTTGGGGCTGCTCTCAGGCGGATTTTGTAGCCGGGGTGGCAGGTCCTCAGGCTCATTGTGACTCTGCTCTCCCAGCTCCATGCTCAGCTCATTTCCCACAGGCAGGGAGTATGACTGCCTCTGGTATAAGACGCTCTCCTTAGCATCCTCTCATTACCCTGAAGGAAGACAACACAAACTCCTTCTTTATCTTGTCTTATGCACCTAGGAGGGGAGGCTCTGGGCCAAAAAGGAGTTTGCATCTCTGCCTACCCTTTGTTGTGTGATGGGGGAAACAAACTCTTTTGCCTCAAGCTCCTTATTCTTTAAAATGGAAATATTGAAGGATAGAGCCCACCTCTGGGAACTGTAGGGACTGTTAAATGTGCTACCACTGGTAGGTGCTTAGAACGCAGAGCACTCAATAAATATTCACTGTCATTATGAAAAAATAATCTAATATCTGTTATTATTATCATCTTTAGCCACTCTGTCAGACAGTAGAAATATGACGGGAGCCACAAATGCAAGCCATGTAATTGTAAATGTTTTACTACCTTATAAAAAAGCAGCCACGGTAAAAGAAAAAAAAAGTAGAAACAGGTGAAACTAATTTTGATGCTATATTTTATTTAATCCAGAATATCTACAATATCGTTTCAACACACGATCGATACGAAAGGCATTAAGGTATTTTACGGTCTTATTTGGGTACTAACTCTTTGAGATCCAGTGTGTATGTTACACTTAACAGCACATCTCCGTTTGGACCAGCTACATTTTAAGTGCTCAGAAATCCTATGTGGCTAGTGGGTACCTTACTGGACGGCATTGCTGTAACCATATATACTAATTACTTCCAGAATGCACCATCGTCCCTCAAGACTTTTGCTTATCATATTCTTCCTAATCAGCTCCAACGTCTTTACTGGGTAATTCCTGTTTATCCCTCAGAGTGAGGTCTGGCGTCAGATTCTCCTGGGAGAATTCTGTGACCCCCTTAGTCTGAGATGGGGCCTCTCCTCCCACAGCTCCTGACCATTGCATGTACCCCGAGGGCTTTGGTGGATGTAGGAGCAGTGGGGAGGGAATACTTGAAATCGAAGGGGAGACTGTGCACAATAAGTAACCCAAAGGAACATTGGCAGATATATTAATATTTACTTTCTACTCCAGTTTTATGGGGTCGCCTTTTTGTGTGTTTGGCTGTCAGTTACAAGCAGTGGTATTTCTCTCTGTTCATGGCTTAATACAGTTTTGGATTTATGTGATTTTAGGTATAGGTCTTTTAGGTGTATCGAATCATGTGATTTGGACGAAGTTGGACTCCAGAACCTTAGATGGACAAACAAATTTCACATGAATTTGTTTTGCTCTTTATTTTACAGTGGAAGAATGAAAATGAGGGGAGGAGACATAAGGAAATACTACTTTTTTTTCTTTTTTTTTAGGCCATGCCATGCAGCATACAGGATCTTAGTTCCCCAACCAGCGATCAGACCCATGCCCCCTTGCACTGGGAGCACAGAGTCTGAACCACGGGACCGCCGGGGAATTCCCAGGAAATACTACTTTTTACATTTAATAGTGGCATATTTATAAATAGAATTATCAGGATCGGCTGTTGTCACATTCGTGACAGCTGACCTGGTTTTGAATCCCTTTTCCATTGCCTGCGAGGCCTTTGCCATATTGCCTGATCTTTACCTGTCTGTTTCCTTGTCTGCCAGATAGGCATAATGACCATCTGATAGAGTTATAGTAAATAAGTAAAAATGACAGAATACGTAAGTAGTTTTTAATTTTAGTTTAATTTAGTTTTTAATTTTCCTCTGGTAGAGTTAGTTATTGTTTGCTTTTTAGTTAGTCATGTATAGTTCTGATAAGTTCTGATTCTCCATGTTTTTCTTTTGAAAAAAATATAGTTGATCCAAGACTGAAAAAGGAGTATTAAACCCACCCATATGATGCTGTTCTTTTCACCGCCTCCTTGATCTAATATTCAGATGCCCAAGTAAAATATTCTTTCTTCGTACAGTATATCTTATATAAAATGACCTTGTTTGTTAATTATTTTTTCTTTTCTTTTTTAAAAGTCAGAATTTTTGAGATGTTACATACAATAAAATGTATTCTTTCAAGTGTACAGTTTGATGAGTTTTGAAAAATGTATATAGCTGTATGAGCACCCTTATAATCAAGATGTAGAAGTTCCATCACTGCTAAAAGTTCTGTATATCCTCTTCCCAGACCATCCCCTCCTGCCTCCCCTGGTCCCTGGCAGCTACTGGTCTGAATACTGTCCCTATGGACTTGCCTTTCTAGAATGTCATGTAAATGGAACCATCATGTATGTAGCCTTTTGTGTCTGACTTCTTTCATTCAGCTTAATGCTTCTGAGATTCATCAGTGATGGAACACTTACCTGTAGTTTGTTCCTTTTTATTGCCGAATAGTATTTCATTGTATGGACATACCAGTTTGTTTATCCATTTACCAGTCTAGGGACATTGGGCTGTTTCCAGTTTTTGACTATTATGAATAATGTTGCTATGAACACTTGCCCACAGTTATGTGTTTTCATTTCTCTCTGGTAAATACCTAGGTGTGGGATTGTTGAGTTATATAGTGGATAGTGCTTTTTTGATGTGAATTTTACTTATTTTAATATTGTTCTTCTTTTTGTCTATATTGTCTGATATTTCTCTGTCCGTTTTTTTATTTTTATACTTCATAGGTCTTATGTGCTTTGTCAAACAGAATATAATCGGATTATGGTTTATGTATTTCTTTAAAACTCATTCTAGCTTTTTTTGGATCTTAGTAAAATTTTTAATTGTTTGATTTCTGTCCTTTTATATGGAATTTTATATTTTGTGCTTCTTTGCTGTTTATATATTTTACCTTTCCCTTTATCAGTTAATGGTGTGAATTGAAAGATAGCTTGTTTTTAATTCTAGTAATGCTTTTCGTTAGGTTGTAAACCTATATTTCTCTAATCATTAAAGATAAGAAAAAGAAGCTAGGAATAAGATCTTCCTTCCCTTTGACAAAGTAAGAAATCCACAGCACTTTCTTCCTTCTTTCTTCAACCTGCCGCCAGCCCATTTCCAATTGTTAATATAATCTAAGGTTATAGAGTCTCTAATTCTATATAGACTAAGGTTATCGTTGCATAATTATTTCTGCTATAAAATATTTCTTCAAGCTTAGTTTTTGGCTTTTATACTCAGTTTTTAAACCATAATTTTAACAGCCATTTATACTTAATTCTTTAAATTTAGATGTTGTCATTGCTCTTTGCCCTTCCTAGTACACTGGGACTTTCTCCTTCTCGAGTTCTTGATTTTAGCCAGAGTATACCTTTGAAACGTTTTTTCAGTAAAGGCATATGGGTGATGTAGTATCCGAGTTCTTGAGTATCAGAGAAGGCTTTGTGTTTCTTTCCACCTCAATAATAAGTTGCCCGGGTAGAAAACTTACTTGTCACAGTCATTTTTCCTATAACTATGGAGCTGCTGTCTTCTGGTGGAAGAGGGAGTAAGGTAAGATCAGCCTGACTTTTGTTCCTTTGTATGCAGGTAACATGTTGCTTTACCTTCAAGCTCCTAACCAACCAGCCATGTCCTCGTGGTCCATGGAGAGTAGTGAAGCAGCTGTCCAAGGATATCATGATACATTTCATGTTGTCAGCAGTACACTTAGAGCCAGCATCTTCTGGCAGCTCTAGAGAAGGCCAGATAGCTCAGTGCATTTTGTTTTAATTCGGGAGGAAAGAAAAAATGTTGAGAATGTACCCCAGGGAAATGGAGTCCTAAGACATCTCAATAAAGAAGGGCCAGAGGCAGATCTTTCTTTTGCAAGCAAACCTTCTTAGAAATAGGTTGAGGTTAAAAATACATCTTCAGAATGATCCCCCACAGTGGACTCTCAACCCTGTGAGGACAGGGACCTTGGCCATCTTGTGTTTTGTTCACTGTTGTCTCCCCAGACCTTGTGTGAGGCCAGTCACAGGGTAGGCCCTCACTCAGTAACTATTGACTCAGATATTGAAAATAGAAATATTGGTTATGGAATCAGATATTGGACCAGATAATCTCCTAAATAAACAAAGGTGCCTTTTGCTTCTTGCTGGTTTTCTCCCGTCACCACTTTTGGGGAGTTTTTTAGATTTCTGAGATACGCCAGGGCTAGGAAGCATGTCTGCTGGAGGTCATTGGTCAAAGTCAAAGCCATAAATCAGTTCCTGGAGGGATTTTCTTGCCCATAAATGATAGCCTCAGTCCTGCACCCCCCTGTCCTCCCATTACACTTTGTGAAGATGGATTATTTCTGATGTCGAGATTTCCAGTCCTTTAATTCTTTCTTTCCTCAGTGAAATAAACTCCTTCATTCTTCAGTGAAAATGGTGCTGTGCGTAAGTTTCTGGCGTCCACACAAGGAAAGAGCTTTCTGTGAACATATGGCCTTTAGAATGAAAGCCAGTGATCTTTAGTTCTTAATTACCTAAACCACCAACTCGTCTAAGCCCTGGTCCATACTCCAAAGAGGAGCAAAGGATTTGGATGTCAATTTAAGTCTTAGCATCTGTTCTGTATTCAGGGCTCGGAGTATGGGAATGTGCACTTTTTTTTTTTTCCTCCTCAGTGGAAAGTACTCCCCTTTCTGTTCCCACTAGGAAGTTTGTACATGTATTAGAATTTTCCCACCAGAGTCGATTTAATAATTACCCAGGCGTTTGCCTTTTGACAGCATATGCTAATGATTCTGGGTTCGTAGAACAAATTAAACTCTCAGAAATCATGAATGAATTCATATATGAAAGCTGCTCTTTGGAACAGGCATCTCCGGAGAGTTCAGACTTTCCTTGTGTCATCAGCATCTGGTTCAAGCGCCAGCAAACTGGCCTACAGGCCAAATCCTGTTTTTGTCAGTAAAGCCTAAAATAGTGACTATCTGGCCTCTTACAGGAAAACTTTGCCAACCTCTGATCTAGTTCAACATGTAGCGCAGAAGCCGCCACCCCCAACTGCCCCACCTACTCCTCAGTCTCTACCCCATCTCTGTCATCAGTTACCTAAATCGCTTACCAACCTCAATACTCTTCACTTGGGCTAATTACCACTTATGACATCAGACCTACAATTTCACCTCTGACATAGAGGTGCTTCATCTGCACAAAGCGGGGTGTAATACAGTTTTTGGTGTTAAGCGTTGCACCAAGTGAGTTTACATCTATAAAGCACCTAGCCCGATAGCTGACAGTTAGCAGACCCTCAATCTGTATTTCCCTTCCTTCTTTCTGCCTCTTCCCCAACGAGTGGGACCATTTATCCATGCAAGAAGGAATGTAATGGCACCAGGCTGCACAGGAGTAGTGACTGCAATCAGACCGCCGGGGTTTAAATCACTGCTCTGCCCCTTACCAGTGATGTGACCTTGATCCAAATGCTTAATCTCATTAAGCCTCCTCCCAAAACAGTGACAATAATAGTATCTATTTCCTAGTAACATTGTGACTCTTCAGTGAATAGTGCATGTTAAGTGCTTATCAGAATGTCTTGCACTCAGTATGTACTAACTAAATGGTCCCACGCATTACTTTCAGCATCGGTGGAATCATCATCATTTTATTACTGAGGCGCAAACTGTTGGTGAGGATCGTGGCGTTCATCAGCTCCGCCCACATTTCTCAGCCTCGCCTTTGCCACTGAGCTCCACCGTCACAAAGAAAACAGATGTCCTCCTGGGGGCAATAAATTCGGAGTTCCACCTTCTGTAATGTGGCGTCACTAAAAATAAAAGGAAAGCAGCGGAGGGGCTGGATGTGCGCGTTTCTTTTAGATCCACTGCTGGATTGCCTTCACAGCCCTTGCATCCTCTACCAGTCTCCTCTGCCTTAGCTGTGCACGTGTGGCTTTCCTTCCCTTCCCAGCCCCCTGGGGGGCTGCTGGAGTGGGGAGAGGACACTGCTCAGATGGAGCCACCCAAGTCACGTTCATTCATTCCTTTGTTCTTGCATTTATTTCCTCACTCAACATTTATTTTACTCTTCTGTGCACAGAGATATCAAGGGAGATTAGTACTTAGGTCCACCATTAAAGAGCCCAGCATCTTGGGCCTTGATTTTGAGGATGTGTTGGAGAGGCAAGAACTCGGAAAAAACTGGGAAAGCAGGAAGTTTTAAAGTAATCCGAGTGAAAGATGGTGAGTGGATTAATAGGGTGATGGAGCAGAGAGGGGTCCTAGGCTAGGATGAAGCTCTCATCAGTAGGAAGTTTGTAAGCTTGTTTTCGGTGGGTCGCTTCTATACATGACTCCTTGACTATAAATCCCCCTTGCTCGGGAATCATTCTGCAGGGGTTGTCAGGCCCAGCCTCCCCTTGGCAGTGTTGTCCCCCACACGCTGCAGCTGTGGTTGAGCGGAGGGCAGGCTGGAGTCACTACGATGAGAGTGAGTTTCCCTTGCTGCCCTGCAATCCGTGAGCAGACACAGCCCAGGAACACCTGCTTTCTGGGTTCAGCATGTGCTGAACAAAGGCTGTTGGCTGACTTACCCCCCAGACCCAGGAAAGACAGGGTGCACGGTGACTCTAGGAAGGCGCGCCACCACCCTCCAGCCTTGTGCCCTAGGGTCCAGGGGACCATAACTCAAGCCCTTTATGGAACAGTGGGTCCCACTGTGGTGGAAGTGCCTGGCAGCTGTGCCTTTCTTGTCAAACACTGGCCTGGGCAGGCCAAAAATAGCCTATCCTGGGACCAGTGTGTGTCCAGGAAGTGGTGTGAGTGGGTTGCCCCCCCATCCCAGAGGGCGAGCCAGCATTCCTCATCCCAGGCAGCCCGGGAGGGTAGAGACCAGGACTGGGGCGGGATGATTGAGATGCCAGAGTTCCTGTCTCACTGGCCTGGCCTGCCTTGCACTCCCAGCTCCGTCCTTGCATTCCTCCCACTGCTTCGGGCTAAAGCTCGCCTCTGAACACCCTACTCCTGCTCAGAAGGCGCCACGGGATGCCATCACCAACCAGAGCAAAGCGTGCCTCAGCCTGTGACGCCCCTTGGAATGTGCCGGATTCTCTCATATCCCCTCTGACCACCCCCCCAGCCCCCGTGCCCTTGAGGTTCCACCCGAAGCAGACTCCTTGGTGTTTCCCAAACACGCCCACGTTCCTACCTCGTGACTTTGCTCAGCTGTTCCCCGCTGTGAATGCTTCCTACCTGTGGACATTCTACAGGACCTTCAGGAACCAGCAGCTCAAGGGCCAGGTCCTCCCCATGTAAGGCCATCATAGGATTTATCATTCACCCTGGACTCTCTTGGAACAAAACTCCCAAACCAGAACTGCCTGGGCAGACTGGGTTGTGAGGTCACCTTATCCAAGAAGCCTTTGTGAAAAGGAATGGGTCCCTCCCTTTTCTAGTTCCCTCAGTTCTTTCTTGGTACAACTCTTGGAATAGATCCCAGGGTGCTACAGAATATGGACATCAGTGTAACATTCAGTTCCTGCCCCGGGGTCTAAGCTCCCTGAGGGCTGCCCTTCCATGCGCCACCCGCCTCCCCCAGCACCCAGCATGGCCCTTTGTCTAAAGACGGTGCTCATTTCCACTCACAGAATCTGCCTGTTGGGGAGCGTGTTTGGATGTTGCGTGCCAGGTGCAGAGGTGCATGCTCTACGTGCGTTCCTCAGCACCCCAGCACTGCCTGGCCAGCTTACCCACAACACCACCAGAGCGGGCGAGCCCCAAAGCCCTTGAACGCCAGCTGCAGACCCTGTTTAGCCGGCAGGCCAGGCTCTCCCGACTTCAGGCAGCTGCCAAAGGAGATCCTGTGAAATTTGTGGCAGGAACAGTTGATGGTTCCCAGAAAAGGACCACCTACGGGTCATGCCAACCACACGTTCCTTGAGACAGGAAATGTGGTGTGGCTTCTTGTTTTGCATTATTAGATCACTTAGCGATCAGAGCAAGGCCCCCAGCTCTCTCTAAGGTAATTTAGCCCACATGTAGATGTGCTTGTTGAACTAATTTCACAGTCTGGCCTTGGCTTTGAGGGGCAGGCTCTGTGAGAAATAGTTGTAGGAAAGATACTTCTACACTTTAAGAGCCCTGTTGAAGTTTCCTTTAAGAGTTCATGAGATTAATCCCACCTAGAGGAATAAGTCCCAAACTGGTTTTCCTTTTCTTAGTTAGGGAATCCTTTGTTCAAACAAAATCGTAGGCGGACGTCCAAAATGGAAAATGACAAAGTAGAGCTTCTTCTTGGGGAAGGGGACCGTGGAGCTTGAAGATCTGTGCACCCACCAGTCGGCTCCCCCTACTGAGTATCTGAGAAAACAGCATTTAGGGAGGAAGACCCGTGACTTGGGTTGCTGACTTGGGAAGCTCAGGATAAACGTGGCAAAAGGACAGGTGTTGCCCACCAGCCTTGCGGGTGTGCAGTGAATGCTGGTTGGCAAGGGCTTCCCAGAATCACACAGCTCGATCATGAAAGGAAACCCGTGAGTCCCAAGGCCAGGCTCTCTGCACCACACCCAACAGCGGGGAGAGAAACCCGTGACTTCAGGTGTGACTTAGCTGCACCAGCCACATCCCAGGAATTGCAGGGCTCCATTCCTTCCCAGATGGCATCCCCGCTTGAGTCTATGGGAGCAGCAGCAAGAGACAGGCTCCATCCAAAGTGGACTGTCCTCTCCGTATATCCCCTGACTTACTTCCCCTAGGCCAGGGGTGGGGCTGGTTAAAAGTAGCAGTCACGGTTTAACAAGTTACGGTTTTGCCGCAGCAAAACCATCTTTTTGCCGTAGCAATCGATAACTGTGCAGGCATAGTCCTGTGTGCTGTGCGTTTCATTTCATTTTTACAACATTCCCATTTCGTAAACGTCATCTGGTTAAGAATTTTAATAACAAGGCCCGGGTGCATTTCTCCCATATTTTTCTGGAAGCACGGCCCTGAGAGCCATCAGGCAGGAGGAGGGTGCTGCTGGTTTCTAGAGACATCCTCAGGCGGCCCCTACCCCTCATCCTCATTCTTTGTCTGGTCTAATGGGCGAAGTGCCCCAGCAGAGCCAGCCTAGCTGGTTTCTCTCCAATTCCAGCTTAATCTTTAATTGACTCCCCTGGACAGACAGAGAGCTGAAACCCATCAAGGAGGAAACACGAGGCTGACTTTCCCCCAAGTGTTCAGCACGCTTTTGAAAGTAAATTACTTATTTCCTTCTCGAGGTAAAAGCAGGCTTGTTTGGCTGTGGCACGAGGAGGCTGTGAGGACTGTAACTTGGTGAAAATTAAGGTGAAAATTAAGGCTTAATATTTGACCAAAATCAGTAAAATAGTCTTGATGGATGGAAGTGTGAGAGCAACGTGAAATTTGCCCTGGGAGCAGAAACAGGGCGGAGGGCAATTGAAATTCACCAGCGTGTGTACAGATCTCTGATTGCAGAAGTCCTGTTGGAAGATACTTAACCAGTGGTACATTCCTGAAACCTAACAGTGCTCTAATTTGGGTCTAGATGCTGCCATGTGTTGTAGAGTGAATCTGTCTATGGTAACTAGGCTCGTCAGTCAAGGAGGAGAATGAAGACGGTTGCTATGGAAGAGGTGAGATGCTTGTGAGGGTAGATGTGGTTCCCGCTCACGTGGTTTTCCAGTTCAGCATCTGCACCTCTGACCCTCTCCCAACCAAACAAGGGATCTGTTTATCCAGACTGGGGGCTGCAGGGTCAGATTTGCACTTGGTCGTCCCCCCTGAAAGGAGGGATTTGCGCCTTCATTTCTGCTTGCTTGCCTGGCTCGGCCGTGAGCTGCAGGGCTACCCAATTTGTTGACTTTTCTCAAGGGGCAATGGTGGGAACCCAGCGCTGAAACCTAAATCCTCTTTCCAGACTATTTCTGAAGCTTCAAAGAGAGATAAAGGTCTATTTGATAACCTCCCTCTTCAGCTATGTTTTCATAAGTAAAGGAAAAATGAAGACTTAAAGCCGATTTCCTGGAGGATTCAACTTTCTTTCTTATTGGAGATTTAAGAATAATTTTAAAAGTGCAAAATTTCCACAAAGTCTGGATACCTTGGTGCCTTGTTCCTGAGAGATATGATGGTATGTTTATGTGAATGCATCTAGATAAGAGGTTCCAAATGGTTTTGCTTAAACCCCATCAGTGAAAGTTTCTGTAAATATCAATAATGCTATTATTTATATATAAGTTACGTACTTGTATTGCTTTGTTCATATAAAATGTAAGTTATAGAACAAACCAACGCGTACATAAAAAGAGGAGGCAAACATGAAATAAACAGTATTTTTAAATGTCGTCTAGCTAATCCTGATGGTTTCATACTACCAGCTGATATCGCAAGACAGAAATAGAGTGATGTTTGTTGTAAATGATTTTGAGTATAAATTGATATTTCAAATTATTTTCTACATAATTTCCCATTTTTTCCCATTATTTTTGTCATTGTTTTTAACCTTGTAATACGGCTCACAAAAGTTTTTATTAGGGAATTACGAGGCCCTGCCTTTTTTTTTTTTTTTTGACATTTACTTGTGTTTGTATCATTGATGTTATCTTCAACCCATACTTTCTCTACAGGAATCTTTTTTTTTTTAGGTGAACTTTTAATTTTTTTTTTTAATAAATTTATTTATTTACTTTTGGCTGTGTTGAGTCTTCGTTGCTGTGCACGGGCTTTCTTTAGTTGCTGTGAGCAGGGGCTCCTCATTGCAGTGGCTTCTCTTGTTGCAGAGCACAGGCTCTTAGGTGCGTGGACTCTAGGCACGTGGGCTTCAGTAGTTGTGGAACACGGGCTCAGTAGTTGTGGCTCGTGGACTTTAGAGCGCAGGCTCAGTAGTTGTGGCGCACGGGCTTAGTTGCTTCACAGCATGGGGGATCTTCCCGGACCAGGGCTTGAACCCGTGTCCCCTGCATTGGCAGGCGGATTCTTAACCACTGCGCCACCAGGGAAGCTGAACTTCTAATTCTTAATTAAACTATATCATACATAGAGAAAAACACTTAGGTTATAAGTGTACAGCTTGATGAATTTTCACAAAATGTGCATACCACATTCCCACTGCCCAGATCAGGAAATGGAATATTCCAGAAGCCCCCATGATGGCTCCCCAGTCCTCTCACCCACTTTTCCCCAAAGTAATCAATCTCCTGACATCTGTTAATGTATATAACCTTTAGCGGTCTTTGAGCTTTATATTCAGTTGACCCCTGAACAACGTGGGTTTGAATTGCATGGGTGCACTTACACGTGGATAGTTTTCAATAGTATATCCTACAGTACTATATGGTTGGTTGAATCCGTGGATATAGAGTATCCGCTAAGAAACTCTAAGTCTACTAGGATCAACTTCCACGTTGTTCAAGTTGTTGAAGGGTCACCTTGAAGTGATACTGTATGTAGTCTATCATGTGTGGCTTCTTTCGCTCTGCGTTGTTGGGTGTGGTGGTAGGGAGTTCATTCTACTGCAGGAGAGCACCCCGTGGTATGATGGTTACCACCATTTCATCATCCACTCCATCCATTCTGCCATTGGTGGACATGTGTGCAGCATCCAGTTTGGGGCTGTCATGAGTACTGCCTCTGTGGGCATTATCATGCTTAAATTTTGGTGAAGGTATGCATGTGTTTCTGTTGGATGTGTACCTTGGGGTGGAATTCCTGGGTCATAGGTATCTTCATCTTTAGTAGATCCTGCACAAAGGTTTTCCAGAGTGGTTGGACCATTTACATTTCCAAGTGAGCAGGGGTTGAGGAGCATTTTCCCATCTTTACAAACCCTTGGTATTATTGTCTTTTTAAAAATTTTTATTTCTTTATACAATTTTTTTTTTTTTTTTTTTGCGGTACCCGGGCCTCTCACTGCTGCGGCCTCTCCCATTGCGGAGCACAGGCTCCGGACGCGCAGGCTCAGCGGCCATGGCTCACGGGCCCAGCCGCTCCGCGACATATGGGATCCTCCCGGACCAGGGCACGAACCCGTGTCCCCTGCATCAGCAGGCGGACTCTCAACCGCTGCGCCACCAGGGAAGCCCTTTTATACAATTTTTAAAGGTTACTCCATTAACAATCATTGCAGAACATTGGCTGTATTCCCATGTCGTACAATACATCCTCAAGCCTATCTTACACCCAACAGTTTGTGCCCCCCTCTCCTCCCCAGATTGCCCCCTCCTCCCCACTGGTAACCACTCGTTTGTTCTCTATATCTGTGAGTCTGCTTCTTTTTTGTTATATTTGCTAGTTTGTTGTATTTTTTAGGTTCCACATATAAGTGATATCAGACAGTATTTGTCTTTCTCTGTCTGACTTGTTTCACTTAGCATAATACCTTCCAAGTCCATCCATGTTGCTGTGTGTATATATATATATGTGTGTGTGTGTATATATATGTGTGTGTATATATATATATATATATATATATATGCGCCACATCTTCTTTTGTCTTTTGAACTTGCGCTGTTCTGGTGAAGCACGGTCCTTTGGTCAGACAAGGGGTCCCCTAGGCCCTGGGCTTTTACAAGGCTCCTTCTCCTCAGAAGGCCGAGGGCTCGAGAGGGTTACTCGCTAGAGTTCTAGTTACTAGGGGCCCTGGAGTCCCCTGTGCCGAAGACCAAGGGACCACTCCCAGAGCCTGCACGTCCTGCAGGGAGTGACCCAAGGTGTGGCCAGGAGATGCTCTTGGCTGCGGTGGGGTAGAAGGGGGAGTGAGTGCATGGAGCTTACACCTGTGGGCTCCTGGGTCTCCGTGCACACGGGAGAGAACGGAGCCCAGGGTGGGAGGAGGGGGACCACCAGGACCCCGAGCCAGCTCTCCCCCACTCCTAACCAGCTCCCTGTGCTGCCACGGCTGAGAATTCCAAGTTCGGACCTGGTCTTCCAAGTTCAGGTTCCTTTGAGGAGCGCGGAAGGCCAAAGCCGGTGGAGGTGGCCGCTGGGAGCACCTGTGGGCAGAGGCTGCGTGGGGTCAGGGGGCCTCTCAGCTTCTGTGCTCCATCTTCGCTGGGTGTCCAGGTCGGGGCTCAAGGGTGCGTGATGGCATGCAGGCAGCTGGGCCTTGGCCAGGAGATGTAGGACCTCCCTGAGCCCCACAGTAAAGAGGACCAGAAAGTGGGACCTTTATCCTGTGGATTTCCAGAGCTTTCAGCATAGGAAGCTGAGGACGTAGCTGAACACTGGCAGCGGTGTCCTGTCCCTCCCCCACATCCTGCTGCGCCTCCTGAGCTGCGTCTTCCTAGAGCTGTGCAGTCCCGCAGAAATATTCATTGTGGGCCACAGGTGTAATATTACTTTTCTAGTGGGTGAACGCATTTTTAAAAAAGAATATACAGAAACAGGTGAAATGAATTTTAATGTATTTTAACCCAGTATAGCCAAAATATTTTAATTTCAACAAGCAATCAACATATAACAGTTATTGACAAGATATTTACATTTTTTTGTGTGCTAAGTGGTGAAATCTGCTGTGTAAATGTGCATGGAGCGTATCTCAGGTCAGACCAGTGGCTTTGTCTCCCCTACTAGATAGTGCAGCCCTGTGGTGGGAAGTGAAATTAATTTGGTTTTGAACTGTCCATATTATTTGATGTGAACTGTTGCTTCTGTATAGTTTTAATTTGTAAAATGAGGAGGCTAGGACGTATTTAATTTAGCCATTTGTTAGCTTGATTTTAAACTTTAAAAAAAATATTTTATTGAAGTATAGTTGATTTACAATGTTGTGTTAATTTCTGCTGTATGGCAAAGTGATTCAGTTACACCTATATATATATTCTTTTTCATGTTCTTTTCCATTATGGTTTGTCACAGCGTATTGCATATCCCTGTGCTATACAGTAGGACCTTGTTTATCCATTCTAAATGTAGCAGAGTGCATCTGCTAAACCCAAACTCCCAATCCATCCCTACCCCACTCCTCCCTCCCCCTTGACAACAAGTCTATTCTCTATGTCTGTGAGTCTGTTAAATGTTTAACATTAAGGCATATGGTAAGCGTGTCTCCATTTGAACTTTTGCCCGTAGATGCCCCGGGTGGTGAATATAAAGAGTGAGGGTGGCTCGAGGCAGCCGTGGTCAGCTGAGGCAATCCAGCCCTGTCCATCTCCGTGTGTCCATTCCCAGACACAGGCAGGGACCATTTCTTATTCATCTATGGGGCCCCCAGCATCTAGTTCTTTGCTTTTCGCACGTAGTAGGTGCTTTATGAAGAAAGAAATTAGATCTGCCTTATTCTTCCCATGTATTCCTAGAGAGGCTAATGTATTACCTCGTTCATTCAGCGTGTGTTAATTGAGCACCCATTATATGTTGGGTGCCTGGTGCCATTCTAGACTCTGAGGATACAGTGGTGAAAAGACAGAGTTCCTGCTCTCTTAGAATTTGTGTCATTGATGAGAAACCTTCTTGATTGTCATTAATAGTAATAATAATAATAGTGCCACGACCAATAGTTGACATAGCTCAAATGACAATCTGACATGTGACTTACAGTGAAAGCACTCAGGAAAAAAATAGTAATTATCTTGAGCCTTAGAAGATATAATTAGTTAGCAGACACAACAGCTATGCAGAGCGTCTATTTGAGGTGTTCCGCTGGCCACACTTGGGGGATGTGAGGTTTGGCTGGAAGAGATTAAGGGGATCCGTTTAAGAACACTTGCCGTAAGTCAAGTTTGGCCTATAAGCCTGTTTCTGGGCTGTTATCTGTGACCTGACAAATAGTCCTTTCTCATTTACACATGAGGGATTTTCTGGGGGCTGATGGGAAGGAGATACAAATTAGAAAGATGGCATAGATCAGAAGTCTGGCATCCTCAGTCAAATGACGACTGAAAAGACTAAGTGAATAAATTCGCATTGAAAAATATAGCATTTAAAAAATTAAAAATCAAGTAGCTGCAGAAACATTTTGTTCCATGGAATGATTCAACGCAAGGAGTCAGAAGGAAAAGGAAACGTGGAGCTCAGTTAGGAAAAGAGCGGGAGGCTTTGTGTCTATGCTGGTGGCTTTCAGACGTGCCTGAAGTCAGAGTCACCTGGGGGACGCATTACAACACATGTTGCTGGTCCCTACCCGCAGAGTTTGTAGTTTGTATGTCTGGGGCGGGGCAAGGAAATCTGCATTTCTGACAGGTTCCCAGGTGCTACTGCTGCAGGTCCAGGAATCACACTCTGCGTCTAGTCTATTTCATTTCATTATGGTTGTTAGACACACACAGTGCTTCATGCTTCGATTTCACGTGGTTAATGCAAGCTGGAGCCACACACCCTATAATGCAGAAAGAGGTAGAATTCTGTCTAATCATGGCTGCAACAAGAATTAGGGGAAAAACACAGTAACTTCTGTGTATGTTTTCATTACTGCCTTAGGCTGACCCTTGGTGTCTTTGACTAAGTCACCCAGTCTCTCTGTGTTTCCCTGTGGGGATATTAAAATTAGGCTCTCAGTAATCTGGCCCTTCCCTTCGGCTCAAATCCTGACACTGCCCTTCTGCAGAGGCTGCTGGAACCAGCGGTCATGGTTTCCCAGACCCACCGTGTTGCTGTTCATCCAGCTGGGCCCTTGCATAAACTCCACCCCTGCATTAACCCACTGCAAGGTTTTATTCTTCCTCAAGGACCTTGTGCAGCTGCCACCTCTGTCTTTCTCCATCCGTGCTCTTTCTGTGCCTTATATGGACTCCTGCTACAGCACTTATTATATTATACTTTGTAATGTATATAGCCTGCTTACTTGGTGGGAGCTCTTCAGGGGCATGAGACATAGCTTCTTTAGTGTCATAACCCCCACTCCCAGACAACACGTAGCGACACACAGTAAATATTTATGGACTGCATGATTGGATGCTTTAGTGAAAGCATCCCAGATTTCTCAGGCTATAAAAATAAATAGAATGAAATCACAATCAATAAATGGAATGCAGAGAGTTCAAATAACTGATATTTGGAAAAGAGTTGCAGACTCATGGTGCAAATAAGATAATAATGAGAATTCCTCAGACTTGCATTATGTCGCTGTGCGTCACAGTCAAGTCCGAATCTAACTCTGCTTATATTAATTGTTTCATGGAAGAACCAAACTGTTATTTGTCTACGAACAAAAAGCAATTTGCTGATACCAGCCCAGGGATATGAGTGAATATTACAAAATCGTTATCCATAAGCATCTGTAATCTCCTTTATATCTTGGTCACAATGATAGGTTATCAAATGAATCAGAGGACCAGTGTCTGAAGCCTCGGCTGTAACATAATCACTTGGGAAAATATTTGATGAGATAGTAAAAAGATTATGAGAGTGAAAATTTCTTCAAAAATGTAGCTGCAGAATTGTAATCATCTAGAATATTTCAAAATCCACTACCAGAGGGTTCATGATCTCTTCTGTGTATTTTCTATTATGGCGTTTATCACTTCTGTGCTACACATACAAGACTTTTAAAAAGCCATGGGGGTGGGGAGGACAGAAATTTAAGCTGAAGGAAAGGGGGAGATTTTTTAGAGACTGGACAGGGGACTATTTACAGTGTTGGCAGGCAAAGGCAGAGTTTGTTTTGAAGAAATTGTGGTGTGCTAGAGTTTTGTGAAATTGCTTGGATAAGTTTTGCCGCCTTTTCTAATCCATTGCCTGAGATAAAGCAATAGCTTTTATTAAAAGTGGAGGACGGCAGGGCTGTCATGGCAGTCTGTCCCAGGACTAGGCAAGGCAGTGCCTCCTATTGGCTGCCCTGCAGCAAGCTCGTTTTCCTGCACACCACTCTCCATGTACCTCCCTCTTGACTAACCCATTCTTCTTAAACTTATGTTGTTGTTGTTGTTTTTTGACTTAAACTTTTTTTATTACACATTAATTTTAACTGCTATGATTATTTTTAAAACTTTCTTGGTAAATAGCTTGCCATACACAAATTTTCTTAATGATTTTCAGCTCTGAGAAGTACAGTGAGGTCATTTCACGAGTTAATTTTGTTTTTTGTTTTTTGTTTGTTTTTCTTATTAGTTATCCATTTTATACACATCAGTGTATACATGTCAATCCCAATCTCCAAATTCATCCCACTACCACCCCACCCCCCGCCGCTTTCCCCCCTTGGTGTCCATACGTTTGTTCTCTACATCCGTGTCTCAATTTCTTCTCTGCAAACCGGTTCATCTGTACCATTTTGTAAGTTCCACATATATGCATTAATATACGATATTTGTTTTTCTCTTTCTGACTTAACTTCACTCTGTATGACAGTCTCTATATCCATCCACGTCTCTACAAATGACCCAATTTCATTCCTTTTTATGGCTGAGTAATATTCCATTGTATATATGTGCCACATCTTCTTTATCCATTCGTCTGTCAGTGGGCATTTAGGTTGTTTCCATGACCTGGCTATTGTAAATAGTGCTGCAATGAGCATTGGGGGGTGCATGTGTCTTTTTGAATTACGGTTTTCTCAGGGTATATGCCCAGTAGTGGGATTGCTGGGTCATATGGTAATTCTATTTTTAGTTCTTTAAGGAACCTCCATACTATTCTCCATAGTGGCTGTATCAATTTACATTCCCACCAACAGTGCAAGAGGGTTCCCTTTTCTCCACACCCTCTCCAGCATTTGCTGTCTGTAGATTTTCTGATGATGCCCATTCTAACTGGTGTGAGGTGATACCTCATCGTAGTTTTGATTTGCATTTCTCTAATAATTAGTGATGTGGAGCAGCTTTTCATGTGCTTCTTGGCCATCTGTATGTCTTCTATAGAGAAATGTCTATTTAGGTCTTCTGCCCATTTTTGGATTGGGTTGTTTGTTTTTTTAATATTGAGCTGCATGAGCTGTTTATATATTTGGGAGATTAATCATTTGTCCGCTGATTCATTTGCAAATATTTTCTCCCATTCTGAGGGTTTTCTTTTCTTCTTGTTTATTGTTTCCTTTGCTATGCAAAAGCTCTTAAGTTTCATTAGGTCCCATTTGTTTATTTTTCTTTTTATTTCCATTACTCTAGGAGGTGGATCAAAAAATATCTTGCTGTGATTTATGTCAAATAGTGTTCTTCCTATGTTTTCCTCTAAGAGTTTTATACTGCCCAGTCTTACATTTAGGTCTCTAATCCATTTTGAGTTTATTTTTGTGTATGGTGTTAGGGAATGTTCTAATTTCATCCTTTTACATGTAGCTGTCCAGTTTTCCCAGCACCACTTATTGAAGAGACTGTCTTTTCTCCATTGTATATCCTTGCCTGCTTTCTCATAGATTAGTTGACCATAGGTATGTGGGTTTATCTCTGGGCCTTCTATTCTGTTCCATTGATCTATATTTCTGTTTTTGTGCCGGTACCATATTCTCTTGATTACTGTAGTTTTGTAGTCTAGTCTGAAGTCAGGGAGTCTGATGCCTCCAGCTCCATTGTTTTCCCTCAAGACTGCTTTGGCTATTTGGGGTCTTTTGTGTCTCCATACACATTTTAAGATTTTTTTGTTCTAGTTCTGTAAAAAATGCCATTGGTAATTTGATAGGGATTGCATTGAATCTGTAGATTGCTTTGGGTAGTATAGTCATTTTCACAGTATTGATTGTCTCCATCTGTTGGTATCATCTTTAATGATACGTAGGTTTATTCCTAGGTATTTTATTCTTTTTGTTGCAGTGGTAAATGGGAGTGTTTCCTTAATTTCTCTTTCAGATTTTTCATCATTTGTGTATAGGAATGCAAGAGATTTCTGTGCATTAATTTTGTATCCTTTACCAGATTCATTGATTAGCTCTAGTAGTTTTCTGGTGGCATCTTTAGGATTCTCTATGTATAGAATCATGTCATCTGCAAACAGTGACAGTTTTATTTCTTCTTTTCCAATTTGTATTCCTTTTATTTCTTTTTCTTCTCTGATTGCCACGGCTAGGATTTCCAAAACTATGTTGAATAATATTGGTGAGAGTGGACATCCTTGTCTTGTTCCTGCTCTTAGAGGAAATGCTTTCAGGTTTTCACCATTGAGAATGATGTTTGCTGTGGGTTTGTCATATATGGCCTTTATTATGTTGAGGTAGGTTCCCTCTATGCCCACTTTCTGGAGAGTTTTTATCATAAACGGGTGTGGAAAAAAATGGGTGTGGAATTTTGTCAAAAGCATTTTCAGCATCTATTGAGATGATCATATGGTTTTTATTCTTCAGTTTGTTAATATGGTGTATCACATTGATTGATTTGCATATATTGAAGAATCCTTGCATCTCTGGGATAAATCCCACTTGATCATGGTGTATGATCCTTTTAATGTGTTGTTGGATTCTGTTTGCTAGTATTTTGTTGAGGATTTTTGCATCTATATTCATCGGTGATATTGGTCTGTAATTTTCTTTTTTTGTAGTATCGTTGTCTGGTTTTGGTATCAGGGTGATGGTTGCCTCATAGAATGAGTTTGGGAGTGTTCCTTCTTCCAAAATTTTTTGGAAGAGTTTGAGAAGGATGGGTATTAGCTCTTCTCTAAATGTTTGATAGAATGCGCCTGTGAAGCCATCTGGTCCTGGACTTTTGCTTGTTGGGAGATTTTTAATCACAGTTTCAATTTCAGTGCTTGTGACCAGTCTGTTCATATTTTCTATTTCTTCCTGCTCTGCCTCAGAAGGTTGTACTTTTCTAAGAATTTGTCCGTTTCTTCCAGGTTGTCCATTTTATTGGCATAGAGTTGCTTGTAGCAGTCTCTTAGGATGCTTTGTATTTCTGCAGTCTCTGTTGTAACTTTTTTTTCATTTCTAATTTTATTGATTTTAGTCCTCTCCCTCTTTGTCTTGATGAATCTGGGTAATGGTTTATCAATTTTGTTTATCTTCTCAAAGAACCAGCTTTTAGTTTTATTGATCTTTGCTATTGTTTTCTTTGTTTCTATTTCATTTATGTCTGCTTTGATATTTATGATTTCTTTCCTTGTGCTAACTTTGGGTTTTGTTTGTTCTTCCTCTAGTTCTTTTAGGTGTAATGCTAGATTGTTTATTTGTGATTTTTCTTGTTTTTTGAGGTAGGCTTGTACAGCTGTAAACTTCCCTCTTAGAACTGCTTTTGCTGCATCCCATAGGTTTTGGATCATCGTGTTTTCATTGTCATTTGTTTCTAGGTATTTTTTGATTTCCTCTTTGATATCTTCAGTGATCTCTTGGTTATTTAGTAATGTATTGTTTGGCCTCCATGTGTTTGTGTTTTTTACGATTTTTTTCCCCTGTAATTGATTTCTAATCTCATAGCATTGTGGTCAGAAAAGATGCTTGACATGATTTCCATTTTCTTAAATTTACTGAGGCTTTATTTGTGACCCAAGATGTGATCTATCCTGGAGAATGTTCCGTGTGCACTTGAGAAGAAAGTGTAATCTGCTGTTTTTGGATGGAATGTCCTCTAAATATCAATTAAATCTATCTGGTCTATTGTGTCATTTAAAGCTTCTGTTTCCTTATTTATTTTCACTTTGGAATATCTGTCCATTGGTGTAAGTGAGGTGTTAAAGTCCCCCACTATTATTGTGTTACTGTCGATTTCCTCTTTTAGAGCTGTTAACAGTTGCTGTATGTATTGAGGTGCTCCTATATTGGGTGCATATATGTTTATAATTGTTATATCTTCTTCTTGGATTGATCTCTTTATCATTACGTAGTGTCCTTCCTTGTCTCTTGTAACATTCTTTATTTTAAAGTCTGTTTTATCTGATATGAGTGTTGCTACTCCAGCTTTCTTTTGATTTCCATTTGCATGGAATATCTTTTTCCATCCCCTCACTTTCAGTCTGTATGTGTCTCTAGTGGGTCTCTTGTAGACAGCATATATAAATGGGTCTTGTTTTTGTATCCATTCATTAAGCCTGTGTCTTTTGGTTGGAACATTTAATCCATTCACATTTAAGGTAATTATTGACATGTATGTTCCTGTTACCATCTTCTTAATTTGGGGGGTTTGTTTTTGTAGGTCCTTTTCTTCTCTTGTGTTTCCCACTTAGAGAAGTTCATTTAGCATTTGTTGTAGAGCTGGTTTGGTGGTGTTGAATTCTCTTAACTTTTGCTTGTCTGAAAAGCTTTTGATTTCTCCATCAAATCTGAATGAGTTCCTTGCGCGGTAGAGTAATCTTGGTTTTAGGTTCTTCCCTTTCATCCCTTTAAGTATATCATGCCACTCCCTTCTGGCTTGTAGAGTTTCTGCTGAGAAATCAGCTGTTAACCTTATGGGAGTTCCCTTGTATGTTATTTGTCGTTTTGCCCTTGCTGCTTTCAATAATTTTTCTTTGTCTTTAATTCTTCCCAATTTGATTACTGTGTGTCTTGTTGTGTTTCTCCTTGGGTTTATCCTGTATGGGACCCTCTGCACTTCCTGGACTTGGGTAGCTATTTCCTTTCCCATGTTAGGGAAGTTTTCCACTGTCATCTATCTCTTCAAATATTTTCTCAGGTCCTTTCTCTCTTTTCCTTCTGTGATCCCTATAATGTGAAATATTGTTGTGTTTAATGTTGACCCAGAGGTCTCTTAGGCTGTCTTCATTTCTTTTCATTCTTTTTTTTTTATTCTCTTCCACAGCAGTGAATTCCACCATTCTGTCTTCCAGGTCACTTATCCTTTCTTCTGCCTCAGTTATTCTACTATTGATTCCTTCTCCTATATTTTTCATTTCAGTTATTGTATTGTTCATCTCTGTTTGTTTGTTCTTTAATTCTTCTAGATCTTTGTTAAACATTTCTTGCATCTTTTTGATCTTTGCCTCCATTCATTTTCCGAGGTCCTGGATCATCTTCAGTATCATTATTCTGAATTCTTTTTCTGGAAGATTGCCTATGTCCGTTTCATTTAGTTGTTTTTCTGTGGTTTTTTCTTGTTCCTTCATCTGGTACATAGCCCTGTGCCTTTTCATCTTGTCTGTCTTTCTGTGAATGTGGTTTTCACTCCATAGGCTGCAGGATTGTGGTTCTTTGTGCTTCTGCTGTCTGCCCTCTGGTGGATGTGGCTATCTAAGAGGCTTGTGCAAGCTTCCTGATGGGACGGAATGGTGGTGGTGGGTAGAGCTGGGTGTTGATCTGGTGGGAAGAGCTCAGTAAAACTTTAATCCTGTCTGCTGATGGGTGGGGCTGAGTTCCCTTCCTCTTGGTTGTTTGGCTTGAGGTGACCCAACACTGGAGCCTACCTAGGCTCTTTGGTGGGGCTAATGGTAGACTCTGGGAGGGCTCACACCAAGGAGTACTTCCCAGAACTTCCACTGCCAGTGTGCTTGTCCCTTGGTGAGCCACAGCTGCCCCCTGCCTCCGAAGGAGGCCCTCCAACACCAGCAGGTGGGTCAGGTTCAGTCTCCTATGGGGTCACTTCTCCTTCCCCTGGGCCCCGATGCACACAACACTTTGTGTGTGCCCTCCAAGAATGGAGTCTCTGTTTCCCCCAGTTCTGCCGAACTCCTGCAATCAAATCCCACTAGCCTTCAAAGTCTGATTCTCTAGGAATTCCTTCTCCCGATGCCAGGCCTCCAGGTTGGGAAGCCTGACGTGTGGCTCAGAACCTTCACTCCAGTGGGTGAACTTTTGTGGTGTTAAGTGTTTTCCAGTTTGTGAGTCACCCACCCAGCAGTTACGGGATTTGATCTTGTTGTGATAGCGCCCCTCCTACAGTCTCATTGTGGCTTCTCCTTTGTCTTTGAATTTGGGGTATATTTTCTGGTGAGTTCCAGTGCCTTCCTGTTGATGATTGTTCAGCAGTTAGTTGTGATTCTGGGCATGTCCTTCTACTCTGCATTCTTGAACCAATCTGCCTCTTCTTAAACTCTTGAGCCGATTTTATTTCATCTTTCTTCCTCTTGCCTCTGGGTGTCCCTAAAGCATTGTTCTTACCTCTGGCTCTTTCCTATATATATATACAGTTATATATTTCCAAATGTCCTGGGACATCTCCATTTGGATGTCCAGCCTCAAAAGAAAAGAAAAAGATCGCTCAACTAAACACATATGCTTAAACCCACCTCTCTTTCTAGATCTTTTCTCTTAGGCAGACATGCCTTGATCAGTCCCTCCCAACAGCTTTTGCTCTTGCCTGAAATGCCTCCTAGCCCCAGTCTGGAATGGGGCTCTCAAATACAGGTTTCTTCCTGCCTGTAGAAACCAGGAAGGGAATTTGAGTGAGTGTGTGATGCTGGCAGGGGTGCGGTGAAAAATGGCAGCTGACATTCACTTCATTGTTGGGGAGCAGTATGGCCGTGTGGGGACAGTGGAGCAGTGGAGGGCCCTGCCCAAGCGGGGCAGCTCCTGGCCATCCTTGCCATCTAAGAATGTGCCATCTTGGACGCAGTGTTACCAGATTTCTTTGTTTTTAGAGAGAATGCAGAGTCCATTTCTTTGTTTTGAATCACCTGATTTTATAAATGATAGCAGTTGTTTGACATTAAAGGCATCCTTGGGATTGACATGTACACACTGCTAAATTTAAAATATATAACCAACTGTATAGCTCAATATTTGTAATATTTATAATATTTAAAACATATACCTACTGTATAGCTCAATATTCTGTAATAACCTAAATGGGAAAAGAATTTGAAAAAGAATAGATATATGTATATGTATAACTGAATCACTTTGCTGTACACCTAAAATTAACATTGTTAATCAACTATACTCCAATATAAAATAAAATAAAATAAAATAATCCTTTGACCTAACATCATATAGCTCATATAAACTGTGTCTGTTAGTCCTGTGTGGACCTCAGCTGCCAGTTTGCAATCTCTAATTTAGAGATACCCAGTGCTGTCCAGTAAACAGATGCAAACCATATGCAGCATCTAAAATTGTCTGGGAGTCACATTTTAAAAAGTAAAAAGGGTTCAACATCACTAATTATTAGAGAAATGCAAATCAAAACTACAATGAGGCATCACCTCACACCAGTTAGAATGGGCATCATCAGAAAATCTACAGACAACAAATGCTGGAGGGGGTGTGGAGAAAAGGGAACCCTCTTGCACTGTTGGTGGGAATGTAAATTGATACAGCCACTATGGAGAAAAGTATGGAGGTTCCTTAAATCTAAAAATAGTTACCATATGACCCAGCCATCCCACTACTGGGCATATACCCAGAGAAAACCGTAATTCAGAAAGACCCATGCACCCCAGTATTCATTGCAGCACTATTTACAATAGCCAGGAGGTGGAAGCAACCTAAATGTCCATCGACAGACAAATGGATAAAGAAGATGTGGTACATATATACAATGGAATATTACTCAGCCATAAAAAGGAATGAAATTGGGTCATTTGTAGAGACGTGGATGGACCTAGAGACTGTCATACAGAGTGAAGTAAGTCAGAAAGAGAGAAACAGATATCGTATATTAACATATATGTGGAATCTAGAAAAATGGTACAGATGAACTGGTTTGCAGGGCAGAGATAGAGACACAGATGTAGAGAACAAACATATGGACACCAAGGGGGGAAGCGGGGGGGGGTGACTTGGGAGATTGGGATTGATATATATAGACTAAAATGTATAAAATAGATATATAATAAGAAGCTGCTGTATAAAAATAAATAAAAATTTGTTTAGGTAAAAAAGTATAAAAAGGAACAGGGGCAATTAATTTTAATAATGTATTTCATTTCACCCAATGTTTCTAAAATATTTCAACATGGAATCAATAGAAAAAAATTGCTAGTGTTGGGCTTCCCTGGTGGCGCAGTGGTTGGGAGTCCGCCTGCCGATGCAGGGGACGTGGGTTCGTGCCCTGGTCTGGGAGGATCCCACGTGCCGCGGAGCGGCTGGGCCCATGAGCCGTGGCCGCTGAGCCTGCGCGTCCGGAGTCTGTGCTCCGCAACAGGAGAGGCCACAGCAGTGAGCGGCCTGCGTACCGCAAAAAAAAAAAAAAAAAAAATTGCTAGTGAGAGATACTTCCATTGCATTTTTGCACACTAAGTCTTTGAAGTCTGGTGTGTGCTTTACACACTTTTGGCCCATCTCAATCGGGATGAGCCCCATGTGGCTACTGGCTACTCTGTCGGTCATCAGCACTCTGATGATGAAGAACAAGAATTAATTATATGCACACCAAATCAGGCGAGATTTTATTCATTATGCTTGCATAGAGCTAGGTAATTTGAATCTAGCATAAACCATAGTAGAAGATAGCGACTCTGAGAATGATGTGTCTAAAAATGGCACAAAGAAGTGCATGGAAAAAAGTTCTGGATGGCGCCAGAGTGATCAACTACAGACTTTCAAAAGCCCCTCAAGCATGACTGGTAGGAGTTTTTTATCAGACTTTTCTACTTGGAGCTCTACTTGTCTCACAGGAGTTCACAGCTGATGTTCTAATTCACACTTTGAGGTGGGGTTACACTTTGCATTGTTACTGTGCTGTTGCCCTTCTGAAATGCCAAGGTGAGCATTTGTCCTTAAGCATTTAATACAAAGTGAAGGTCATAGAAGCCAGTGTAAAATGGGGAAGAATGTTCTGAATTCAGTGATGACGTCATTCAATCAAGATTTAGCAAATATACTCACTGCTAAAAATGAGCATTTCCACCCAGTATTTACCTAGTTTCACTGTATTTTCCTACTGGGGAGCAGAGCCCAGGAGCTGTTGTCAGCTTTAACCTGGTGAAGATTGTGACCACCAGTGACCCCTTTCTTGACTCCCAGCTCCATGTTTTTTATGTTTTCTTATAACTCCATCCATGGTACATTCAAAAATCTTTTGAGGCTGCAAACATGGAGGTCATGCTGGTCAAACATGGGCATCTTCCAAGAGTAAGGTCTCAACAGCGTGGCACAGAGTGAAACATACTCTGGACATACTGTGCTCTCACTAGGCCTTTATACTCCTAGTAAAGACCAGATTTGGTCATGTACGCTCCTTTGTTACTGGAGGGAACCAGGGACAGTATGAAAGCCTCTCAGGACGGTCGGCCACACCAGTTTGATCTGAGTGTAATGTCCTCAGATACGTTAGTATTGTAGGAGATACTTACCATCATTGCTTTCCAGGAGCGAATGGTTGCATCTCTGGTGAGTTAGGGCAGTGGCAAAAGTTGAGAATATCATTCTGGGTTGAACTGCCGACACTGTTGGGAAGGCCATCCTATGGCCGAGGGGGGCCAGCATTACTGTGACATGTCCCCAGGTCTAAAATCCCTGGCAAGGATCTGACGTTCTCACGTTTTCTCAGCTGCTAAGAAGCAGGAGTCAGGGACCTTGAAGGAGAGCCCAGAGCCTCAGAGAGGTGGTGTTTCCCCTTCCTTAGGCACTCCGTCCCTCCCTGCTCCTGGGCTCTCTGGCTTCAGTGAGCAGCCTCCTCTGGGTTTCAGCCAGGCTAATCTCTCGGGTACAGCTTTGGTGGGGAGAGAAGGAATCAGATAGTCTGCCTTTGTGCAGGGAGGAACTTTCCCACGATTGTCTGTGGACACATACTGGTCTCTCCAAAATCATTTTAGTGCAGACGTGTCAACCAAGGCATACAATTTCAGTCAACTTCGTTTCGAGTCTTCTGAATTCTAGAGGGAGTATTCATAGTGATATATCGATCTTTGGTGAAGGAGAAAGTTACAGAGCACTTTGGGTTTGAGGTTACCTCTCCAAACACTTTTATAGGAAGATGAAATTTGAGAACTAATTTATAGAGATGATGATTTAGAGTAGAAATTGAGAGCTAATAGGTCCTTCCTTAGAAATGGCTCAGAAAACGCGTAGTAAAACGACAGAGAACAAAAATGGAACTTGGCTGCGTGACTTGGGCATTTCTTCTTTTCATTCATACATCCATTCTTCTGATAAATGTGTAGTGATTATCTCACCAGATGCCAGGCATGTAGAATGCAAGATCCAAGGCCTTTCTTCATTTAATGGACCTGGTCCTATGGTAAGCAGCCTGCTAGGTTGGCCTCCAATAATCCTTGTCTCCTGGTATTCATACCCTCCCATGGTGAATAGTGTTGTAACCAGTATGATGATGGGGAAGTGATGTGTGACTTCCAAGGCTAGGTCATAAAAGATATTGCTGCTTCCCCCTTGCTCTCTGGGATCACTTGCTCTGGGGCAAAGCTGGCCACGTGTTGGGAGGACTCTCCCGCATGGAGAACTGAGGCCTCCTGCCAGCACCAACTTGCCAGCCATGTGAACGAGCCATCTTGGAAGCAGATCTTGCAGCTCCAGTCAAGCCTTTAGATGCCTTCAGCCCCAGCTGATGTCTTGATTAAAGCCTCACAAGAGACCGAAAGCCAGAACCACTCAAATTCCTGCACATTTAAAAAAATTTTTTTTATTGGAGTATAGTTGATTTACAATGTTGTGTTAGTTTCAGGAATATAGCAAAGTGAATCAGTTATACATACACATATATCCACTTTTTATTTTTAGATTTCTTTTCCCATATAGGCCATTACAGAGTATTGAGTAGAGTTCCCTGTGCTATACAGCATTTTCTTATTAGTTATCTATTTTATATATAGTAGTGTGTATATGTCAGTCCCAGTCTCCCAATTTATCCCTCCCACCCATATCCCCTGGTACCCATAAGTTTGTTTTCTACATCTGTGACTCTACTTCTGGTTTGTAAATAAGTTCATTTGTACCCTTTTCTTTTAGATTCCACATATAAGCAGTATCATATGATATTTGTCTTTCCGTGTCTGACTTACTTCACTCAGTATGACAGTTTCTGGGTCCACCCATGTTGCTGCAAATGGCATTATTTTGTTCTTTTTTTATGGCTGAGTAATAGTCCATTGTATATATGCCCTGTACTTGTATGAGATGAGAAGTGCTTATTACTGCTTTAAGCCTCTAGGTTTTGAGGCAATTTGCTATGCAGCAATAGAGAACTAATACATAGCCCACCTGTGCCAGACCTTTGCAAATATTAAACTATTAACCCTCACAACAACCCTTTGAAGGAGGTACTGTGGTTGTTATACCCATTTGATACATGTGGAAACTGAGGCCCAGAGATGACTTGCCCAAAGTCACAGAATTTGTGAAAGGCTGAACTGGGATTTGAATTAAGCGGTCTAGCCAGAGTCCATGTTCTCAACAAGTACTTTGTGTTGTCCTTTAAGAGGAACATGCTTGAGGACATCAGTTCTAAAATCAGGTGGGCCTCTGTCCACTCAGTGGTAAAGATAAGATAATAGCAATTCTAATTTGGGGATTTTTTTAGGGTTAAATGAGATAAGGCATGAAAGGCCTATAGCTGGGGGTGGGGGCACGGTCAGCACACCTGAGTTCCCTTCCCTTGCTCAGCACCTTTTGTTTGCTACTGCTAAAGGGGGACTCGTTCATCTGGAAGGGTCCTGCTCTCTGCCTTGGGTCCTGAAGCCATGCACTGTGCTTGGATACTCCCTGTTCTCTGAGCCCTGGTGTCCCAGCCCATGTGATCCCAGCTCTCTAAAGGAGACTCCCATTTGGGATGCTGCCCTGAATTCTCACATAGGAAAAGCCAACTTCCTGAGCATGCCCTGACCTTCATTGCTAGGATGCAAACTAACAACAGGAAACCATTTCCTGTGCTTAATTACATTATTCACAGCACTATGCAGAGTGCTGGAACCACAGCCATTAATTCACAAAGTAGTTGGAAAGACAAAAATAAAACAAAGAAAGGAGAATGGCTTTGCTGGCTCTGTGAGTTGTACATTATGAAGCCAGAGGTAGTTCTTTGGGTGTGCAGTCATCCCTCGATATCCACAGGGGATTGGGTCCAGAACCCCCTATGGATACTAAATTCTGATGATGCTCAAGTCCCTTAGATGACCCTCTGTATCCACGGTTCCACATCTGCAGATTCAACCGTCAGCAGATTGTAAACAGAGTACACAATCTATCCGCGGTTGGTTGATGTTGGTTGAATCCACAGGTGTGGGATTGGCAGATACAGGGGACCCACTGTACTTGGAGATTTGGGGACAGTGCCACAAGCAGTGTAAAGTGCAGGGTGTGGAAGGAAGTCACACACATGGGGTTTCTAATCCCAGTTCCATCACTTTCCGATATGAGACTTTGGACAAGTTATTTAACCTCCCCGAGGTTCGTTGAGTAGAAAAGGAGGATAATGATGCTGACCTCATTGATTCCTTGTGAGGATACCGTAGGATAATGTGGGTGCCCTGCATCAGGATGAGTTCCCTTCCTCTTCATAATGACCGTATTGGAGAGCTAGTGTCATAAACAACTAATGGTTAGGAGTTAAAAGCTCACACAAGAGCTTCCCTGGTGGCGCAGTGGTTGAGAGTCCGCCTGCCGATGCAGGGGATATGGGTTCGTGCCCCGGTCTGGGAAGATCCCACATGCCGCGGAGCGGCTAGGCCCGTGAGCCATGGCCGCTGAGCCTGCGCGTCTGGAGCCTGTGCTCCGCAACTGCAGAGGCCACACAGTGAGAGGCCCGCGTACCGCAAAAAAACACACACACGCGCGCGCGCACACACACACACACAAAAGCTCACACAAGAATTCCCCCTCCCCCCAAAGGAAATTTAAGGATAATTTCAGACCAAAACAGTATTGAGGCATTCCAACAGGCAACCACAGAAGAGCTGCTGACCTGTGTGGTCCATGGAGGTACCTAGTGGGAGGTCAGACTTGGATGCATAGACCTGGCCTGGCTGGCGGACTAGAGATTTAGTCCTTTCAAGTCTGTTTCTGACCCTGGAGGAGAAAAGTAGTTATGCACCCTGACAGCTTTTCTTTAAAAATCTTGTACATCTCTTACATAAGGTAAGTGGGAAAAAAAGCTTTTCACAGAGTATAATATGCATTCATGATTAAAAACACGAAACAAGAAAAAACAAATTAGAAAAATCTGAACAATTTAGAAATAGAAGGGAACTTCCTTATTCTGATAAAAAATGTCTACCGCGTTTCCCTGGTGGCGTAGTGGTTGAGGGTCCACCTGCCGATACAGGGGACACGGGTTCGTGCCCCGGTCTGGGAAGATCCCACATGCCGCGGAGCGGCTGGGCCTGTGAGCCATGACCGCTGAGCCTGCGCGTCTGGAGCCTGTGCTCCGCAACGGGAGAGGCCACAACAGTGACAGGCCCACGTACTGCAAAAAAAAAAAAAAATGTCTACCAAAAAAGCCCCCCAAAAACAAAAACACTATGGTGAGCGTGATACTTCACTGTGAAACTTTAGGAATGATTTCAGGATGCTTTCATTTCTTCCATTCACTATCACACTGTATGTCCTAGCTACTTAGTAAGAGAAGAAAAAAAAAAGGGGTGTAAAATCAGGAAAGAACAAACAAAATTGCCCATATTCACAGGTGATATGATTATCAATGTCAAAAAGGAAAATCTATAAACTATTAGTAAGAATTCAGGTTTGGTGGATACAAGATCTATGTACAAAAATTAGTAGTGTTCCTATAGAGAAACAAAGCCAAGTAGAAACGAAAAAGTTAAAAAGAAAAAAGAATGTTTACACCAGCAACAAAAACCATAAAGTATGTAAGGAAAAGAAATTGAAAAAATAAGCAAGACCTTTATGGACAATATTATAAAACCCTATTGAAAGGTATAAAAGAAGACTTTTAAACGAAGGGTAAAACATACTATGTTCATGGATAGAATGATTCAGTATCAAAAGATATTATTTCTCCCCAAATATAATCTGTAATTGCAATGCCATTGCAATAAAAAGAAAACAGGTGGTGTGTGCAGGTGTGTGTGTGCAAGTGTGTGTGTGTATAAATATATATATGTATAACAATACAAGATACTCCTAAAATTCATGTAGAAAAGTAATTGATCAGGAATAATGAACAGGGCTTCCCTGGTGGCGCAGTAGTTGAGAGTCCGCCTGCCGATGCAGGGGACATGGGTTCGTGCCCCGGTCCGGGAGGATCCCACATGTGGAGCGGCTGGGCCGCTAAGCCTGCACGTCCGGAGCCTGTGCTCCGCAATGGGAGAGGCCACAACTGTGAGAGGCCCGCATAACGCAAAAAAAAAAAAGAATAATGAACATAGTTTTATATAAGGGGATTATATAGGAAGGGAAATTGCCCTAATAATTATCTGGATTATAAATTGTAGTAACTTGGGTATGTGGCATTGGCACAGGGGTATAGAAATATATACCATTTAAACTGCCTGGTGTGACCAGAAGTCAGTGTATGCGTGTCTGGGCATGTAAATGAGAGCAGCGGTGTTATAATAAGTGAGGAAAAACCATTTATTCAGTGAATGCCTAAACTGCCAGCAAACTAAAAGGAACAAAAAAAAAATCAGATCCTTACTTCATACTTTATTAAAAAATTGATTACATTTTAATTAATTTAAAAAGATGATTAAAGACCTAAATATGAAAAGCCCCAAATTTAGACCTTTTAGGAAGAAAAGAGCAAACCTTTTAAAAAGAAATGGATTACATTAAAATTAAAACCTTATTAATAATAGGACACCATAAACTGAATTAAAAGGCATACTATAATAATAGTCTGCATAATCAGTCAGGGATTAATATCCAGAATATTTAAAGAGTTTCTACAAATCAGTAAGAAGAAAAGGCTATGCCACAGAATAATGGGTACAGGATGGCAAGAAAACTGAATGGACAATAAGCATAAAAGATGGTCAAACTCACCGGTAGTCAGGGAAATGCAAATTAAAAACAACACAGTGAGATATAATCCCACACTCCTCAGACTGGCAAAAATTAAAATCTGACAACACCAAGAGTTGGCAAAACTGTGGAGATTTTCGGGCTTCCCTGGTGGCGCAGTGGTTGGGAGTCCGCCTGCCGATGCAGGGGACGCAGGTTCGTGCCCTGGTCCGGGAGGATCCCACGTGCCGCGGAGCAGCTGGGCCCGTGAGCCATGGCCGGCTGCTGAGCCTGTGTGTCCGGAGCCTGTACTCCACAACGGGAGAGGCCGCGGCGGTGAGAGGCCCGTGTACCGCAAAAAAAAAAAAAAAAAAATGTGGAGATTTTCATACAGTGCTGCTGGGGATAAAAATTGGTAAAATCACTTTGGAGAGTAAGTGGCAGTTTCTACTACAAATCAGCAGGTCTACGTTTATAGTACACTCTAGAGAAAATCCATCTACAGATAGGCTCCAGAGGAAATCCAGCATGTATGCATGAGGAAACATATTTGTATAAGAGTGTTGGCTGTCGTGTTCTTTGTAAGAGTTAGAAGCTGAGACCAATCAAATGTCCATCATTTAGGGAATGGATGAATAAAGTGTTTTATATGTATAAGATCGAATACTCCATAGCAAGTAAGTGAATGGATTAGATAAATATGGATATCTTACTGTTGAGTCAGAAAAGTTACAGTCAAGTAGTATTCCATTTATGTAAATTTTTTTAAATAGCACTTTTACATAGTTTATGGTAATACGTAAGTACCAAAATTATAAAATCACGCATGGGAAAGACATGTAGAACGTTAGAAGAGCAGTGTCCTCTGGGAAGGAAAGGTGGGAAAGTGGGATTGAGCTGGAGTAAAAAGGAGGCTTCCACTCTGTAAAGTTTTATTTCTTTACAAACAAGAATAGAATCAGAATGAAAAAGAGGGAGCTGAAATCAGTAGTACAAAACGGTAACATTTGTTAAATCTAAGCTTGGTTATGGTTATTAAATTATTTGCTGTATTTGTATGTTTAAAATCCTTCTGGAAGCAATAGCCATCAACACCTTTCAGATTTGCCCAAAGGAGCAATATGGAAATGAGTCCTTTGCTAGTAGAGAGCATTCTCTATAGGTGTGTCCCTGCTTACAGGGAGATGTTATGCATGGGTGCCTGTGCCCACATGTGTACAGGCTTGTATTCATCTCTTGCTCAGCTGGTGTTGCCTTGGCAACTTGGAATGCCCCATCATCTGCTGAATCGGGGGTAGGTGAATGGTTTTGCACATTGGCTGTTCATTTCCCTCAGAGGAATGTAATCTGAAACAAGGGTGATCAGTCTGTCTTTGTCTCTCTGTCTTCTAAATATGCAATTCACCTTGTCTTCATCATCTTTTAGCTATTCTTCCAGCTCATATATCTCATTTTCAGCCGTTCCTAAGATATAACTGTGAATGTCTAATCAAAAACAAGCCAAATTTACCTTTTACCATCTTAAACCATTTTCTGTAAATAAGCAGTTAACATGCTTTAAAGACCCGGGGGGAAAGATGCTGTATTTGCCCTGTAGACCCTCTTTTCCCACCACTGGGAGTACCACGGGGGGTGGGGGTGGGTAGGGCTGTGGGACTCAGTACCAGCACATGTCACAGGATGCTGCCTGTGACAGCAGGAATAGGAATAGTGCTGTGGAATAGATTCCTGCCTCTCGTCACTGTGGTCCATGAGAACCCCCTGACTTGCTCCTTATCCAGCCTGGACTTCATTGGGGAACATGCCAGCACTTCCTGCCCCGCCTCCTGGGTGCACTGGCCTGCTGTGTGTGCCATTCTTCCTGCCTGTCATTTGGAGCGATTGAGCCCCATGCTAGGAGCTGAAGGACAGAAGGATGTGATGTGAGAAGGATGCCTGAATGCTGGTTAAGCTCTTGGTCTCAGATACACCCCCAGGGAAACTTCTTAGTGAGTTGAAGGCTGCCTAAAGGGACACCAAATAAGTGTACCTTTTATCAACGCAGAAGGGTTCAAATTCTTAGAATGTTAAAGCTGATCATGTGAAGGATTTCTGGTCTAACCTAACCATCCATCCAACCAATGTTTACTGGGTTCTTTCGATCTGCCTTTAAACATGGGAAGATCCAAGTCCAGGGAGGCCGCATGAATTCTTTTCTGTTAGCTAAGTTGGCATCTCCCCCAGACAGGTACCCAGTCAACACAGCCCCCCTCCATCCTGTTGATAAGGGTCATCAGAGCATCCTCTTTTCCAACCACACTTCTGAGACCATTCTGTAGAGCCCTTGGGTAAGGAATTGATGAGTCAATATTGAGCCCTTAGCTCTTGGGACTCAGGATCTTAGTCCAGTGAGGACACGAAAATCCTCGTCGATGGAGTCGATGTGTGGTTTTCCCATCAACCTCAGTGCAGGTGCACATTCATAGGGCAAGAAGGCACCACCCTGTCACCACTACAGGTGTTGATTGTCCCTGATAATTGGTCTGACCCTGTCCCCAGGCAGGCGGTATCCAGACCTCAGCTCTGGTGCAAGACACCAAGGAGGGAGAAGCCTCCCAATGGGTTTTACTCTGAAAAGGCACTTGAACAAAGTACTTATTCCCTGTCTGGACAAAGTGATGCATTTTATGGGTCTGGTGACAGTTCTTAAAATTCTTTAAAGCCCAGGTGCTGGGAGCAGCATTGCGTGAACATATTTAATGCTTTTTCTCTTTTTTATTAAGGAAAACCACTCTTAATGTGGAATTCTCCTATCTGACATTCTGAGAATTTTTTCTTCTTACTGCTTCTAGCCTTTCCAAACAGTCTTACTTACTTGATACACACATGGTAAAAGAAGAGCTTCATAGTAAAGTAATTTCCAGAAATTGATAATAGTGATCGTTTCTCTGGAAGGGTCTGGGCTGGGCAAGAGACTTAATTTTTATTGAATATCTTTGTTGTATTTGAATTAAATTTTCCCCCAAAGCATACAATTTTCTTTTTTTTTTTTTTACATCTTTATTGGAGTATAATTGCTTTACAGTAGTGTGTTAGTTTCTACTTTATAACAAAGTGAATCAGTTATACATATGTTCCCATATCTCTTCCCTCTTGCGTCTCCCTCCCTCCCACCCTCCCTATCCCACCCTTCCAGGCGGTCACAGAGCACTGAGCTGATCTCCCTGTGCTATGCGTCTGGTGAACTTGATTAATTTAAAAAATCTTTTGCTATAGCACACAAAGAATACTGCTTGTACTAAATAGTAATAGATGCAGTATTGCATCTGCGTCACCACATCCCTATTCTTACACTAACCAGCTTTATGATGGAACCAGTTACTTAAATGCTCTGAGTCTCAGTTCTCACATTTGTAAAATGGGGGTAGGACACTTGCTTATCCTCACAGTGTGTCATAAAGGTGAGATGAGGCATGTATATCACTCTTCCTGCATTTAAATTACATTGCCGGACTCGCTCCAGATTTGTGTACACCTGGAGACTGGGAAATGCTTCATGTTTATTACCTTCATCTCCTCCAACCCCCAATGAATGTTCTGTAACTTCCTAATGGAAAGGGATATTCTGTCACACTGTTCACTGCTACATCTCTGTGCCTGGAATGGTGCCTGGTATAGGGTAGGCATGGTGTAAATGTTTATTCAATGAATGAATGCATGCATGCATGATAGGGGTTCAATTCATGTTACTTGATGCTTGAATAGTGATTTGCTGAAATAATGTACACACACCCTGTCTCATCTGCAGTGGTTAGCGTCAATACGTGTCCTTGGCTCTAGAGAGTATACATGCCTTTTGCTCAGTTTCCATCAACTGGCCCATCGTACATTGGTCTTGGCGTCCACCCACACACCTAGTGCTTCTGCCTCCTGGCATTAAGCACCATTGGTCATTGGTGGCCCTCTCATTACTCCTTCAGCCGATGCTCTGTTATTTTCTCTGCTGTATTGATACGGAATCCCAGAGCTTGTGGGAAAGGCCAGGGATTGGCAAGTGAGAGCAAGACCAAATCCAGCAGTGACAAGCAGTAGTCCTCTTGTGTGACTCTTGTAGCACCTTCTACCACTTGTGCCCTGAGCGACAACAGTGAACAAGCCAGGTACACACGACAGCCAGCTCCCTGCTGGGATTTATGGATAGAGGGCCAGGGGGTGACACCTGGTCAGATCGCAGCCCTTACCAGTTGGCTTGGGTGGGGTGACACTGGGGTTGGCGTCTCTTGGCCGGCCTACCCATCAGCACTGCACAGGTGGGCTGGGGACCAGCCAGCTGCACGGTTCCCATGCAGAACCGTGGGAACTCGGTTCCCACGGGAAGTCATGCTCTCACCTGCTCCACAGCTGGAGCTGTCAGCCTCTATCTCAGATTCCTGTTGATCGTCCATATTCACTGAAATGTGCAAGATGGGCAAGTGCATCAGGGAATGTGGTACCTGGATCGTCTCAGGTTCCTGGATCCCACCCAGACCTTCTGGGAGAGGCTCTGGGGGAGTGGGGTAGAGGGACTTGGCAAGCACCAGCTTTAACAAGCTCCAGTGGGTTCTGGTTCATTGGAGAGGTTGAGAGTTATGCTGGAGTAGAGGGGAGTCTGGCGTTCAGAGCTGGGCAGACCTGGGTGTGAGTCCAAGCTCTGCTACCTGCCAGCTGTGTGGCTCGTGGCATGCAACCCTGCTGGACCTCTGTGTCCTCCTCAGTATGATAGGATGATGATGATGGTGTCTGTCTCACAGAACTGCTAGGATTAAGTGAGTTAGTGCGTGTGAAGTACCGTCCACATGTCTGCCCTGCGGCAAGCACATATGAGTGTTAGTTGGTAATGCAGTGGTGACGTGACCGTGATGACCACCCTGGGGGTGGAGTTTCCGTAATTCTGCTCCAGCACAGAGGAGATGCTTGAGCGGGGTTGAACACAGAATGAATTACGGGCCACTTCTTGACAGCCTGAACACTAAAGACCAGAGACATCAACTCCCTCCAGGATTAGCTGTCACTGTTGTCTCTGTGTTGGCAAACTCCCCAAAGCGATTTTCAGGGAAGCCTTATAACTGAGTTTAGCAGAGGATGGACACCGGTGAGTGATTTGGGAATATAAAGCAGATGTAGCCGCAGAAGCAATCATAGGAGCTTCCTCTCCGTTGCTCCTTAAATGCATTAGTCCCAGCTGAACTGTGATGATTTTTCTTATGTTAAAACATCTTTCTTTTATATTATGCTCTGGGAAAACCAGGTTCTAGATGAATTCAAGGCTTGCATTTGAGCGCTTCCCTAAAGCAGTGGTATCTGGCAGTAAGTAAGATAGCATGCTGTTTGGCTCTAAGCCATAAAAATCTCTGAAACTCCTTTATTGAAAGGCAGTGCCTTAATTTGCTACAACTCACTAAGGAGCAGTGCATTGGTGAAAGGAAAAGTTCATGATGTTTGCATTCTATTTATTTTAAATACAGCCTAGTTCAATAAATAGGCCAGTTTTCTCCTAGCTGTGTTGAGAGAGCGGTATATAAAACCTGATAGATGGGCTTCCCTGGTGGCGCAGTGGTTGAGAGTCCGCCTGCCGATGCAGGGGATGCGGGTTTGTGCCCCGGTCCGGGAAGATCCCACATGCCGTGGAGCGGCTGGGCCCGTGAGCCATGGCCGCTGAGCCTGTGCGTCCGGAGCCTGTGCTCTGCAACGGGAGAGGCCACGGCAGTGAGAGGCCCACGTACCGCAAAAAAAAAAAAAAAAAAAAAAAAAACCTGATAGAGGTTTGTTGCATTGGAACTTACTTGGGGAAGTGGGCTTCTGAAATGTGATTAGCCTTTGAAAAATCAATAGAAAGCCACCAAGGTCGCTTTACAAGTTGGGCATTTGTACGTGGAAATTAACCCATCTGTGGGTTAATGCTCCTGGCTTGGCACAGCTGCTAGCCCAGCACTCAGCTTGTATGGAAGTGCAGGGATGGCCACATGTGGTCGCTTCAGGACCATCCAGAATTTGATGGCCTGCCTGTCCCTGTCATGAGCAGGCACATGGGCCCCGTCATCTTGACATCCTGTGTGGCTCAGTGTGGGTATAGTTGGACTCACAGTGGGTCTGGGGTGTAGGTGAGAGCCCCTGTCCTGTTGGTCTCATGTTTCAAGGCAAGCCTGAGAGGGACCTGCACAGAGGAATACACATTAGGGTCAAGCACCTGTCTGAGCTTTGTTGCTACCTGTTTAAAGGAGTGCTCAGAAATGCCAGCTGCCCTGTGCCTGGAAAGTTGGGGAGCTCCTGTCCTGTGCGGAGTGGTGCTGGGGTTCAGTCCTGCTCACCGGGGAGCCCGTTCTAGCTAGCTCATTTCCAGGCAACCCGGAGAGTTCCCAGCCTCACTCACCAGATAATCCTCTTGTGCTCGTTACACCTTTGCCTCTGTAAGGGCCGCCTTTCCATGTGGGAGAAAGAACGCAAGCCATGGAAGCAGGTGGATCTGAATTCCACTCCTGAATCTGTTGCAGACTGAGCTGGGGGCTCAGTGAAAGCCTCTCTGAACATCAGTCCTTCTAAGTGTCCCCTGAGGAATAAATTGGTTAATTGGCCCTAGTGAGGATTAAAGAAGATAGCTTATAGGTGAAAGTAGGTACCGCAGTACCGGGAGTGCCTGGTGTGCTGCTGAATGCTCCATGGTCTCTGTGATTGGGTAATCTGCTAATCTATTTTTTATAAGGCCTAGGAAGAAACAATGAGAAAATGTTCAATTCACAGGTTAATTGGATCTCTCATATTCCTGCTTGTGCTGGAGTTGAGACAGGAGATAGATGGGCCCCAGGCTGAACAGCTGGAGTCTGTCCCCTGTGGACAGATAATCCAAGATGAAGAGGAGGAGAGGCTGAGCCCTGCCCAGATAAGAGATAAAGAGACCACATATTCCTCATTCTCAAAGTCAAGGAGACCTTCCCAACTACACATGTGCAGAAAGGCTCCTTGGAGGTCAAAAAGAGAGGGGTGCCACCCCATAGTAAATGATGTCAACCTACCCATAGGCCTCTTTGCTGGTAACCATCTTGGCTAAGAGTTGCACGTGTACACAGGGGAGGACCCGGAGATAAACCAAATACGGACTCAGAACCAGCCAAAGCAAGATGACTGGCCAAAGGAAACCTGGAAGAAATGCCCCATGAAAGTGATGCAACCTACCATGAGTGTGCGACTCTCTCTCTGAGCTCGCCCGTGTGTCTATCCACACGTAGCCTTTTTCCTCCTAATAAACACTTTACTTGTTTCACTACTTTCTGTCTCTCTGTGGAAATTCATTTCTACACAGCTGACAGGCCTGGGCCTTGTCACTGGCCCACGGATCTAGTGGCTAAGGTTCAGTGCTCTCACTGCCGTGGCCTGACTTGAATCTTTGGCTGGGAACTGAAATCCTGCTTCAAGCCACTGCAGGCCGAGGCCACCCAAGATCAGCGTTGCCTGAGAATGTTGCCATTCTCTCTTCCTTCTGCACTTGGAGAAAAGGCAAAGCTTCTCCCCATCCTAGTTGTAAGAATAGATGGTCTTGCCTTACCGAGATAAGCGAAGAGGTGACGATAGCTAAAGATCTGTGATATGAGCTAAAACGTCCATGTAAACCAGATAATAGTTTCTTTCTCAAATATGAATGAGGTTTACTGGACTTAGTACAGCTACTAAGGTCAAGAGGAAAGATGCTTTTCAGTTAAAGAAAAAAAAGAGTTCTGAGGTTCTTGCTGGCGACTGTCTTCTGTTCAGATCAGATATATTTCTGCCCAATCCTGCCTTTCCTACTCCCAACACTCCTGTCTGTCAAGTATTTTAAAGTATGCTGAGTTTTAAAAAAAACCCAGCAGGAAAAAACCCCCTAAAAACCAATTTTCTGTTCATTAAAGTGACTGCAGTTGTTGATAAAGACTTGACTCTTTTCAAAACTTGAGTCCCAGAGCCCCAAAGGCAAAACATAGTGAACTTAATAAAAAGGATGGATGTATCTGGGATGAGTCAGTCACCTCTGTATTGACTAAATGTTCATTAATTACCACATTCAGAAATGGAGTTTCCCTCTAGAGAAAATGCTAATTAAGATGCCTGTTTAAGCTCCCACATTTACCCTCTTAGCAATATCTCCTTTTTATTTGATCTGTTTCAAAAGGCTGGAGCCCTTTACTTAGATGAAGTCATTTCTAAAGGAAGGAGCAGAAAGGCCCATTCAGCGGTAGTTTGGGAATTGTGTTACCTTGAGTTATATAACTTTCCATGTAATATACTGATTAAGCACTCGTGCACGTTGTCCAAGAGTTTATACACGAAATAAGCCACCTTCCAGCCGATACCCAGGACGGCTAGAGTGTATCTGTGGTGAAACATTCGGGCTAACGTCATTACCCATGCGTTCTTGTCTAGGTAAAGGCCTGATTCATGTCAAATGCTGCTAAGAATGAGGGAGAGACTGTTTATTCTCCAAAACCTGTGTGGTTCGTGTTAAAGTCGGTTGGATAACATGCAAACACTAATTAGGCAGGCATTGTTCTGTAGGGAAAGGACGACAGCGTTCAGTCATTGCAGACTCCAAGCTTGAGCTGACAGGCATGTAGGGTACATGGCTGTGATGTGAGGTTGGAGGTGGGCCTCTCTTACACTGAATCCATGAAGACCCCAGGGAGGAAGTATGTGAGAGAAGAAGAGAGGCTGTCAGATGTCGTTTAAGGCCAACACAGAGGAAGGGGCATCTTTTTGAACGGGGAGACTGCGGCGAGGGTGTGCCTCGTGATGGGTCACAGAACCTCTTCAGGGAGGCACGAGAGAAGTGGATTATTTTAACTGGTGGTAAGAACCTGTCATAGGTTTTCGGAAGCATGAGGGTCAGTAGGCTCTTCTGAAAATCAAAACTGAAAGGGGGAGGGGTGTGGAGGGAGGGAGGGAGAGTACTACACTTGTTTTTCCTGTTCTGTAATTTTTGAGGCATCACAAGTTAAATGTTATAAAATAACCCCCAAAGTATAAAACAAGGGTGTCCTGAAGTCGATATGAGTGTTTTACCCATAGGATGGAGATTCAAGCTCTCCTGGTTTGCAGGATACTAGCTCAAAAAGAGTGCAAGTTTGTTTATTTTCTAAATTTTTTTTATTTATTTATTTTTTGGCGGTACGCGGGCCTCTCACTGTTGTGGCCTCTGCCGTTGCAGAGCACAGGCTCCAGACGCGCAGGCTCAGCGGCCGTGGCTCACGGGCCTAGCCGCTCCGCGGCATGTGGGATCCTCCCGGACCGGGGCACAAAGCCATGTCCCCTGCATCGGCAGGCGGACTCTCAACCACTGCGCCACCAGGGAAGCCCTATTTTCTAAATCTTTGAAAGAATCTCTCTTAAGTGCCAGATTGACAGCCTTAGGGGGACTTGCCGTTCCTGGATCTGTGGGCCGTGCTTTGGTCTCCAGTGGGACCAGAGAGGTTGTCTTTGATCAAGAAGTCAGCTCAGTGAACCAGAGCATCCCATTACTGACATCGTTTCTTGAATGAACTGGGCAACCCTAAACTTGGTCCCCAAATGGCCCATGTGCAAAATCAGGAGACTTTTTTTTCCTTTCCTTGTAAACGCATGCATGTGCATGCACACACACACACACACGCATACAATTCAGAGCCTTGGAATTAGACTGAAATAGTTCTGATTGAAACCCTGCCCAGCGATATAGAGCTCCTTGGAGCTCAGTCTTTAGAGGAACACAGGCTGTGGTTCACATCCCAGCTTTCCCACCTGAGTGGCAGCACCCTGGGAGCAAGTCAAGTTTCCTTTCTGAACTCCAGTTAGTTCTTCTTTGAAATCATGATACTAACATTCATTTTGTATGGGTTTGTGATGGTAAGGTAATATTTATGAAGTATCTAGCTGAACGGCACATACAATGGGCTAAAAATATTATAGTTAAGACTTTTCACTTTAAATACTTTGACCCATGACCTCCTTTCTGAGCTAGTTTATTAAAGTAATCTAAAATACACAGGTTTTGGAGATTCAACGTTGATACTAAAACAGTGAGGTGGGTTTAAAATTCTGTGTTCAAATTGATAGAACATAAGGAGTGTATATATACACAAGCACACACATACACACACATACATACATCTATAATAGGTATAGGTGGTTGTCTCAATGATATGTTTCAGTGAAAATTAGCAAATTGATTATTATGCATAGAAAACAATAATATGAGCATTTATATGATAAGTGCAAATGTAAAATTGAATCTAAAAGTGAATCTTTTCATAAAACAGATCTGCTTTGGATAGCATCACTCATGGTCAAGGAAGGAAATAAACTCCCTGCCTATCCAGGAAAGCAGTGCTACAGCTATAGAGGCTATTTGGAGAGATTTTATGAATTTCTGATGTGTAAAATGAGTGTGTACCATGACATAGATGGAGTCATTTGTAAGGAGAATGAAAAAGGTACTCCTTCTGACACCTTTTTTTTTTTGAAGTGACATGTGTATACTATGACATTCCTCTGCCCCAACTTGTGTTCCATCTCAGTGACCCCAGCCATCATCCAAGTGCAGGTCAAGGGCTGCCCGTTGCCCCGAATTTTGTGCTCTGCTGAGCCATCTGCTGAGTTACAGCTGGGAAGTTGGTGAACCTTTAAGCTTCACCATGAGAATGTTTTCTAGAGGAACAACTCTGGAATTGAAATAGGCAAGAGCCAGTTCTATCCGGGCCATAGACCGGGACACACAGCACAGTCTTGGCGGAACATGTACAAGGTGTCCTGGGCTCTGCCATGTCTCCATCTTTCTACCACTTCGGGGTCTGGTTAGACGGCTCAGGCTCTGAGCAGTGCCCTGGGTTAAATTCCTCCAGCTTACTCAGTCTCTGGGCTTTGTAAGTTCATTTGCTAAGGTTTCCAGTAGGGCCTCTGCCTGTTGGACAGCTGTGCAGTGAGTAAACCAGGCACTGGTGTATCAGGAAGAGAGCAGACTTTGATACAGACCCACCTTTGGACTGGGCTCTGCTGCTGTGATCTGTGTGACCTGGGACAGGTCACCAAATGTCTGCAGGTCTCACTTTCCTCCAGTTTGAATAACAATTACCCACCTCCTTCAAAGGGATCTTCTGAGCTCTAAATGGATGGGCAGGGAAAGGCTTCCCAAAAGGCTCCTCGAAATTTCTTAAATGTTAGCTCCATCGTTGTGGAGCTGTAATGAGGACTAAAGGGACGGGCTCTATGTATTGATAAAAGGGGCCACAGAAGCTTATTCTACATGTGTTCTTTCCTTCATTCCCTTCTAATTCGTTCAGGTGACAAAGTAACGTGCTTTAAAAAATGTGCATTTGACAGAGGCCTTTCCCAAATCCTTGTGCTCATGGAGAGGGACATGGGGCCAAGGAGTCTTGTGAAGGATAAGCGCCCTGCATGCTAGATTCCTCCAGGCTTTGCTTTCACCTTGCAGCCTCACCCCATACCTGGCAGCCTTGGACAGGCAGATGGTAGCTGAGGGAGCAGGTGCCCCTGAGCCTGCAAACCACCACATGACGCTCGGTGTCCTTACTTTTCTTTGTACCCCCAGCACTCAGCACAGGACCCCAGAAAACTCTTTTGAGTTATGGGATGCTCAGGTGATAATGGTCTATCTATTGAGGGTTTCCCCAAAGCGTTTCAAATAACACTACTCTAGGAAGGGGCTCCATTAAAACAACAACAACAGCAGCAAAGTGCATGAGCTTGAGAAAGATCTCTTTTGGAAACCGGTGATGCACATTAACATATTAAAGGCCCTGAAAAGTCCTGTACAAAGAAACAAGTTCAGTGTCATTCAACCCAGTGTTCCTCAGCTTCATTTTGATCTGGGAAACTTTCTTTCACTTGTTCCCAGCACATGCACATTGGGAACCACTCATCAATGGCATATTGATTGGAATTAGTCTAAAATCCTCCATCCTCGTACATTTACCTGTAATTGCTAGACTTCTGTGTAGATATTAGCTTCCTTTGTGGTCTGTTGTCCTCGCCTGGCTGCAAAATGAACTTGATGTAACTTTCCCCCCATGCTTTGTTGCTGATGTCAGTGGGGATTGAATGTTTAGCTAGACTCATTTTTCCACTTCAGAAGCCCCGCTGATCTCTTTGCATGATGTCACGTTAGCTGTCTTAAGCCTCAAAGTCAGTTGTAAACGATGGGACAAGACTCACTGGGTGGTCCCAGAGAGGCCCTGATGATTTAAACAGCTATTCCTATAATCCAATCAACTTTGCTGAGAAGATACATCCAGGATGCCCCCTACCTCTCCCTACCTTCCTCACCCATCCGCCTGCTCACCGTCATTGTGTCTCGCTTGGACCATCATAGTAGCTGCCTAACCAGACTGTTCCCAACACAGCAGCCTGGGGGATCCTGCGAACACACAAGTCAGATCAAGTCATCCCAATACCCTGGAAACACCAGCGTCCTGACACTGGCCTGTAAGGCAGTACGTGACCAGGGTCCCTGCCACCCTCCCCATCCCCTGCTCTGCCAGCCACCCCGGACTCCTTGCTCTTCCTGGAATGCTCCTGGCAGGGTCCCCACCTCACATAATACAGTGTTTGGTGTTAGGCGTTGTACCAAGTGAGTTTACATCTGTAAAGCACCTAGCCTCTTCCCTGTGATACCCAAATGGCTTGCCTCCTCACTTACTTCTGGTGTCTGTCAAATCCCATCTTAGTGGAGACGCCTGCGTGTACTGTCCTGTATAGAACAGCAGCCCTCCCCCACCCCACCCGCTTCCCCAGTAGTTAACCTGTATCCTCTGCCCTGCTTTTTTGCCCCGCCACACCCATCAATGCCTGAGGTGTGATATATTTATCAGTTGTTTGTTTATTGTTTCCTCTCCCCTCGGGGATGTCAGCTGAGTCAGGGCAGGGTCTTATTCCCCAGCTCCTAGCACCGTGCTTGTCACCTTGTCAAGCAGGCAGACCTCAGGATCTAGTGGTTCAGTGGATGAGTAACAGCAGTCCCCATCCCTCGCTAGTGACGCGACCAGGATGAGTTACATGCACGGGGTTTTGAACGTCAGGGCACTTTTCAGTCTGCAGTGTTATTTGCAGCCGCTCGGCCTGGCAGATTTTCCCAGGTTCAGAGGCTGCTGCTTCTGAGTCAAGTTGTCACAGCTGAAGGTGAGAGCCAGAGCCTCAGCGGAGGAGGGCGTATGGAGCAGAGGTGACCCCGAGGAGAGGAAGCTGAGGGCAGAGGCTGCAGAACCGCTGGCCATGATGCCAGCGCCTCCGCATCCCTTTAGGTGGCTTTCCTGTAATAATAATGATCGCTTGTTGCAGGGGTGCTTTGTGGCCAGGGTCCATCCTCATAGCCTCTTACACTTGCCGGTGTATTTTAATCTTCTCAGTTACCAGCCTCTGAGATTGTGGTGGTTTGTACTTGGGCAAACAGCTCACCGCTGAGGGGTCACTTTGGTCGACAGAGCAGAAAAGGGCTCAGTCTTCCCGGCCCTCAATTTCCTTGCGGTGAAATGAGCAAATCAGAAGTGAAGGCTGTAAGAGCCCCTTCCCGTCCCCAAAGTTCCTTTATTCTAGGAATCAAGTCTCTGTGAAGCCACGGGACCACGTGTGTCATTCATTCCATGGCTCAGCCTAGCCATCCCTTAAGAAACGGCAGCTATGTCCAAAGGTGCTGGTGGCCTTGGGGAGAGAGTCCCCTTCCTGCCACTGCCTGTTTGGCTCTAGAAATGGTTCAGCTCCGAGACATGTGGGCTGCGCTGAAGAACCTCATCCAGGTAGAAGGGGCCTCCTGTGATGAGGACACATCTGAGCTCAGGCTGTGCAGCAGGTTCCACTCTCAGCCCTGCCAGATTGAAGTACGAGCAAATTCAGAGAATCCCCAGGTTGCCGGAGAAAGTACAAATGAATCACAGACGAAAATAAGGCTGGAGAATCTCGGAGAAGGCCTTTAAGAGAAAGCAGATGCCATTTGCTGAAGGTAAAAGGACAACTCTGGTAGCCGCTTATTGACCAAAGCTGTCACAGACTGTAAGCTGGACGCTGGACCATTCTGGGTCACGTGACCTGGCAGGAACTCAGCCAGTTAGGGGGTTCCTGCCCAGCAGACCCTGAAGCTAGAGGAGAGGACAGCTTTTCCAGACTCCTCAAGGGGGCAAGATGGGGCCTGGCTCAATACCAAGGGAGTGTGAATTCCAATTCTGGATTCCACTGTTGACCTCAGTAAAGAGGTAAACCAAGGCAAGTTCCAAGAGATGAGTTTATTCGGGATTAGTGGAGGAATTGCAGTTCGGGACAAGCAAACTGAAGCAAGCGACAGGCCAGTCACTGAGGGTTTGGGGCAGATTGTATTTACGGGCCGGGAAAGTAACGAGGGGAGAGTTCAAGTTCGAGTCAGTTAAAATCAGAAAGAAACAGAGGCCAGCCTTGAAAACTTCCCGAGCAGACAGAACCATTCCAGCAGCACAAACAAAGCTCAATTCAGCCCACTTGGTGAGGCCAGCCCGCCCTTGGTCATCTCTCGTTCACGGCTCTGGCAGGACTTCCCAAGGTTGATAGGAGACAAGTAATGGTCGAGAAAATTCCAATGCTATCATTTTTCTGTAAATCAGGCATTTACGTGAAATCAGTCTCTTAGTCCTTCAGTTTTGTTTTCCGGAGGACACAGGCATGAGGTTCTGCATTTTATATCCTCTGGTTCTGTGTTAGATTGAAATTCTTTCACATCATTAACTCAGCTCTCTCAGCAATGCAGTGGGTTTGGTGTGGTTATTCCCATTTCACAGATGGGAATGTAGAGGCTCACGGATGTGAGGCTTGTGTTACACAAACGCCGCTGCCAGAGAGCAAGTGTATTGCGCTCCTCTGATATTTCCAAGATGCGTGGCCTGTGCTCTGGCCAGGGGCTGTGTTGGCTGCTGCCATGATGGAAAGGGAAGTGAGATCCGATCCTAGCCCTGCAGGCCTTCTAGGGCAGAGACCCCACTGTGGCAAAAGGCTGGAGGATGTGTTTTGTTCCTATGATCCAGTGTGCTCCAGGGAGCCCTTAATTGGTGAGGCAAGCCCGGGCCACCATCTGAGTGGGATTGTACTTGCCAGCCGAGGACCTAAACTATTAAGAATAGGCGAAAGGTCATTTTCCAGTGAGACAGAAAATGCCACTCATAATCAAACTTCATTACTTGGTTTTAAATCCAGCCGAGACATAGACCCATCATAAAATTGAGGCACCCAAAAGGACCTTCAAGGATGGTGGCAGGAGGGTGTTAGGGGAGGGCTTGGACTTTGTCAGACACACTGGGTTTAATTCCTGGACCTGCCCCACACAGCTCTGTGACCTTAGGCAGGATGCTGAGCCTCTCTGAGCCTTAGTTTCTCACCTTGTCGAATGGCATAAGAATAGTGCTTTCCTAACGGGTGACAGAGACCTGGCAGAGATCGAGCTGGATACTGCACGTAAAAGGCTTGGCCGCTGAAGGTGCTCCCTCCAAATAGAAACAGTGATGCGGAAGCCTGCTTCGTACCCCTGCTCCATCTTTTCGTCACCTGCTCCAAAGGGTCAGGCTGAGGCCTCCTCATCTCCCCCAATCCAGGCAAACGCTTCAGCATGTTGCCCTTCGGACCTGGCAAGGGAGAAACCTATGGGGGAGGCCGTGAAAAGTGGTGAAGGCAGGAGCTGATAGTTTAGTTGGAGAAATAAAATGTAAGCGAAGGGCTGCTGGCAGAGCACGTGAGTGATGACCAAGTGAATTGAAATGACACTGCTTGTTAGAGGGTTGAAGGATGGCAGGAAAGGATTTCAGGCTGGGGTAGTTCCAGGGAGGAAGTTTCTGCTGGGCCTTAGAAGATTTTGTCTGGCCCAAAGGAGGGAGGCCTTTGTTGCCTCCCGAGCACAAGGAAGGGAAATAAGAAGCTGTTGGGCAGCTTTCCTCCAGCTCCCACCGTTCACGGGCTGTGTGGACAACTGGCCACCTGCTGGCTCTTCTAAGCGCAGCCCTGGTGTGAGCCAAACACATAGGCACGGAGGTGAAGCGTGGGTGCAAAGAGGCCGGGAAAGCGCTGGAATGAAAACTGGCACTCTTTGGAGGGCTCCAGGGGTGAGAAGCCCCTACGATTAGGGTTTCCTTCCAGGCCTGAAGTTTAAATTACAGCCATAATTTACTGTTATTATGGGCACTGAACTGTACTTGCCCTGGGCTCTGTAAACAGGAAGTCAGCCAGGCCTATTTAAGTGGTGTTCAAGCAGCTCTAAGTAAAAGAGGCTTAATGGTTCAAGAGCAGCGGGAGAACGCAAACCTTCCCTCTCCTCCATCCTGGGCACTGAAGCGTCTACCTTGTCTGCTCCATTTGCCCCTCAGACACTTTCCTTCAAAAATCAAATCTGCAGGGCTTCTCTGGTGGTGCAGTGGTTAAGAATCCGCCTGCCAATGCAGGGAACACGGGTTCAGCCTTGGTCCGGGAAGATCCTACATGCCGTGAAGCACCTAAGCCCGTTTGCCACAACTACAGAGACTGCGCTCTAGAGCCTGTGAGCCACAACTACCGAAGCGCGCGTGCCTAGAGCCCGGGCTCCACAGCAAGAGAAGCCACCGCAGTGAGAAGCCCGCGCACTCTGTGCACCACAACGAAGAGTATCCCCCGCTTGCTGCAACTAGAGAAAGCCTGGGTGCAGCAACAAAGACCCAACGCAGCCAAAACAAAAAAAAAATCAAATCTACAAAAGTTACTGAATGCCTAGTGTGCCAGGCTCTGTGCTGGAGGCAGAGAGGGAAATGGAAACTTACAGGACATTGTCCTTCTTTGTAGAGGGAGAAGGTGGGAGGGGTTCAGGCCCAAAGCATGCTGGGAATTCAGCAGCATGACCTGGTGAAGAGAGAGGAGGAGGCGGCCAGGAGCCGATATGGAGGAAACAGACCTGGCTGATGGGTGGTAGGTTCCTCGGGGAAAAGGCCCACTGTCCATGGTGCAGGCCCCAAAAGGGTTGATGCACTCCAACTCGGTTCCGTATCTAACCAGGTTTGACAGACAGATGCCTCGGAGAGCAGGAGATACTCAAAAGTCAGGGGAGCAATAATGTCTAGTTCCAGGTTAGAGAGCTACCTGGAGTGGCATAGGACAAGCACGGTCTATCCTCAAGGGGGCTGGGCCAGGGGATGAGCGTTTTGGTAAATGTAATGCCATTAAATGGAGTCTTCCACATGTCATGCCAGTAGGCTGGGGTCCAGGGCAGCTTCCATCCCCAGGGGAGAGCCGGAGTGCTAAGTGAGCAGGAAGTTGAAGAAGCCCGGGTTTCTACTCAGCCATGAGGTAGTGGGTAAACAGGGTGCCGTGTGCCGTTGGGGCATTGCCCCTGCATTCCAGCTGTAAGACTGAGTCTAGTCCCTGCTCGCTGGTGGGCCCGGGGTGCCCGATCACTTCTGCCCATGAATGGGAGTGGGGGCGGAGCTCGTGGCGGGATGGCTTCTCAGTGGCCGTGAAAAGTGGTGAAGGCAGGAGCTGATAGTTTAGTTGGAGAAATAGAATGTAAGCAAAGGGCTGCTAGCAGAGCTATGATAAGTTGGCACGTGAGTGATGGCCAAGTGAATTGAAATGACACCGCTTGTTAGAGGGTTGAAGGATGGCAGGAAAGGATTTCAGCCTGGGGTAGTTCCAGGGAGGAAGTTTCTGCTGGGCCTTAGAAGATTTTGTCTGGCCCAAAGGAGGGAGGTGAACATTCTGGACAGGAATACAGTGTGGAAGAGGCCCAGGCGTGGAAGGCTGGGAGACGGCACACCACGTTCTGATGTTGCAGGTTTGTGGGATGCGACTAGGAAAGGCTTTGAAGGCCAAGCAAAAGACCTGGTCCCGACCCCGTGGGATTTAGGCAGTGGGATTCTATGGCATTTGCAGGTGGACATGGCAGTAGTTTGCAGCATGTGACAGAGACTTGGGAAGCAGAGAGACCAATGGGAAGAACTACTGCATGGCTCAAAGGATGAATCAACAAGGGCCCGAATCAGGATGGTCACAGTGGAAATGGAGGCGAAGGAATGGATTCCAGATTTATCAGAGCAAGAGAGGGTGGGACTGAGGGCAAAGCCCACAGAGACTGTGTGACAGGGAGTCACTGTCATAAAAGGAGGAGGAGAAGATTAGGAGAAGATAGTGGATGAGCTTTGAACAGGTGGATTTGAGGTGGCAACAGGCATCTGAATGTTGATATCTCAAGGTGAGATAAGTGAAGTTAAGCAACAGGAAAGGTTAGACTGAGGTGTGTATTTGCAAATCTCCTCTGTAGTGTGGATCTTACATAGTCACAGTGGAGAACACTTCCTTGAAGAGAGTAGAGGGAAAGGATGCAGAGGGTCAGCTACTCAACACCAGGTGTGATGGGCTGAAGAAGGAAAAGGAGCAGCTAAAGGGAAAATCCAAGGTTAAGAGGGAGCCACACAAGCAGTGAGGTGCCATTTGCAAAGGAAAGAGAGCATCCAAAGAAGAAAGCATCAAACATGGGCAGTTTCTGGGCTTCCTGGTGGCGCAGTGGTTGAGAGTCCGCCTGCCGATGCAGGGGACGCGGGTTCGTGCCCCGGTCCGGGAAGATCCCACATGCCACGGAGCGGCTGGGCCCGTGAGCCATGGCCGCTGAGCCTGCGCGTCCGGAGCCTGTGCTCCGCAACGGGAGAGGCCACAACAGTGAGAGGCCCGCGTACCGCAAAAAAAAAAAAAAAAAAAAAAAAAAAAAAAAAAAAAGGGCAGTTTCAGCTGCTGCAGGGGGATTAGAGAAAATGAGCGTTCATATCTAGTTATTGGAACTGACCCCTCAAAGGTCTAAAGGATGTTCAAGAATGCTGTTTCCATAGAGTCAGAGGAGCAGAGGTTAAGGGGATGGGGAAAGAATGGGTGGCGGTGAAAAAAGTCTAGAAAAGGATGCAGAGGGGTCACCAAACTTCCAAAGCTGGAAGTGAGACCACATTATGTTCCCCAATGGGGAAGAAGCTGGTGTTGAACAGGTTGGAGAGAAAGGGGGTCCTGTAGGAAGTGTGTTCTGGAGAAGATGCTTGTGAGCAGGGAGTTTATCCTTTGAAGGGCAAAGGCATTGTCATTTTCAGAGACAGGGCAGTAGAAGAAATGGGTGTAAAGGTGAATATTTGGGGGTGCCAAGGACCGGAGAAGGGGTGCTTGCACCAAAGGGCCACTGTCTTCTTAGAAACAGGCAATGAGAGGGCGGTGGCTGCGGTTGGTGGGGGAGGGTGAGAGAAGGCAAGTGGGAGTCTGGGGAGGGGAGGGACCCTCGTGGAGCATTGGCTCAGGAATGAGGGGAGAGTGAAGGGTGAAGCGAGCCGTGGGGATGCGTGATGCTCCTCGGTGGGTGGTCTGGACAGAGTCCACAGGGGATGCTGAAGCGGGTTTCGTCCCACCAGACCAAGCTGGAGGGCTGGAGGCTTCCAGCAGGGTGGGTGAGCCCGGGACACACGTGAACTAGCTGAATCACCGAGGGACGCCCTGACAGTGCAAGGTTTGGAGAAGCTGAATGGGAACTTCTTGAAGGAGGGAAGCTAAGCAGGTGATGGGTGGGGAAGCCGGGTTGGGGGGCTGATGTGCAGGGGAGGGGGCCTCCAAACCGAGGCCACAGAGGTGGAGCGGGGTGGTGATGTGGGTCAGGGCTGTACCAGGGCCAACGCAGAGCCAAGTGGCAGGGATCAAAGCCTCTGGGGAACCAAGAGGCGCAGGCCAACGCTGACAGGTGGGAGGCCGGGCCTGAGGACGGGGTGCGGGTGGTGTAGTCGGGAGGGTGCTGGCTGGGAGTCAGAGCTTCAGTTTTACTATCTCTGCTGCTAAGTAGCTGTGGGACCTTGAGCAGGTCCCTTGCGTTTGCTGGATGAGGGGCTCCTGTCAGCATCATTCCTTACATCGGTACTGTGCAAGGTGGTCTAGCAGGACAGCAGGGACCCTGGAGGGGATTCAGAGCAGCGGCCATGGGTGCTCTTCACAGGCTTGGTACCTCCTTCCCGCCTGCTTTACGTTCCTGCCCTCACAAGCCTTGCTTGTGGTGTCAGGGGCAACAGCAGGACGCCAGCCCCTTGTGGCACGGCCACTCCCCTTCCGCAAGAATTGGCAGCTCTGAATTTCGCAGCAGGGTTTAAATCGGTACCCTCACCAGCCTCCTGGCAGCCCGAGTGAAGCAGGAAAAGTGAGGCAGGAGAGAGGAGCACCTGGAGGGGCAGCCTGGGTCTCCCCTGTGGGCGCACCTGATTGGGCGAACACAAAGAAGAGCCTGATGGCCGGGGAGTCCGAGGGCAAGGGTGCCCCCTAGCATCCTCCCCATTCCTCCTGCACAGGTCTGTGATCCTATGTGCTCAGCCACTGCGGCTGTTGGGTGCTACCTGGGTGCCCCTCAGGTACAACATCGTGACTGCAGCATCTGATGCCGCTTCCGGGGCTCCCCTTGTGCCCGGCCTGGGGACAAGGCGCTGCGCAGGGACCTTTTTTTCCCAGGAAGCTATATTTAGAGTGCTCCAGCTGAACTGCTTCTGGGAACTGTATATCTTCAGTAGGAAAGTGTGCCTCATGAACGAGGCTGCAGGTGTGCATGTCCTGGGAGGGGTTGACGCCGTTCCTAACGGGATGGGCATCTGCTGGCCGCTGCTTTTGGCGCTGCCACGGTGGCCTTGCTTACTATATCTCACTAGATACAGTGGAAGTTGTATCACCAGGTGTGAGATTCAAACCTTCAAGCCTTGGCTTTGCCACTGAACAGCTCTGTGATCTTGGGCAAGCTATGTACTTGACCGTTCTTGAACCTCAGTTTACTCATCTGTAACTTGGGATAATGAGAGGACGGATTTCATGAAATTCATGGGAGAGTCAGATCAGGTGAGGCATCTAGCTCGTTGATCGGTGGTCAATACATGGGAGCCCCACCAACCCACCCCTCTTTTGTTTTTTCCTTAGAGGGTTCTTTTCATTTATAAACTTTGTTAGTCACTGCTGTGGCCAAGCCCATCCCAAGGTGCAGGTGTGCTGATGGAGTTTGAAGGGCTCACAGGGCAGCAAGAAGGCTTTGAGCTGAGCCTTGAGGGATGGCCGAGAGTTTGCTGGAAGAGATTCGGGGTTGGGGTCAGAGAGGACGATTCTCTCGTGCCAGCATCCTCCTTTTTCTATGGGCAGGCAGGAAAGGGAGGCCTTTGTCCCATTCCATGAGGGTGGCCTCCAGCCCCTGTCTGAGTCAGCCCCACACAGAGCCCATCAGCGGCCCCTGGAAAGCCTGCCCTTGTTGTCTGGGAGGATGCACCCCTGCTGCTCGTCGTGGGATGGCTCTGCTTTGCCTGGTGGCTCTATCAGGTGCCTTGTGGGGCAGGCCTGAGGTTCCAATGGTGCCGGGCCCAGGTGTGGAAGAGAAACAGGGGTCATAGTGGTCTTCACGGCAGGGCAGTGAGGACTGTGCCCTCTCTCTACCCCGAAAGCACAGGTCACACGAGATCCTGTGGGAGAAGAGAGTGGATGCAGGGACCCTGAGAGAGCATGCACCCAAAGAGCTGCTGCCCAATTATCATTGTTTCCTCCAGGATACATCCCTGGGGAAAACAATGGGCAGGGTCCAAGGGCAGGGACGGATTTTCCCAGCTGTTGTATGTCCGGGACACGAGCTACTCTCTAATTACATCGTTTTTTACCAGCCATGTAGACTTATAACTTCAGACGGTATTTCTTTCTCCCCATAGCACACACCTTTGTCATGTCCTGAAGCTTCTGGTTTGAAACAGTGTTGAAATCTGTCAGCTCCATGAGTTAACACTCCCATCTCAGCAGATTGATTTGGCAGAAATACTAAATTCCAGAAACCGTGTGGGCTGGCCGGCATGAGCCCTGCCCTGGGAGAGTAAAAAAAAAAAAAAAAATACATTGCAGATTCTGTGGGCTAACTTGCTTTGAAAAGCAGTCAAGTTTTATTTTTATTTTCTTATTATTTGTACTGTGTCCACCATTGGCTTTCCTGTTGTATTCTGTGGGGGTGATGTTGATAAAGGAAGCGAGCAGGGTCGACAGGAAGAAGGGAGGGTTGGTCCAGTTCATGCCCTACCCAACACTCACGAACAGAGAGAAAGCTGGCCCAGCGGGCCGGTGACATGAGCCCAGCTGCCTCCTCTTTGACATCAGTGCTCAGAAGGGACCTGTTTCCACATCTTATCAGTGTGCTCAACAGGGGAGAATTTAGCAAACCCAGAAGGTAGTATCGTGCACAGGGCAGCATTTTCCAAAAATATATATTCTCTCAAGCCACCTTAGAACCATTTTTAATCATTTCATTATTTCTGGCATATATGATCAGAAGTGATTTTAATGACAGTAAAAAAAAAAAAAATACTGGCTCCATGGATGTGTGACATCACCTGAATTGCATATTCTCTCCAAACCATAGCCCTTGCCTGTTAAGGGGATGCTAAAAATGGTACCTACCCCAGAGAATAATTTGTGAGGATTAAATGAGATAATACATGGGTTTTCCTAGACACACAGCAAGCACTCAACCTAGGGCAGCCACGATCCCGTGGTCATCAACATGATTGGGGTGCCTGTTGTGCTCATCGCATCCTCACATTTTGGGGTGGCCCAAGTGTACTGTACCTTGGGTGGTGCAGCATCAAAGGCACGGTCTTTATTCATTCATTCATCAGAGAGTTATTGAACTCCTACACGTGCCAGGGATTAAGGCCACAAAAATGAATGAGACACAGCCCGGCCCTGAAGCAGCTTCCCCTCCGGAGAGATGCTCACATAAGCAGATACATCATTTTTCACTCTAACGATGACTCCGAGGGAAGCAGGCGCTGGGGACATGGGGAACCCAGGGAAAGGGAGGGAGTCAGTGGGAGACAGAGTGTCAGAGTCCCCTTTCCTCGTCCTTCCATGCCATCTATTAGAGTAACACCTGGATTTTTATAATCGACCAAAGCCAGTTTACAATGAGAGCCTCACACTTGTTGGGAGTGGCAGGAAGGCAAAGTCAATTCATTTTATTGCTTTGGGACTAGACTGAACCAGAAGGTGTAGAGATGAAGCAGGAAATCCTGTCTGAAACCAGGCTTCCCATCCGTTGGCATAAAATCCTGATGAGCCCTTAAGGGGAAGGGAAAAAAAAGTCTAGTAATATTCAAATGATGCTGAGAAATTCCTGACTTTAGAAGGATGAGATTTTTAGCAAAGGAAGTTGGATATTCAGAGGCGCTTTTTTTTTCCAAAATTATTTTTAGCCTCCAGCTATATAGTTTTTCTTGCCGATTAGACCGATTGTGTTTGGGGAACAAAAGCAAGCCACATCCTCCTGTTAAAGTGTTGGGATGTTTTAAGGCCTGTGCCTGTGATTATCTCAAAAGGGTAGTGCCTTGGGGAGGGGGGTGGGGGCAAAGTAAGGGTCCAGGGTAATAGTCACTAGTAAATAGTCACTAATAAAACTCTTAAGGACGTTAATGGCCTTAGCCCACTTGCTCTAAAGTGTGGGAAGTTCTGGGATGGAGGAAAAAGCTCACGCCTTGTCTAAGTGGTAGTTTTCTCAAAATGTGTTATTTTTGCCTTATTACTAGGTGCCTGTGAGAAAAGACATTAAATTAAATAAATGTGTTCTTTTGTTTCTGAAACCGTCCACCAAGGATTTACTCACGTCGTCTCTCTTTGAACTGGGTCTCTTGCTCTCAGGGGCCACAGCCAGGCCTGCAAACATACAGTTAAAAGCTGCTTTGATAAACAGTGTGATAAGTACATGAAAAGTACAGACAGGACGGGAGAGACTAACTGCATGGTCAGCCAGGGAGTGTATCTTTTAAATTGCTGATGACATGGGAACCAGGGCTTCAAGAATTGCCAGGAGGTTGCCAAAGAAGGAAGGATGCTGGGCAGTGGGAAACGTGCAGTGCTGACCTGCCTTCCAGGGAAGCTTGGAGTTGTAGGTCCTGGAACAGAGCTGAGAGAGAGGATCTGATTGCAGGAAATAGCCAGAAATCATGGAATCGCTGAGTGGGTGGTTATCCCAGCAAACCTGCACATTTTATAGGAGAGGGAGCTCAGAGCCGTTGGGTAGCTTGCCCAGGGTCACACAAACTATAGGGAAGAATCTGAACCAGGACCTGGATGTGCCCTTTGGGGCTCGGCTTCTTCAAGTGTGACGTGAGGGCTTGGGAGGTAAGTATGCTAAGGCCTCTCAACGGTTTCTTGGTGCTTCTCTGCAGCTTCCCGAGAATAAGACTCAGCTTAAAGAGAATCTATGGTTATTTACAGAACATACAATGAAAAAGTTGAGTAGCCCTTTGTATCCTAAATGGCCACATTTGCGCCAAACTGAGAGCCTGGTTCTGTTTTCAAGATGAGGGGATTGAAATTCACTGCATTTTTAAAACAAATTCTTTCTCTTTTTCATCTTCTGTTAATCTATATGAGAAGAAAACTGAAGCTTTCAGAAAGTAGAGCTGTGAAGGAGCTAGACTGATGTTTAATAAACAACCTTGAAAGTGGAGACAGATCTTACCCTCTTCCGTCAGGAAGTCATCCTATGAAAGCTGGATCTGTATCTCTTGATCCTTACCCTGGATGGCTTTTGAGCTCTGTCTTTTGGGGCTGAAACCTTTTTCTTTGCATTCACAGTGGTGGCGGGGAGGATGTGTTTTCTCTAGAGCCTAGTGTACAGTATTTGGAATCATCTAGTGAATCAGTTGGGTAGCCTGTTCCCTGGTGGTACCTCTGCCTCGTGGGCTCCCAGAGCATACCGCCATGCCTGGTTAGCAGTTAGCGTGAGTCTACCAGGCTGCAGGACCCCGAACAGAGCGTGGGTCTGTCCCCTGATGGGTGAGAAAAATGAATGAAAAAAAAAATGAAAGCAAATGATGTAAACCCCACCACTCTACATATCATGGGCAGGGTTCACCTCAGTGATTTTTTTTTGGCTACGTTGGGTCTTTGTAGCTGTGCGTGGGCTTTCTCTTGTTGCAGCAAGCGGGGGCTACTCTTCATTGGGGTGCATGGGCTCTAGCTGTGCTGGCTTCAGTAGTTGTGGTGCACGGGCTTATTTGCTCCACGGCATGTGGGATCTCCCCCAACCAGGGCACGAACCCGTGTCCCCTTCATTGGCAGGCGGATTCTTAACCACTGTGCCACCAGGGAAACCCCACAGTGATTTCTTTAAGCAGAATCTTTCTTTCTACTCATGCCTACTACTAATTACAGTCTTGTGATTAGAAGTGCCTCGCTGAGACTGGCTCCCCTGCTCTTCACGACCACCAGGTCTTAGTCTTCAAAGGAAATTAGACCTCAGATCCATTGGGATGTTTATGAAAATATTAATGCTGCCCAACTGAAAGTTACGTTTCTTCAGAGCTTTTTTAGCTATAAGTGTTTTCTTTTGTGTTTTTGTTGTGTTATAAGAGTGACTTTTTTGTCTTCTAAGAGATGTTAAAATTCAAGCAGGACTTAAGGTTATGAGCTTATAGGTAAGCCAGGTCCTTATATCTTAGGCTCTTATTTTAATGCCACGGATGATACTTCATAGGATTCTTCTGAAGAATAGAGGGAGACGTTGTAGGCAATGAATGCATGAGAATTATAAACAACAGTGCTACTATGACCGGCAAACATATTGATGGAGGCCACCAATGGTTTGGGAACAGTGCTAGGCACTGGGCCAGGCCCTGTACATTCTTGGTTTCTAATTTTTGACCTAATTCTGAAAGGCAGGTCCATCCCATTGCACGTGGGAGGGAAATAAGGCTGTAGTTCAGGCCACTGTCAGTTCTCTTCTTTTCCCTGCCCATCCTCTCATGGTCTCCTGTTAATATTCCCCTTCAACTGGGGTGACTTGAAACCGTCTTCTCAGTCCGAAAAGCAGGAAGGATGTCTAAGCGAGTGGCTGCTAGCCACCTTGCCGACGCCGTGTGATTCATTGCAGAGTAGGAGCTAATATTTCCCAAGGGCCCTTTAGCAGCAGAAAAGGCTTAAAAGAGTGGGACAGAGGTTTCTAAGTTACTGAACAGATTTTATGAACCGCTAATTACTTCATAATGGTGTTTTATTGGGCTAGCGTGATCTGTTATTTGCACTGACTGTTTGCATGTCTCAGTCCTTCTGCCTGTTCCTTCTGCCCTAGCCAGTGCACCTCTGGGAAGCTCTGCCCCGTGTCCAGCAGAGGAGGCTTTGATGTAGTTCTCTGCCATGCTCACGCCCAAGCCAGTGTCCACCACTAGTCACAATATATGGGGATGGGGACTCTGGCTCCAGTGACTCTTTGAGTTAGTATCATTAGGAAATTTGAGCAGGGGAACTACAGCCTGAGTAGGTGCACCTCTCGACGTGATGGATTTAATAGATTTGGCAATGGACAAGAGCCTTGGTTTTCTCGTCTGCAAAATGGGGTTAAGGAAGAAGAAGAGGGGTTTGTTTATTTTTGTTCGTTGGTTGGTTCTTTGACTGGGTTCTTCCCCTTCTGAGTCTTTAAGAAGTTTCTAAGGGCACAGGAATGACCAGAGCAGGCAGTAGGTTTAACATGTGTCAGAGAGAAAGTGGAGCTTGAACGCTCCTGTTTCATTTTTATTTTCCCATTGATTAGGACAGCTTAATGTGAAAAGGGTGGGGCAGACAGGTTCACAAAGCAACCGGACTCCATGGCAATTACAAAAAGAGCAACAGGAACCTTGGGGCTCTCTGAGCTCTGCTTGCTCTTTCCTTTTAGAGAATTTGGAGATGTGAACACATAGGTCCGCTCCCTGGTTCTTTAAAAAGAGTCAGGAGGAATGAGGAAAGGGAGATGGGCAAAGGAGGTGGGAAAGTTGTCATGGTTTTTATTAAGCAGGAAAAGATGGATCAGAAAGCAGACAATACACAGGAGAGAGTGGCAGCACTCCCTGCACATGTCTGGAGTGGATTAGTAAACAGATGGGAGCTTTGATAGAAGATTACTGGGAGTTGTCACGAGCTCTCTAAAAACAAGCAAAGTCAAATAAATGCTTTACGTTTTTGATAAGGTTGCTGTTATGTCAAATAGATGCCCAAGATACGATTTCCTGGAGACATCTAACAAATGTTCCCATAATAGCCTTATGAGCTTGTTAAACAACAGTACTGTGTTTCGATTTCTTGAGAGAGAAGTTGTGTGTTAGACACAGGCTAAGGTGTTTTTTTTTGTAGCTGGTCTCACATAATCCTCAGGTCGCACATCTGAAGAAGTTGTTGCTATCATTGTTTTTCCAGTATCGCGTTTGTTCAGTTTGGGGCTCAGAGAGATTAAGCAACTTGCCCAAGGTTGCACAGCCTGTGAGGGCAGAGTAGGAGTCTCACCCCAAATTCTCTGCCTCCCCACCGCCCATGCTCTTGACCATGATGCTACACTGCCTCCCAGGGGCTACAGTAGCTGCAGAACTTGCCCTTGAAGCATTCATTAATGGGTTGACACTGGTCTGGAAAGACCTCTGGTGTGGAATGCCACAGGAGTCTCCTTTTGCTTTGCGTTCTTCAGCCTTTCTACGCATGACCCAAGTGAAAACAGAAAGGCACACTTTTTCATATAAGCTAAATCATTGGCCCAGGCTGGAGGAACAGACCATGCACAGGATGGCGAGAAATAACCTCACCTGTCCCAACAGTGGGTGGAAACCACAAGAGCCATTGCAAAGTGTACGTTTCTGCATCTTGGCTTTTAGTCAAATTTTCAGGTAAGCCACACCTTGGCAAGAGGGACACTGGAGAGCGGAGTCCACGAAGGGAATGAGGACATTGAAGAACCTCTACTGGCTCCTCCCATCACAGCCTTCTTCTCAACCTGCACAAACCACCTATCTTCCGGGGAATTTCTGCCGAGGATTAAAAGTGGGCAGAAGACCAGTCCATTCTGCGGACTTGTCGCTGTTGACGCCGGGTACCACCAAGGAAAGGTTGACGCAGAGTGCCCAGTGGAAGGAGGAGAGAAAGCTCAGGGTGTGGGAAGCTGACCGATCTCACGTCAGGTGATGGTAGAGCCAGAATGACGGGAGTAACGGTGCAGGCATCCAAGGAATCTCAGTGATTTGCTTCAAGTCTCCAAGGAGGGAGTTGGTGAAGTCAGAACCAGAACCCAGGCCTCTGGACCCCGTTAGTACCATGGGGAAGCCACAGTGCTGACATCTGTCTCTCCAGCCTGGCTTTGGGATTCTGGCTCCCAGAACAGGTATACGTCTCCATTCCTTGACACTCACGGGACCCTTCCTGCCACGCTCCACTCAGCAAACGTATTTATTTGATAAATGGTTACTGGCAACCGACAGCATCAGACAATGTTCTAGGCCCTGGGAACCTTTTTTTTTTTTTTTTAAATTTATTTTTGGCTGCATTGGGTCTTCATTGCTGCGTGCGGGCTTTCTCTCGTTGCGGTGCGCGGGCTTCTCGTTGCGGTGGCTTCTCTTGTTGCGGATCATGGGCTCTAGGCACATGGGCTTTAGTAGTTGCAGCACGTGGGCTCAGTAGTTGCGGCATGTGGACTCTAGAGCACAGACTGAGTAGTTGTGGCGTACGGGCTTAGTTGCTCTGTGGCATGTGGGAACTTCCCGGACCAGGGCTCGAACCCGTGTCCTCTGCGTTGGCAGGCAGATTCTTAACGACTGCGCCACCAGGGAAGTCCAAACATTTTTAATAAAATAAAAATAAAGAGAGAAAAGAAAAGGAAAGAAAAAGAGGAAAAGACACAAATACCAGCCCTCCAAATTGGGAAATGTTCTAACCCAGAAAGAAGATGGTTGGGCTATTTGATGTAATGCAATATTCAAACAGCTCAAGTAGGCAATAAAATTTTTAGTCTAGAATGGTCAGGACTTGAGCGATTTTTTTTTTTTTTCCGAGCGGATTTTATTCCACAGAGAAGTCACTGCTTCTAATTTTTGTCGAGAACATGCTGCAACTGGGGCTTTTTCCATCTCTCCCCAGGCCAAGTGCAGAATGCCAGAAGTTTGGCGTTCCCAGGGATTTTTGTAGGATCTGGACATGAGAGAGTTTTGCTTTTTGCTGGCATATCAATTAGGAGATCTTGACTTCTTGCTTCAGGGGTGTGTGTGTGTGTGTGTGTGTGTGTGTGTGTGTGTGCGCGCGTGTGCATGCATGCACGCGCGTGTGCATGTGCACGTGTGCACCTGTGTGTGTGTTTCAACATCAAAGCCTGACCTACCGTCAAACCACCTCCCCAAACTGTCTGTTGCTTAAAAAATACCCTGTTTCCTTCAGGCCCCAGAGGGCATACATTTAAGTAAATAATTAAGTTACATCCTGTTGCCAAGTAATTTCTTAAAGAGGCGGTAAATGGAATCCCTTCTGGGAAGGTTATGCTGTAATCACTGGATGGCTTTCTTCAAGAGGAAGATGTTTATTTGCAAACTCTCCACAGCCTAAAATATTTACATCTCAGGTCTCTGACCAGGAGAAAGAAAGAAACCTTGTTCACTTTCAGAGGATGCCAAGTTTAGGATTCATCTCTGGCGATGTGGGAACAGCCGTCAGGGACTGTTTTGCCTCCGGCCAGGCCCTTACACTGCAGTGAGCAGGGTCCCTGTGCTCTGGGGATTAAAGGTATTTGCACTGGACGAAGGCAGGCATTATACCGGGCTTGGTAAGTGTTGGTATACAAACTCTCCATTTTGCATCTTTTACCTGCTTAAACGTACTCATTTGCCTGGGCAAAGACCTGTGTGAATACTTGTTTTTGAAAAATGTTTATATTTTCACATAAAAGAATACGTACTCCCCATCGACAATGGGGAAACATCATAAAGGCTAAGAAGCAAAATAAGAATCATTCATTTTCCCACACCCCAGGGATAAAGTATATTTTTGTCTGTTGTTTTCCAGTATTTTATTTTCCCTCAACCCCATAGATGCAGTCGAGCTGACACTGTATAAGAGAATTATTTTATAGATTTTGTTAAAAGGAAAGGTGAATGGTCTCTACCCCAAGGAGCTGGGCTCCTCTTCTAGCTGAGACCTGCTCACCTGCCTTCATACATTTTAATAGAACTCTTCCATCTGCTGTCATGAAAGGTAAAAAGAGCTATGGTTCAATCAGGCACATTCATGGCTCAGGTGAAGAGTTCTGGGAGCTGAAAGGCCACAGGTCAATTACCCCAGAGCGGTTCAGGATTGCAGCTTGAATGCTCAGTCACACTTCTCAAGGCGCATTATTGCGCTAATAAAATGTTCTTGGCTATAATTTTGTAGCAGTTGGTAACAGGAGTCCCAGAGGAATTGGGCATTTATCTTGAACACGGGCTGTGCCCAGGCCCCCACCCGCATAGCAAAGTTTTCTTTAATGATGTTCCTTTGAATAATTTAAATGCCATCACCTGTGGAGTCTTTTCTGTGTATTTTATGCTGCAAAATGTCCCAAAGGGTTAGTTGGTCTTCAAAAGCCGTGTGGTTAGACACAGTTGGATACTTTTTTTTCCTTCTCTGGCCTTGAGATTTATGCATGGATCCTTTTCTTAGACAAATACCGGGGGGAAAGACCTTTGCAAAATACAAAATTTCATCCTGGGGACGCACAGTGGAGGATTCCTCACCTTCCGGAGCGCCTCTAGCAGGAGCTCCATAGTCTGGGAGGAGGGGGGCGTGGCAGTGGGCGGGGCCTAGGCCAGTGTGATTGCACTCCAGGCCAGAGACGCAGTAGATAGCATGGTCGATACCATCCCACCTGAAAAAGATTTAACAAGGACCTACTGTATAGCACAGGGAACTATAACCAATGTCTTATAATAACCTATAATGGAAAGGAATCTGAAAAAGAATGGAAAATAAATGAAAAAGAATCTGAATCGCTTTGTCATACACTTGAAACTAACACAACATTGCAAATTACTATACTTCAATTAAAAAAAAAAAAGATTTAACAACCTCAACTGCTGATTGAACCAAGGAACCCAATGTGAACTTTGAAGAGCTCTGCCCTCAGGGGTAAAAAATTTAGGAAATTTTAGATCTAACAGGGTATGCGAGGTCATCTCTTCGCAGACCTTGGATTTACGGGTGAGGAAACGGAGGCTCTGCCAGGGTGAAGGATCATGGAGTGAGTCACACCCAACACGGCAGAGGAAGGTTAGAACCCACATCTCCTGAAACCCAAGCCATGCCTCTCCTGTGCTCCCACTGGGACCTCTCTGCGCCCACGTTCCAAGGACACTGGAGACGTATTGAATGGTACCATGGAAATGCGATCCTTTGCTCAGGGATCTGATTACTTTGAAAAAGAGATGCCAACCTATGGAATTCTGCTTTGTGAATAACTGGAGTGAGTGCCTGTGGAATTAGGTACACGCACCCCTAGCAGCACTTTGGCATCTGGTCCAAGCTGGGTCACGCCCTGTGAGGGAGGGACGTGAGGACAGCATTTTACGAACATCGCGAATGTCCGTTACCTTCTTAAAGAAATGTTCTGCACAGAGGAGTCCCAGGATCCGCTGGGGCCTCATTTGCTTGTGCCAGGGCCCCAGATGAAAGCCAGGGGCAAGGAAGAGAAAGACAAAGGAAGTCGATGGAGCCTTGAATAAGACAAAAATTAAAGGAGCTAAATGCGAGGGGGGGGGGCGGTTTTCAAAGAGATGAGTCGGGGGAGAAATAATAGCAGTATAAAAAGAATTTGAAAAGAAAAAGTGTTTAATTATGCTAACCTTTAAGAACTTGTGTAGCACACAGTGGAACAGGAGCCTGTTTTGTTTGGTTGGAAGCGGCCATCTGACGATAAACACTTTCTAGGGCCCCAAATAGTTCCCTAAGAGAGGGCTGGTGTTACACTTTGTCCAAAATTGTCTCAAACCCAGAGGACCAGGGCGTGTGCAGGCATGTGACCAGGGGAGAGAAGGGGGCACAGCAGGGGCCAGGTGTGAGGATGAAAGATGAATCTCATCATGAGCATCTGGGGTGCTCCTTGAGCATGTGGGACCCCAGAGTCCTGAAGCCAGAGGGGGCTTCAGCGTGGTGTCCTCGGTGGAGGGAGTAGCCACAGGGAACGCTGAGAGGTTGAGGTTGAGAGTCTCAGGGCTGTGCTGTGCTTCCACCACCCTGGAATAAATAAAGGGTCAGTGAGGGCATGAAGAGCATTGAAGCTGGAAGGGAGGGATTTTGGAGAAGGCTGTGGGTTTTCGGACTTTACTATGTATATGATGGGCGAACCACCGGAAGCTGTTGAGTAGCAGAGATGCTCTGGGTTTTTGGCGGAAAGCTCTGGCTGTCGTGATTGGTCGTGATTCGGTGGGCTGGAGTGGGAAACAGCTGCAGATGCGGGGGCCCCTTGGAAGGTTTTTGTGATACTCCTGGCAAGCCATCAGGAGGATGTAGACCAAATCAGAGAGGCGACGAGGAGACAGCTTTGAGGAACATCACAGCAGCTGTACATAAAAGATTGGGAGCCTGGTTGGATTGGACCTCTAAGGGACGGGGAAGTGGTGACGATTACTCTGCGATTTCGAGTCTGTTTAGCTGGCGGGCTGTGATAGGAAGTCAGGGTGGGGAAAGAGGGGGAGACGAGAGAAAACAAGTCATGCCTGAGCATTTTGGCTTTGAGGTGTCAGGGGAAGTACTCATGGGTGTCCTGGAGGCATCTCATACTTTAGCATGTCCACACAGAAGCGCCTGACCCCCACTGCCATGCTTGCTGTCTCTGCAGCGCTGCGCATCTTAAGGGCAGCCCCACCCATTCAGTTGCTTGGGGTGGGTGGGGGGACCCTTGACTTCTCCCATCTCCCAGTCTCCACGAAGTTATGAGAACACTTTGTCAGTGTTCCCTTTAGAGCAGTCTGCTGCCCCCTGCTCCCAGCCCCCAGGGATCCCTCCGCATTCCTGCATGGAGCCTCCCACCCCCATCCTCCTTGTCTCTTCACAGCCCACTGTCAACAGGGTACACAGGAGCCATCAGATCCCATCGCTTTTCCGCTCAGCACCCTGCCATGGCTCTCCCTCCTTCTGCATAAAGGCCGCGTTCATCCCAGCAGTTGACAAGACTCTATGCGACCCACTGCAGCCCCACTGACTCTGTACCCCTCTCCGTCCCTCACGGTGTCCGAGCCAGGCCCCAGCATCTCTGCTCCTAGGTGTGCAGGTGTGCTCCAGGCCTGGGCCCTTGCTTCCCTGTCTGGAATGCTCTTCGCCAGATAACCTCATGGCTTATCCGCGCTCCCTTGAAGTCCTTACTCACATGTCCCAATCTCCATGAGACCCGCTCCACCTACACCAAAACTGTACCCACCCAGCACTGCTATGTTCTCCTCATTTTTTTCCATCGTCAATTTGGGAATCATCAGTGTAGAGATGGTGCTTAAAACTGCGAGACTGGATGAGGTGACCCGGGGAGTGGGTATGGGTGAAAAAGGGAGCCTGGGGCACTCCCTAGCTGAGTGGGCAGAAGAGGAGAACCTGGGCCAGAGATCAGAGGGGACAGCTGGGGAGGCTGGGACATGCAGGATCCTGGCAGCCAAGGGAGGAAAGTTCTTCCAAGAGGAGGAAGGGGTCGCCGGGGTCTAAGGTGGCAGGGGATGGGGGGAGCAGGTAGGATGACAGTGGCCTTTGGATTCATCCATTTTCAAACCTGGGGAGGTCTCATCCCCCCAGTCCCTCCAGCAGTGGCACATGGCTGTTTGTTAAAAGGTCCAGCGAGAATAAGGCCTCCGTTGATCAATTACATCTCTGCTTTAATACCAATAGCCCTGTCACTTCTGGATGGCCTGTGATGTGTCACGTGATCTACATCCACTCTCTCATTTAGTCCCCACCGCAGTGCAATGAGGTCACCACATTTTACAGCCCAGGGAACTGAGGTTCGGAGAGGTTCAGTGGCTTGTCCAAGGTCAGAGTTAAAGGTGCAGAACGGGACCGAGGATCCAGGATGGGCTCCCAGGCACATGGTTTTTCAGACTGGGCCAGTTAGTCCTGTGGGCACGGAACAGCCCCAAAGGGTACCATCCACTAGGCTCCCACACCTGAGCTGGCCACGCAGGGGACCTCAAAAGTCCCTGGAGACCCTTCGATGAAGCTGTGTAAAGAAGTAAGACCAGCTTGGTAATGGCGCCAATAAAACTCCATCTGTGCTGTATATGTTATGTTGATAGTGATGCAAAGGTAAACTTTGCCAGAGGGAAATGTCACTCTTTTCCTTTGCTTTTTCCCTTGTCAGAATTACGTTTGGTAAAAATCCCTGTTGTGTGGCCCCAAGGGATCTCGAAACCCAGATCTGTTTAAATGTAAAACATACAAACTCAAGTTAATATACACATACAGAACTGTGCATTCTAAGAAGACTCTCGGTCGGGCGGAGTGATCTGTGGGAGAACCAGGAACCAGTCTGCCCGCTCTCTGGTTTTAGCTCCCACTGGCACCTGGTGGAGGCCAGAGGGCTGGGTTCTGCCAGCCCCTGGGGAGCTCAGTCCAGGACAGCCCGGAATTACCATGGGAAGTGAGTTCTAACACGCATGGAGCCCCAGACCGCCAGGGTCCCCCCACTTGCAGAGGCCCAGCCACGAGAAGCCCCATCCATGAGAGGTTCCTGACAGCATGAGTGCCTGCCTTCATCCAGGGTCCCTTCCTGACCCATAAAAGTCCTTGGTCTGGGGACTTCCCTGGTGGTCCAGTGGTTGAGACTCCACGCGTCCACTGCAGGGGGCATGGGTTCGATCCCTGGTCAGGGAACTAAGATCCCACATGCCGCATGGCCTAATAAATAAATAAATGGAAATAATTAACGTTTTGAAAAAGTGAAGAAACTACTTTAAAAAAAAAAGAGTCAAAGAGTCTTCGGTCTGCTTCCTTCCTTTCCCCGGGGTGGGGCTGTAGCTCAGTGCTGTCGGCAGAGCCTGTGGGATAGAGGGGCTGATGGTGGGAGAGGATGAGAGTTTCCAGTGACATCACAGTTTGAGGTCCTGGAAGCTGGTCCCCAGCCTGAGCTCATTGTAGGGAGAGATGCTCATGCAGTGCTTAGTTCAGCCTGTGGTGTCAGCCAGGTGTGTCTGAGGCCTCTGCTGAAACACCGTCTCCTAGGGTGTAACGGGGGCAGGGCCACTGCCTGAGGCTTGACCAGCACCGCTAACTGCAGAACCTCCCCAGGCCATGTTGCAATTAGAGGAAGATACCCATCTGTTTTCTGGATTTCTCCTGCGCGTCTGACAATCCTTCTAGCCAGCTGGGTTTCGTGAAACCCCAAATGGGTCTTGCCTGATGAGCATTTTTCTCTAATTTTTAAAGCCAATCTGAGAGTTTGTTCCGGGAAATCTAATCTGTGCACTTCCTCTGCCAGCCTATTGTTGAAGAAAGGCTGTTTAGTATCCGAGAAACCCTCTGGGGCTTTTAAATGATTCTGTTCAAGTATTTCTTCTCCTTTCGCTAAAAATTCCACTGTGCCAAGAATTAAGAGGCTTCAGCTCCTGAGGACTGTCCTTGGGTTGAGAAGATGACAGCCCTGTATCCTTCCCATCTGGGTAGAGGCATTAATTAATCCAGCCTTTTCACTTACCTTGATAGGGAGCCATATGCCTTGTTCAAAGCCAAAGTTCATTTTTTTAATTAAAAAAAAATAGCATTGCTTCAGTTACCGCTCCCTGGCTCCAAGTACTAGCTTTGCTGCTAAACAGTTATGTAACTGGGAACTCACCACCCTGGCCTCATCCTCTCTGAAAGGATGAGATCAGGCAGCCTGTGAGATTTCCTCCAGCCCTTGTGATTGTGTGGGTTGGTAACTTTGCACCTTTGCTGTGCTGGGAAGTGCCCAGATTTCATAGTGAAATTACAGTCTTCCTTCACCAGAGCATTAGAACTTGACCTCTAAGAAGACAGGTCTACCGGAGGCAGGCTGCACCTTCCAACAAATAGTGACCGAATGCCTTCTAGGGGCCACCCATTGTTCTGAGTGCTGAGGACACAGCAGTAAATGAAACCAAAAAGCAAAACCCGTACCCACGGAGCTTGTACTGTAGCAACATGACCTGGGATGCTTGATTGTATCCTATAAGCCTCGGAGTCTGATTATCTGTGATCTGTCCGTTGCTTACAACCATCCTCTTTATCTTTAAGATCCACAGACATTTTCACCCACATGTTGTTTTGGTAATCATGTCTATGCCAAAGGATGTATTTTACTGCCAAACTGTCTTTTCTTTTTTGGCCTGAGTTGGGGGAAATTCATGCATTATTCATTAGACCCCCCAAATGACTCATTCGTGAGTAGATAGGAACCCAAGGCTCAGAGGCTGGTACATGGTGACATTTTTAAGAAATGGTCAAGCTAGCTATCCAACCCAAATTATTAATTCTAAATCCAGGCTTCCTTCAACTAAAATCTCAATAATAAAGTCATGTTTTCATATGTAGGGAGTCAGTTTCTAGACCGCTAAACCTAGAACTTATCGCACGGGTCCTGTCTGCCAACCTCAACCCTCCACCCCCAGTGTCAAATTCCTAACAGATTTCTGAAGCTGTCCTGACATTGCTACGACAACTGTTCTGAGTTGCCAAAAGGCATGCCATCATGTCACTTCATTCTCATTCATTCTTACTCTCGGTGTGAAACTGACTGGAAGACACAGCCTGAGACCTGAACTTCGCAGCTCACACCGCCCTGCTCCAGCAGTTCGTTCAGTTGCTAGAACATTATCAGGCTTCCTGGACCTACTGATGCACAAGGCTTCCTTTCTCTCAGCTTTTGTGTTTTATTTCCACCACTACTTTCCAGCATAGCAGCCTGGTGGTGAGCAGTCCAGCAGTCTTGACTTCAACACTATCACCTGGGTCTCTGTTTAATGACAGGATGGTCCATCCTTAACCATGGCCCCTGGACCACTAGTGTCCCAAGTAGTGAGAAGAGCAGTTAACCTCACACATTCAGTAATGGCACCTGAAGGCATCCTCTGCTCACTGCAAAAATTATTTGGAGATAAGTACGAGCTTCCCATGAGGGTCAGCCACAGCATAGAAAAGTGTATTGGAGCTAGAAGACCTGGGTTCAGGTGCTGCTTTCTCTCTGGGAACAGGTAGAGCTGGGTGTACGGATGTGCTACCTTATCTCTCCAATCCTGTGTCATCTCTAAAGTGGAGATAATGATCCCAGTCAGAGCAACCTCCCTGGCTGGCCAGTAGAAAATACACGAACTAATGTGAATAAAAGTACTTGGCAAATGGTGAAGTTTCGTACAAATGTGAGAGATCATTACTCATCTTCTGCAAACAGAAAAAAGTGATCTGTGGAAGAGGAAAACGCATGGGGATGTAGAAGCTGGAAGGATGTATGCAATTTTGATACCCAGCTTCGCTAATATTAGTATTACATCTCCATATGCCTTAATCTTTGCAAAAATAACAGTTATTACAGTCTCGAAAGAAGACATGTACTCATGAAAGCAAACAGGTCGGTTTTTTGAATAGTTCAGGCTCCATCCAGGTGTTGGTTATCCTGCTAGGTTGGTGGATTTTGGTGATCTGATTGCTAACGGGCATTTGAATTTGCAGTACCAGGAAGTATTCCAGGGTGAGACGCGAGTAAGCACATATCTGCCTCCAGTTCCAAAGAGGAAGGTAGTGCGAAAGGCAGGCAGTCCAGAAGGAGAAAGCCCACGTGAGTCAGCCTCCTCACCTGGAAGCCTCCTTCCTGGGATCTGGCCATACAATGGGTAAATAATGAACCGCAAAGCCGCTGTGTCCTAAGAGCAGTGCCCACAATGACACTGGCGCCATCCTCCCCCACGGACCTGCGTGGTCCCCCTCCTGTGCAGTGATGTTCAAAGAGGGCGTGGTGGTGCCTGGACAATGCTACCCGCCTCCACCACTGCCTGTGCCTTGATCTTAACTACTCAGGAGAGTAGGGTAATTACCGCTGATAATGGCAGGTGGGGGGCTCTCAGGGAGAGCAGAGTGGGCATCAACCTTCTTTAATCTCCGCCCTTTGGCTGTGGGTCTCAAGCATCAGTGTGCATCAGAAGTGTCAGGGGGAGCTGTTTAAAATGGCCATTTCCAGATCCCACTTTTAGAAAGTCAGGTGGACATGGTCTGGGATGGGGCCTGGGAATCTGCATTTTTGACAGACAGCAGAATTGATTCCAGTGCAATTCCTAGACCTTTGGGTGTGTGACCTGACTTGTCCCCACAGGCCGTCGGGCCTGGGGCCAGCTGGCGTCGGACCGCCTGCTTCCTTCTTGGCAATGCCCATCTCACGGGGCTGCAGGGAGCATTAAATTGAATGGCATGTCCAGCCTACAGAGGGGCTCAGTAAATGTTAGTGCTAGCCCTTTCTTCATAGCAACCCTGGACAAGAAAGAGAACTGAATTTATTTCAGGTTCCCTAGGATGTGTGACAGCTCTTGGTTCCCAGCAGCCTTTTTGCTGATGCATGTGTCATGTAGGCATACTTCCATCACTCGGCAGGTGTCTATCCCAGGCGTCCATCTTGCTCAGCGGGCCTTGCAGGGCCAGGGAGGGAGACACAAATGATGTGTGAAAAATAGTTGCCGGCACCATGGATTGGAAGCCCTGTTTCTGGAGGTGAGACTTCAGCGCTTGAGCCAAATCACGTTTGCTAAATGGGCAGAACTCTTAGGAAATCAGCTGAAATAGAGCAGCAGAGTAAATCGTACAGTCTTTTGTATGCTAGGAATTCAGAGACAGGGGGAAGCAGTGGTAGATTTCCTTGCTTTGAGTGTCTGCCCTTGCTTCCAAGATGAACTATATCACCTTTTGACAGGTATATTTTGAATGCAGATGGAGACAGTCAGGTTTCTCTGAAGATATATGTATATATGTGATTAGAATCAGAGTTTCAGAATCTGAAGGTCTACCACACTCATCTAGAGGCACCGCCACCCCTTCCCATCCTTCCCACACGTGCCTAGTGTTAGAAGGCGGAACCCCAGCAGCCCAAGGAGCTAAGGTGTCTCAGGTACTAAAAGGGACGAAGAACTTGAAGCGTATAAACACAGAGTAATTGAAATGGTGTTGAAATATTGAATTTGAATCTTTTAGAAAATCTGTGTGCCACAGATTCCTAGCTAAGTGATGCTGAACACTTTCTAATCATTTAATTGGTGGGTTGGCAGGAAGGAATGGGGAGGTTCATTTAATTTAATAGCCCCGAGGCTCAGCTTCAGACTAAACTGTGAGCAGAATTCACCTTCTGCAGAGAGTGGGTAGGAGTGGGCGAGCTGTTTCCTCTCTCAGTTGAGCCCTAAGGAGCTTGGGGTTCCTTAGATGACTCTCCCCGGAGCTGCTTCCTCGCCCCGGCCCCTTTCTCAGCCAGACGGTTGCAGGAGGACGTGCTGTTTCCCATCTCAGCCAAACTATTGGCATATGTCCTGAAGCAAACACTCTAATCTTCTTTTGACGGTTACCATTTAACATTCACATGGTGTCAAAAATGTGCCAGGCATCCTCCTCATATCATTTTGCCTAGCGAACCTAAAATTAATTTCAAAAGTGAGAAGATGTTGAGTATTGGAGACAATAGTGGAGGATGACTTAAGGGGTGAGATGTGACTGTTTTGCTGTGGCACCTGGAACATGCTTTCTGGGGCACAGAGACATCGAGCCAGTTCACGTGGGGGAGAGGCTTTAAGGCGGTCTCGACTTGTCCATGCACCTCGGAACACTTATGAGCCTTGTGGTGAGACGCAGGAGACACCTCCTGCTTCAGAGGAGCTCACAAATGAACCCAGCATTGCCTGTGCCTAGTGAGAGCACAGATTGCTGACCTTGGACTGGAGCAATGGGGGTCTGTGGGGAGGGGGTCAGAGGATGCTTCACAGAGAGGGTGCAACTTCACCTGAGCCTTGGAGGGTGACTAGGAGATCACCAGTTGGACAAGGGAGGAGGACAGATGTCCCGTGCAGGGGGGACAGTGTGTGCCAAGATGCAAAAGTGTAGATGGATGAAAGAGCAATGCCCATGGAGAAGCCAGCAAGCAGAGGGCAAGGTCAAGGAGAATTAAAAAGTTGATGCCATATTATGGGGAGCATATCCACCCAAGGGGCTTGGGTGGTCTTGGCCATAGGAAGTCATCATCAGGTTTTAAGACTTATGTTTTAGGAGGATGACCGAGGTAGCCACAGAGTCATAAGATAGGGAAGAGATTCTAGAAACAGGATGGCCAGGAAGAGCTCTTTCTTGTGACCTGCCTCTGTGCAGTCATCACAGCCATGGCTGCCTGATCAGCTGAGGGTCACTGGCCCCGTTGTTTGGGCTGAGATGTTAGTAATTGGCCAGAGGCACGTGTTGGCTTTCCATAGGTGCCATTCAACTTGACTCTTTTCCTTGGTCGGAGCCAGCCTCCTGGACCTAGCGAGGCCTTACCCCAGGGACCAGTGATGGGAGGAAGTGCTTGGCCTAGGAGGAGACCATCACCCATGGGATTATAGCTATTCTTCGTCTCCCCAGTTCAGGTCATGGAAACACACAGCCTCCAAACAGCCATCTCCTGACAAATACCCAGCATCCTTCATGCATTCATTATGTATCAGCATTGCTTGCTTTTGAATCCAAACTCAGGAGGAGGCTTTTGATTCATCTGGGCGTGAGTAGACCCAAGTTTTTTGAAAATCAGAAGAATAAGGGGCCACCCTGTCCAGCCCCCGGCAGAGAGCTCGGTGTCACATACACAAAACCTCTGATACCTTTTTGTTCAGTGGTGCCCAGATTTGAACGCCAGGTGGTAAATGGGCTCCATGCACAGGCAAACTTAGTTTCATTTGCATTCTTTTCCTAGGTGAGGGTCTCACCTGGTTCCCGATTCACTTTCTGATCTACCACCTTCTCTATCATTTTCTCTAGTTATTTCCATGTAGTGACAACCACTTCCACACACTACCACCTCCTCTGCCAGGCATTTTACACATGTTAATGCAGAACTCGGAGAGGTGAGAATTACAACCCTGCTTCTGGAGATCAGTCCGGGGAAGCTCAAGAGAAGCTTAAGCAGCTCTTGGTGCCTGTCTCCCCCTCTCTCCTCTTTGTCTCGGTAGTTTTTGCCATTCCTGCTGAGAGCCTTCTTCCTTTGTGCCTTCAGAGACACTTCTATCACTTCCACCTCCCCCCCTTTTTTTTTCTTTTTTGCGGTACATGGGCCTCTCACTTTTGTGGCCTCTCCCGTTGCGGAGCACAGGCTCCGGATGCGCAGGCTCAGCGGCCATGGCTCACGGCCCCAGCCCCTCCGCGGCATGTGGGATCCTCCCGGACCGGGGCACGAACCCGTGTCCCCTGCATCGGCAGGCGGACTCTCAACCACTGCGCCACCAGGGAAGCCCCCCACCTCCCCTTTTTTATTTTTTAATTTATTTTTTACTGAAGTGTAGTTCAATTACAGTGTTGTGTTAATTACTGCTGTACAGCAAAGTAACTCAGTTATACAAATAGATACATTCTTTTTCATATTCTTTTCCATTATGGTTTATCACAGGATATTAAATACAGTTTCCTGTGCTGTACAGGAGAACCTTGTTGTTTATCGAATCTCCCGTCTTTTAAAAGGAACTTTAGTCTTGATTCAGCTGCTCCTTCCAGCTTCGGTCTGGGTCTCTGTTTCTCGTCCCATCACCATGCCCAGTGGCTCCATGGCTCAGGGTACAAATTCTTGGGCTCTTAGGATGACATTCAGCCCCACCTGTCAAAGGTGACCCCTGTCTCATCACTGCCATCACCCTCCCTGACACGCTATCCTCTCTTGGCCTTCTGGGAGGGGGCAGCAGGCTTCCTTCCTCTCTCTCAGACTCCTGCTTTCTCACCCTCTTTCTCCTCCAGCCCTCAAAGGATGAGGCCAGTTTCCCAGACCCCTGCTTTTGTCTCTCTGGGAACTCATCCCTTCCCCCATCCAGATAAGCCCAGCTCCAGGCAGGCTCTGTCTGTTGGACCACTAGATCAGATAGATCTCCTCCTTGGTGGATTTCAGTGGCAGCCCGGCCACGCACGTGCTCAATCTCTTAGGCCAGCAAATGGGGGGCACCTCTGGCTGGTCCTAGCCTTTCCCTTCTTAACGGAACAGACAGGATGTCCTGCTGGATCTTCATTCCCAGAGGCCTCCCAGCCCCAGATCTCTGTCCTCTGTATCCCATTACTGTCAGTGGTTCCTCCTCTCCCTCCATCTAGGCCCCCATGTCTTCAGGCCGTCCTGAACTCAGGAGCTGCATCTGCATTACATTGTCCCCCTACTTGAGAACCTGCCACGGCTCCTCTGCCAGCTATCGCATCCTGTCCAGCCTGCCCGACACTCCAGCTTCTTCCCAAACTGCCACTCAGTCTGTCCATTGAGACATTTCTCCCCTGGCTCCCAGCGTGCTCTTTGGCTGCAGACAAGTAGGTCCCCAAGCCCCCAATCCCACCCTCCCCACACCTGCTCTGTGCTTCCGTCTGCTCCTCTCTGGCCGGAACCTCTTCTCTGCTTCCTTTGTGCCTCTTAGCCATCCACCAAACCTTGCCTCCAACCCTGCTTCCTCTAATTTCTAACACAAAGAAAATGTATCCGCTCTTAGAATAACGATACTCACTGTAAAATGTGTTTTAAAGTGCAGTAAGTTCCCTACATACAAATGAGTTCCGTTTCAAGAGCGCGTTCATAAGTCCGATCTGTTCGTAAGTCCAATAAAGTTAGCCTAGGTACCCAACTGACACAATTGGCTATATAGTACTCTACTGTAATAGATTTATAATACTTTTCACACAAGTAATACATAAAAAATGAACTCACACAAGAAATAAAGAAAACAGCTGGCATACAGGGGCTGGCACTGAGCCAGCAAACACACATTCACATCTTTTTTTTTTTTTAACATCTTTATTGGGGTATAATTGCTTTACAATGGTGCGCTAGTTTCTGCTCTATAACAAAGTGAATCAGTTATACATATACATATGTTCCCATATCTCTTCCCTCTTGCGTCTCCCTCCCTCCCACCCTCCCTATCCCACCCCTCCAGGGGGTCACAAAGCACTGAGCTGATCTCCCTGTGCTATGCGGCTGCTTCCCACTAGCTATCTACCTTACGTTTGTTAGTGTATGTATGTCCATGCCTCTCTCTCGCTTTGTCATAGCTCACCCTTTCCCCTCCCCATATCCTCAAGTCTGTTCTCCAGCAGGTCTGTGTCTTTATTCCTGTCTTACCGCTAGGTTCTTCATGACATTTTTTTTCCTTAAATTCCATATATATGTGTTAGCATACGGTATTTGTCTTTCTCTTTCTGACTTACTTCACTCTGTATGACAGACTCTAGGTCTATCCACCTCATTACAAATAGCTCAATTTCGTTTCTTTTTATGGCTGAGTAATATTCCATTGTATATATGTGCCACATCTTCTTTATCCATTCATCCGATGATGGGCTCTTAGGTTGTTTCCATCTCCGGGCTATTGTAAATAGAGCTGCAATGAACATTTTGGTACATTACTCTTTTTGAGTTTTGGTTTTCTCAGGGTATATGTCCAGTAGTGGGATTGCTGGGTCATATGGTAGTTCTATTTGTAGTTTTTTAAGGAACCTCCATACTGTTCTCCATAGTGGCTGAGCCAATACACATTCCCACCAGCAGTGCAAGAGTGTTCCCTTTTCTCCACACCCTCTCCAGCATTTATTGTTTCTAGATTTTTTGATGATGGCCATTCTGGCTGGTGTGAGATGATATCTCATTGTAGTTTTGATTTGCATTTCTCTAATGATTAGTGATGTTGAGCATTCTTTCATGTGTTTGTTGGCAGTCTGTATATCTTCTTTGGAGAAATGTCTATTTAGGTCTCACATTCACATCTTTGAAAGTTCGCAACTTGAAGGTTCATATGTGGGGACTTACTGTACAGAGAAGTATACAGAAGAGATGAAAAAAACTTAAAATTTCACCACCCAGAAATTAAGATTATAATTTGCATGTATCTTCCAAAGATGAAATGCACGTGCATATGTAAAGGTATATATTATTTTTACGTCATTGATATTGTACTATTTATACATGTTCTCTTTCTTTATTTGCTAATTGTTAATAGAATTTTCCCATTCCACTAATTTATCTTCAAGCAGCATTTTAAAAAGCCGTATAATAGCCCACCATATGGATGTGCCGTTGATTTATTTAGCTTGTCTCCTTCTGTAGGTCAGGTCCTGGCTTCCAGCTTTCCAGTATTATACATAACAAACATCCTTGTCCCCTAACTCTAGCCATTTGTTTCCTGTATCATAGGATGTAGCATTTTTTAATAATGCAGAGGCCAGTTGCATTTATTGAGCTACTGCGGGGTGTCAACCTCTACGCTTAGTGCTTTTCCTTTCAGTAAGAAAGCCTCAGGGCCGCCTTGCAAAGCAGATATCCTCAAGATCTCAAGTAACTTGACTGAAGTCACCCACTTAGTTGGTGATGAGGTCCGGATTCAGGCCCAGCCTTTGATACCACACGCAACCCCCGTTGCTCTGCCCTCTGCAGTGATGTTCAGAATGCATAGCCATGTGCATTTGTGGGCAAACGCTAAGTCTTAATGAAGGCAGTGGACAGCCTCATGGATTTTACCGTCATTTCCCAGCTGGATTATAAGATGCTCTTAGATGTCTGGTGCACACCTCTAGGCTTAATCTTAGATCTAATTAGAGCCAGAAGGGACTTTCTCGTCTTAAAAATGGGGACGCTGAGAGGCGTAATAGGCATCCCCAGTGTCGGGGCGTCAGCTCTGTTGGATGGCCTATGGTAGACACATCAAAACTGATCTTTAAAGAGTTATTGTCTTTATTATGTAGACTTATCTTTCCTGTGCTCATGTACCAGAATCTGTAGCTACTGTGACATGTGAAAGAGGCAGTCTTGTAACATGCAGCAGTGGCTGTAGCCACCGTACCACGTCACTACGGGAGAGTCCGTGCTGAGCCCTGCAGTTCCTCAGCTGCAAATGCCTTGATTGACTCCAGGTAGAACAGAGGCATGAGAAGAGTATGACCCCAGCCTAGAATTTCATTTCCCGTAGTATTAAAATCCGGGTTTTAACGGCCCGTTTGCTGGGGTCTCTTTTCTTTAAGCAAGTGGTTCTCAGGTTGTCAGTCGCCTGGAGGCCTGGTGCTGGCCGTACCCCCTTCCCAGGGTTTCTGATTCTGCAGGGCTGAGGTGGGGCCTGAACATATTTTTTTCGAACACACTCCCAGGTGGATGCTGATGCAGCTGCTTGGGGACCACACTTTAAAAGCCACAGCCTTAGGCCTTTAAAAAGATACTGGAGGGCAGGTCATGCAATTAACGATCACATCGTTAGCCTTTCTACTTAAAATGGCAAAACGCCACGTGATTCAAATCATTCACTTCCATACGTCTTTCGAAGCCCAAAGTGCTTTTGGCATTCTGCTCGGCTTCAGGCCCTCCTGCTAAAGTTTCAGCCCGACCCCATGCCTGAATCCTCCCCAAGTCTGGCAGTGTATCAGACCCCACATCTGAACAGACGGTGGAGGCTGAACTCAACCTTGCTGTCCAGAGCCTGGGATCTCAAGAACTGGGGTTTGGTCCACAAGAAAAGTGTGCTCGCTGAGTTACGGTATCCATGGTCACGCACCTGTGCCCTTAATGGATCCCAGCCATTTACCTGTGGCCCTTGCCTGCCACCTTTGCCAGCCTTGGACCATCTCTTCTTACGGGAACGGCTTCCCTGATCTGTCCCTAAGTGGAATCTGAGGTCTCTTTGAACTGCCGCAAACCTCCCCAGAACCCCAACATCTAACCCCCAAACACCCACATTTCACTGCTGTCTGGAGCTTCTGTAGCCATCCTGCCCCTCCATCGGGAGGTAGGCTGCCCCTACCCGGGAACGGGCAGCCAGTTCTGATGGAGTTTAGTTTGCCTTACCCCATTTGATTCTGAAATAGGACTGCCACCCCGCCTCTTCTCCTGGGGAAGTCCCAGAAGCCCCCTAATCCTAGTACCCCCTCCCACTCATTTCCCTTCCTCTGACCATCCTTGTGAAGTGTCCCAAGTACTCATGGCCAGAGCCGCCCTGAGTACGATCATGTTGTCTCCTTTGATTACAAGATCTAAAACCACCCCCCCCTTTCCCCAGCGATGTTGACTTCTCTGTGGCTGCAGGTGTGCGTCTACCCAGCAGGACGATTATGAGACCCTCCATGTAAAGCTGGAGCATCTAATGGGTCTTCGGAAGAACAGCCCTGGACACAGCTGAACTAGTGTGAGAGGAATAGGTCCCATGAGCTGAGACTGATGAGAGGCAGAGGCTGGGAGTAGGGCTTCTGCCGTGCCCGCCGCCTGGCCTTCCTGGCTCCCCTGTTGGCTGCTAGCACACTTGGTGGGTTCCGTGTGCCACCACCCAGTGCTTTCCCTCCTCCTTCTCAAGCCAGAGCCATGAGCAAGTACGTGTGAAGCCTTCACCTCTAGGCTCTCATTATCTGGTCCCGACGGGCTTCTCCCGGGGAAAGGAGGGTCCTGACCAGAGCATGGCTCAAGGCACCTTGATTCCCCTCAAGAAAGGGAGGGGAGGGGAGGGGAGGGAGGGAGGCGGTAGAATGGGCTCAGGGAGACAGAGGAGGAGTTGAGGGGCAGACTTAAAAGTGCTGTAGCTGGTGTGAAATGCGGCCGTGGGCCCCTGGCCCTAGTTCACAACAATGAACCAGACTTTATAACAGAGCTTCTTCATTTTGGCACCATTGACATTTGGGGCTGGATAATCCTTTGCTGCGGGGCTGCCCTGTGCATTGCAGGACGTTTAGCAGCGTCCCTGGCCTCTAGCTGTAAGTAGCCCCCTCACCCCTGGCAGATGTGATAATCACAGACGTCTTCAGACATTGCCATATGTAACTGCTCTTTCTGCCCAAACTGAGAGCCAGCCAACAGATATTACTGGGAAGCTGGTGGTTTCACCTATATCAACTGATTTAATCTCACAATAACCCCATGAGGTGAGTGACATTACCCCATTTTATAGATGAAGAAACTGAGGCCTCGAGGGGTTAAATGTGATAGATAGGATGACATAGGAAGTGCCAGGACCAGGACTTGAATCCAAGTTGCTCTAATGTCAGAGCCCATTATCTTAGAGATGTATGGTTGCAAGGAAAAGAAAACTCCCTGGCAGGGTTTATTGTAAGGACACAATGGGATATTTCACAGGCAGCTCAAGACAGGAAGTGAGGTTTGACTGAGCCTCACAGAAATAAAATTGGAAAGTTGAGAGCCAAGTTTACGGTCTTGTCTCTCAGTGCTCCATGACTGCATTTATGCCGGCATATTTCCACATGGTGGCTTCCTCTCCTGGTCTCTGCTTCGGTGCCAAGTCCCCAACCTTGCTAAAATGCCTCACTCAATCCCTGTTGGAAATCCAGATTCCCAGGAGAAACAGTGTGATTGGCTCAGCCAGGCTGAGTGGATTGTTCCTGGTCCAATCAGCTGTGTGTGTTGAGGGCAGGGTAGGCGAGGGGAGAAAACGATTGGCCTCCCTGACACCCTGAGCTCTTGCCACTGCCCCTTTGCTGCCCTTGCTCGGCTGTCACCATGACAACAGAGGCCAATCTGCCCAACACCTGGAAGGCAAGGATTTTACTGACCAGGACAGGCCACCGTGTCCTACAAAGTGAAGCCACAGGAGATGAGAGCAGACACATCTGTCTTTAGCAAACAAGTGGAGCCCGATAAGCCCCCCAGAAATTGATCTTTACCAACACTTAATGAAGTTAGCTGGTTAATAGCCCATGACAAATCCAAAGGCTGTTAGGGGTCTGACAACCTAGACATTAACAGCAGCAGTGGCCAATTTCCAAGAGATTACTGACATTCAGGACCATTCAGGAAGATATCTGGGAGGAAACAGTCACAGAGCAGTTTTGGGCACAGAGAGGGAGGGCGGAGGAAGAAGCCTAAGGGGTAGCTTGGTGATGTACAGTGACATTGGCATCTCTGGCAAGAGCACAAGTTGTTTGTGGAGCCTTTTTTTTTTTTAATAAATTTATTTTATTTTATTTATTTATTTTTGCCTGTGTTGGGTCTTCCTTGCTGTGTGCGGGCTTTCTCTAGTTGCAGCGAGTGGGGGCTACTCTTCGTTGCGGTGCGCGGGCTTCTCATTGCCATGGCTTCTCTTGTGGTGGAGTATGGGCTCTAGGCGTGCGAGCTTCAGTAGTTGTGGCATGTGGGCTCAGTAGTTGTGGCTCGTGGGCTCCAGAGCACAGGCTCAGTAGTTGTGGTGCACGGGCTTAGTTGCTCTGTGGCATGTGGGATCTTCCCGGACCAGGGCTCAAACCCGTGTCCCCTGCATTGGCAGGCGGATTCTTAACCACTGCACCACCAGGGAAGTCCCGAGCCTTTTACTTATAGGAGAGTTAAGGACAGAAGGAGCAGTAACTCTGGGCAGCATTTCCTCGAGCTCAGATGAAACCCAACAGACCCCCAGAGACCCAGAACTCCTTGGTGTCACTGAGGCTGTTTCCAGGGCTTCTGGTCCTCTCCCTGCCCCGTGATGCGACGACTAAAAGTCATTGTGACTGATCTCTAACCAGCACACTGTGAGCGTGATAGTGCAACCATCATGGGCCACCCACTCTGCCTGGCCCTTGCCCTTGCCCTTGGGGTGTCGGGGGCACAGAGGGATGACTGATTTGACAGCAAAGATGACAATGCGGTATGCTGTGAGCTCCAACGGAAGTAGAAACGATGTACAGGGGGAACCCTTTCTAAGGCGGTCGCCGCGGACACAGTGTTACTCTATAGAGCCAGCATCCACAGAGGCATGGTGCGCCACCCAGAGATTCATAAAACTGGCTCTTGCCGCTTAGAAGCTCGCCCTGGGTACGGGTGGGGGGAGGTGGTCAAAATCCCTGGCCTCCATTCCCTGCGTCTCATCCATCAATAAATGCTCTCAGCTCTGTCTCCAAATTACATCTCAGCCCATCACCTCTCTCATCCCCTGTCCACTGGGCTGGTCCGGCACACTATCAGCCCCACCATCTCCTGCAACCCATTACTCACTCAGCAACCAGAATTGTCTTTATGCCATGTTCCTGCGTAAAATGGTCCAGTGGATAAACACAGACTGCTTATCTTTTTGGCGGGGAAGGGGAACACGCCTCGTGGCAGGCAGAATCTTAGTTCCCTGAGCAGGGATCGAACCCGCGCCCCCTGCAGTGGAAGCACGGAGTTTTAACCACTGGACCGCCAGGAGGGAAGTCCCCCAGACTGCTTATCTTGAACCATGAAAAAGAACCTGCCTTCCTCCATGACCTGTGTCCTACTCTGCCCCTGCTTGTCGTGAAGCAGCCTCCTGTCTCCTCTTGCTGTTCCTGAGATCCCTCGAGCTCATGGCCACCTCAAGCTTTCACACTCCCTCTTCCCTCCACGTGGGACTGTCGGCCCCCAGAAACTGCCTCCTCCTCATCTCTCAGGCCCCAGCTCAAGTCCACCTCCTCGGAGCAGACCTCTCTGACCACCCTTCCACCTTGCCTCCCACCCCCTGACCCTCTGGCACAGTTTCCTGTTGTGTTTTCTTCATAGTTTCAGGAATTATCTTGTTTGTTTATTTTGCTATGATAGAGATGCAAATAGTCAGAACTAGGTAAGAAACGCATCACGCTCAGGGCCGACGGGGAGGTGACATTTGAGCTGGAACTTGAAGCAGAGGTGTGACTTGCCAGGTCAATCAGTGGATGGAAGGGATTTCAGAAGAGGGAGCAGCGTAAGTGAAGGCACAGAGGCCAGTGAGTGTGTCACCCTCAGGAAACAGCTTTTGGGTAGTGTGTGCCTGTAGCCCAACTGCACAGGAAAGCTGAATGGGAGTCGACTGGGGCAGAAACTCAATGACAGACGTTTGGACTTCATCCAGTGGGCGGTGAGGGTGTCAGCAATGCATAGTGAGTGGTACCCTAGACCTCCTGGATTTGCTTAATGGAACCAAATAGTCAGAGTCTGAAAGTGAAGTTGAGTTGTTTTTAGTAGGCAGGAGTCGCTGGGAGCCAAGCTTGTCAAGGGAGGAGGGTGTGCTGAGATCAGGGGCTTCAGCTTGGGGTGAGACTCGAGGAGAAGCTTTGGAGGGATGAGATCTTGTTTTCTGAACCCATCTGGAACTGAACAGCCATGTGGCGTTCCCTCGTGGGGTGGGTCCGTGCTGGTCTTTGAGAGATCAGCCAGGGCGGGGGGAACAGCCATAAAACCAGCAGATTCACTGTGCCGAGAAGACACACATTTTCCACCGCTGGCTTTCTCCCTCCACTGCTGGCTCAAGCCAGACAGAAACAGAAGTGCTGCATGATGAGAGTCAGATGCTGTCGGTAATTACACAGTGATGAGTCTTTGTTGTAACATCCAGATGTCAGTGCTATTTTGGGCAGATGTTCTGGAGAGCGGTTGGCGATGACCTCGCCAGGGTGTGACTTGAAAGACCAAATGACACCGCTGCTGTGAGTAAAGCCAGTCTCTGCTCTCCTGGTCCCTGTATCCCACGGCCCTGAAGTCAGAGCAAAATCAGGGTTCCCCGTGTCACAGTGCCCCTAACTGGGGCCACCGCTGGCATATCCTCAACCTGTCCTCAACCCAAGCTGCTGAATGAGTTTAGAGCTTGTGTGATTGGCCTGGGGCCTTTGAGAGAATTTTCCTTGGACAGAGTACCTACACCCAGGTGGGTATGCCAGGTTCCTCTCTTCCACCTTGGGAAGTGGTCAAACCTGTGTGACTGAGGCAGGCTGTTAACCTCTCTGAGCCTCTGTTTCCTTATCTTAAAAAAAAAAAAAAAAAAGGATAGTTATACCCATCTGGATGAGCTGGACGAGAATGGGGTGAGATCACGTGTGCTGTGGCAGGTTGCATTCTGTAAGGCGTCACAGGCATGTTAGTTATCATGGCAGCAGGCTCCTGGCACATCAGTCCTAGACTCAGAGCTGTGGAAGAATTGGGTGGAACCTCAGTGGTTTATCCAGTCTAAACTCTAAGCCAGTGAAAGAGCTCTTTCTCAGGGGTCTCCAGTGGGAAGTCACTGGCCTCTGCTTGGATTCCTCTTGCCTGGGTGAGGTGTCTCATCTCCCAGGTCTTTTCCCTATTCCAGCCCCATACAGGATGCAGTGCTCAGTGCATTCCCTTACGAGGAGCCTGGCTCCCTGTACTTTGCAGGTTCTGCTTTCAAAGCATTCTAGAGCCATGCTTTCCAGGATGGAAACCACTCTGCATGTAGCGTTGAGCACTTGAGGTGTGGCAGGTCCAAACTGAGGTGTGCTGTCCGTGTAAAACACACACTGGGTAGCAAAAACCTACTAGGAAAAAAGGAGTATAAAATTTCCTGAATAGGGGGCTTCCCTGGTGGCGCAGTGGTTGAGAGTCCGCCTGCCGATGCAGGGGACATGGGTCCGTGCCCCGGTCCCGGAAGATCCCACATGCCGCGGAGCGGTTAGGCCCATGAGCCATGGCCGCTGAGCCTGCGCGTCCGGAGCCTGTGCTCCGCAACGGGAGAGGCCACAACAGTGAGAGGCCCGCGTACCGCAAAAAAAAAAAAAAATTTCCTGAATAAATGTATACAGATATAAAATGCATGTATATTTATATTAATCCATTTTATTTTACTTTTTATCTTTTACATGTTGCAATGATAATATTAAATATAGTAATAAAGCAAATTTCACCAGCTTGCTTTTACTTTTCTAATGTGGCGACTGGAGGAATTTAAATTATATCTATGGCTCACATTATTCTTTTATTGGACAGTGCTGCTTTAGAATTATGTAAACAATAAACTGGACTCAGTCCTTTTTCTAACAGCCCTTCACATATTTTAAGATATCCCCTAAGTCTTGTCTTCTCAGTTATTGACAGGTATTCACGAAGCACGTGCTCTGTGCTAGGCACCGTGTCAGGCGCTGAGCTGGGATGCGATGATGAACAAAACCAGCTGGGTCCTTGTACTCCTGGAGTTGCAGTTTGATGGGGGAGGTAGATGTCAATCAGAAGTCTCACAAGCAGGATGGTGGTTCCTGGGAAGCAAGACAGGGCTGTGCTTCCACAGGTGGCCTCTCAAAGCCCCATTTTGCTCTTTTTTAATACACTTTTTGTTTTACAATAGATTTACATTTGCAGGAAAGTTATGAAGAGAGTTCCCACAAACCCCTCACCCACTTTCCCCTATTATTAATGTCTTATAATAGTAAAGTACGTTTGTCACAATTAATGAACCAGTAAGGATACATCATGATTAACTAAAGTCCACACTTTCTTCACATGTCCTTGGTCCTAGAAAGCTCAGGTCCTTTTTATGTCCCAGATCCTATCCAGGACCCCAGATCACATTACATGTCCTGTCTCCTTAGGCTCCTCTTGGCTCTGACAGTTTATCTCAGACTTCCCTTGTTTTTTTTTTTTTTTGGCGGTACGTGGGCCTCTCACCGCTGTGGCCTCTCCCGTTGCGGAGCACAGGCTCCGGAAGCGCAGGCCCAGCGGCCATGGCTCACGGGCCCAGCCGCTCCGCGGCACGTGGGGTCCTCCCGGACCGGGGAACAAACCCATGTCCCCTGCATCAGCAGGCGGACTCCCAACCACTGCGCCACCAGGGAAGCCCCTATTGTTTTTGATGACCTTGACAGCATGAGGATGGGTGGTCAGGTATTTTGCAAGGAGTCTCTCAGTTGTGATTCATCTGCTGTTTTTTTCTCCTGATTAGACAGGGGAAATGGTGTCTGGGGCAGAAGACCACAGGGAAAAGTGCCATTCGCATACAACAAGACTGATTACTGTTGATGTTGACCTCGGTCACCTGGCTGAGGGAGGGCTTGTCAGTATTCGCCACTGCAAAGTGACTCTCTTTTCCTCTTCTCCATGCTGTGTCCTCTTGGGAAAGACATCACCAGTGCAGCCCACAGTTAAGGAGTAAGGAGTTATTCTCCACTTCCTTGAGGGTGGAGCATCTCCATAAATGATTTGGAATTCTTCTGCATGGGAGGTTCTGTCCATTTTCCCCCCATTTGTTTATTTATTCAGTTATTGATTTATATCACTATGGACTCATGAATATTTATTTCATACTTTGTTATAATCCAATGCTCCTTAATTTATTTTATCATTTAAATTGTTCCAGCTGTAGCCATTGGGTGCTCTTTCAGCAGCTCCTGCGTCCTTCTGACATACCCCCATTTAGGTGAGGTTTTGGGGTTGTTTTTTTCGCACAATTCTTTACTTTCTGACCCCTGGCTACCAGGGCTCTGGGAATTCTAGGTAAGGGGCAGAGAATCCCCTAAGGTAATACACACCTTGAGTTTACAAACATGAGTTCATTTGATCACTCATTCATAAATAATCCCTTAGGCATTTAACTGGGATCCAGGCTCTGAGATGGGTATGAAGGAGATATGAAGCCCAGTTTCTGCTTCACATCTGTGTGGTACAGCAGTAAGATGAGCTGATTTTGAAGTCAACCTTTTCTGGGTTCAAATTCTGACCCCACCATGAGTTCCTGTGTGACCCTCAGTAAGTGGCTTAACGTCTCTGATGTTCAACTTCTTCACCTGTAAAATGTGAATGAAAATAACCTATCTTAGGTTGACCTTTTGGTTAGTATCTTAGATAAGATAAAAGCGCTTATCACTGGGTAAGCACTTGATAAAGGTTAGTTCTTAATAGATTGTTTGGAGGGGACTGTTGGGTATGAATCCGTCTGATGTCCCCGGGAACCATCCTGTTCAGCCCCTTCTGAGGTCTATGCATGGCCAGAGGGCTGCACATGTGCCATCTGTGTGCCTGGAAGTGGCAGCCTCCTCGGACACCACAAAGGAAATTAAGTGACACTAGCTTACATCAGCCTTTGACTGCATTCGGCCCCAGGCCCGGAAATCAGAGAGATTCCAGGGTCCATCCTTCCTCTTCCTTTCTGTATGTGAATACTTTTTTGATAGAAAATTACCCTGAATATCACTTGTGTCAGCCCCGAGGCTGAGGTTGAATTTCTCTCTGGATGGGGAGAGGGGCCCAATCCCCCTGTACCCGGTGCCACCTGGCATAGGACCAGTGCTCATCTACCCAGGCCTTCACGCCACGTGGTCAGACTTACAGTGAGTGGGGGGCGACAGAGATCTTGGGCAAATCACACATTGTCAGGCTCACACTCTCCATCTGTAGCTGAGACAGGACACTCCCTTGACTGCAGCAGACGGTTACAGTTACCCGGAAACTCCTCTTCCCTCAGCAGGGCACAGTCTGTTCCAGAAGGATCAGTTCCCAGCCCGGTCTCTTCCGTCAGACTGTGAGCTCCTTGATTCCACCAGTTTCACGAGAAGCACAGCAGGAACAAAATAACAGAATACGAATTTCCGTCATTTAGCAGAAACCTTTTTTTGGCAAGTCTTATGTGGTTGAATTAATGACGTTCCATCGTACCATTATGAAAAATAAGATTTGGAAACACACTCTCAGCAGGATTTGGGGGGTGGGTGAAAAGAAGGGTCACAGACTGCCCGTTGTCTGCCCCCAGATCTCTCCTCCATCAGTCCCAGGCAGGGGGCAAGGCCTTCCCGGCGTTACCTCTGCACCCTCCCCCTTTCTCCCTGCATCTGGCCCCCCAGTTGTCCCTCCACCATCAGATTCTGCACTCAGGGAAGCGCCCAGCAAGCGTGTTGGCACAGAAGTGCCAGTGACTAAGGAATGCTTCCTTTTCCAGATGAATTTGCATATTTTAATTGAAGGCAGATGCCTTGAGTTAATTCAATGCAGCAAACTTGGGTTGAGCATTTATTATGCTCAAAGGAATAAGATTCTGAGAGCTCAGTGGGGTAGGTAGGGGCAGCTTTATAGGGGGAGGTGACCTTTGAGTGTCGTATGAATTTCACAGGGGTGGCTCTGGGAGCAGCCAGACCCCGTCCAAGTCAAATCAGCCTTCCTGAGAAGTGCAGGGACGCAGCAGCTGGGAGCGTGGTGTGTAGCGAAGGGGCTGGAGTGTCTTGTGAACCAGGCGAGGATGTGTGAATTTCATCTGGAAGGCAATGAAGGATCCCTGATGAGTTTTGAGAGGGGTTGGTGTGGTCACACTTGTGTCCTGGAGAATGCAACTCTGTTGGCAGTGCCAGAGAGAACTTGGAAAGGGCAGGGCTTGGCAACAGGGTGACCACTTGGCCCAAGGAGTGAATTTCTAATTGTGGACTGTTGGACACCAGCAGGCTGGTAGGGGAGTGACGGGGGGGTGGAGGGGGTGACATCCAGAGCCATAGCCCCAGAGGCAGTCTCTGGCAAGCCAAGCCACTGCATTGGGCTTCTGCTCATGTGACCTGTCCACGGCTTGGAGCGTGGCCACTGGAATTGTCATTATGACCCCTCTTCTGGAGGCTCATTAAGGCTTTCCCTCGAAATCAGTGTCTGGAAGCCATTGGCTCCCATCCAGCCTCTCTCCTACCCCAGGCAGCCCTGGGAGGGTGCCTAGAACAGGGCCTCCCTGCCAGCCTCCTGCAGGTCCCTTTTGAGAAATCAGAAGCTGCAGCTCTGTAACTCGGCCAGCCCTTTGGAGTCTCAGCATTTCTCAAGGTAGGATTTGGTGAGAGGAAAACACCGGAACAGGAAACGTTAGTTCAGCCTGTGTTATCAGGTCACCCAAAAAGGACAACAAAAATGGGACAATAAAAGGACAATAAAAATAAAACCTCAGGGCCCCTTCAGGTTCTGCTTTTAAGTACTGAGCGCCAAGCCGGAGGGCAGGTTAACCATCTGGGAGCCTCATGGGCTGTGATGTTTCGGTTGGGCCTGTTTTGAGGATGTAGCCATGACAACTGAGAGTGTGGACCTCAGAGAAGAGGGGGGTCTTGTTAATGTGACAGATGCTGAATGGGACCCCTCCTGTGTGTAGACAATCAGTGAAATCCGTTTCAGTCCACACCCTGGAAGCATGGGTGGGGTCCTTGTCATAATAGCGTAGTGGAGTGACAACTGCTTCAAAGCCAGGCAGGCCTGAGTTCAAATCCCAGTTCTGCTACCTATTCGCTGGATGACTTGGGCCAGTGTCTTTGTTTCTGGGAGGCTCTCTTTCCCTGTCTGTAAAATAGGAACAGTAAGAGCCATTGCACACGATTATTGTGAAGACTGAAAGAGATCATATAACTCACTGCCAGGTGCAAGGTGGGGACTCTGGCCTAGACTTGTTCCTTTAAGTAGTATATTAAATTAAAAAAAAAAATCAGTCAGCCAGCCAGGCATGTTCTAAGTTTTTGCATTTTCCATGGATTATCTTGTTTAACCCTTAGGGTAACCTTATGAAGGAGATACTACATTGAATTTCATCGAATTTTATAAATTTTATTGATGAGATGAGTCTTCGGGATGTGTTTACTCTGCGTTTACTAGTGACTGGGGACCAGTTAACCTCTCCAAAGGGCTGATCTTGCAGTTGTTCAAGCCATGGGTCCTGCCTTAGTTTCCTAACAGACTGGCCTTCAGGAACTGGATAGATGAGCCCCACCAGGAACGCACCTAATGCTAAACTCTGCTTCCGCGTCCACCCCCATTCCCGCCCCCCACTGAACCTTCACCAGAGCTTAAAGGTCAGTTGGATGAATTCGAATCTCCATTCCAGTTTTTCTGCAAGGAGATAAAGGGAGTGGGCTAGATCATTCAGTTGAGTTGCCATGCATATGTGGCCAGCCTTTCCCATGTAGCCCCTGCTTCCTGCAGTAATTAAGGAGGATCTGTGTGCTCAAGCGCCTTTGTAGCTCTTTTAAAAAACCTTCCTATTTCTTTCCTTTTTTCAAAAAACAATGTTGTTGAGATATAATTTATATACCATAAAATTTGCTTGTTTTACATGCACAGTTTACAGAGGTGTTCAACCGTCACCACAATCTAATATGGAAGCATTTACGACTCCCCTGCTATTTCTATTTAAAAGTGGATAAAAAGTTACATGCTGGTCCTGTTGAGCCCTTGACTGGGAAGTTTCAAACGAGGAAGCTCTGCATTAGAAGGCCGGAAGGTTCCCTGGCCTCTTAGGGAAGGAAGGAAGAAGACAGCTCAGGAGCAGCCGGGAAGGTTTTTATGGGCGACAGTCACAGAGGTGGAACCAGAGGAAGAGTGAAGGCCAGGCATCCTCGATTCTGCCTGTGGGGGGCCCAGGTGTTGGGGCCATGCTCAGAGTCCCTGGGGAGACCACGTCCTCAGCGATGGGCAGAGTCTCTGGGAGGACATGAACAGCCTCCATAGTCCTGACCTCATGAATCCCTCTGGAAGGAAGTGGGAAGGAAAAGGCCAGCCCGAGTCCAGATTCCGGAGGGGAATCAGTACTGTGCCGTAGGGCCAGTGTCATGGGATGTCCTCCGGCTTCTCAGAGGTGAGATGGGCCAATGGGAAGAACCAGCAGAGACCAGTTCCCATCCTGGCTTCACCAATGACCAGCTCTAAGCCTCAGTACCCTCATCTCAAAATTGGTGAAAATACTTCTCCCATCTCTGACTTTTTTTGTGAAATGAGACTATGCACACAAACGGTCTAAGATATAACAAGGGCTCAATAAATAGAAGCATTTGCAGTTATTATTACTAACCAAAAAAGCAGTTTCTGTGAGATGCAAACCTTGAACACGCTGTGTAGACATAGCTGGTTCCTTGGGGAAAGGCGAGGGGCGTGCATCATGTTGCAGGTTCAAGGCCACGTTCTTCTATTTACTGTGTTTGTCTGGCTCTGGACAGGCTTCTTGACTTCTCTGAGCCTCAGTTTCCTTATCTGTAAAGTGGGCCTAAGGATATGCCTACCTTTTCAAGTTGGGCGGAGGATCAGATGAGATAATGCATGTAGAGCTTAGCCAGGGCCTGGCACCTGCCAAAAGTCCCATCAGGGCTGGCTGTTCTCTGTGGATGGCAACCTCCCAGTTCTTCAGTTCACATCAAAGTCAACATCTCAATGAATGGGTGAACCCTTGAAAGATGCTATTAAGGACCTGATGAGAATCCAAATGCCGTTCCGGGGCGCCTCTGCTTTGCTTGTTTACACCTTGGATGTAAATACTAGGGGAGAGAGAGAGAGAGAGGAAGCTGGAGCTTAACTAGAAAAACATGGAGGATCAGTCCCACTGGTGGCAGCCAGGGCGTGTGTGTTTGTGTGCAGTAATGCCCACTAGTGTGTCCCATGGTGGCCAGATCACCACGGTCACATCCCCACCCTACAGGCCATGGGAAGGGGCCCCAGAGCCCTTTGCCCTACGCATGGTGCCAGGCTGCTTGTTCCAGCTTCTCATTAGGAAGCGCTATGGAGTCCTAGCAATGACCCTGTGGGGACACACACACCCGGCATCTCAGGGCTGCTCTTTCTTTTTGTAAAATAAAGAGGTTGGACTAGAGGAGAGCCTTGAATTTGACATTACTTTCTGTGGAGCCCAAGGGTTCACCAAGGAGCCTCTGGAGCCATGGAAGAGCTGGGAGGAGGGGTCACCCCACCCCCTACAATCAGAGTCAACGTGAGCTTCCATTTGAAGAAAGGGTTTCACTACAAGAAGAGAAAAAAGACAAGTTGGACAGGTGCTGGGCTAGAGTATCTCCAAGTTTCCTAAAACCTTGTCGTTCTTGGACACCTCTATCCGGGGAAGAGCCTCCCCGCCCCTAGGCAGAGGTTCTGGGCGTAGCAAGATGTGATCCCCCGGCCCCAGGTGGCTGGGAAGGGCCTGGGGAGGGTTGAGCCCTGGGCTGGTCACCGCAGGAGAGAGTAGCCCTGTCCATTTCCCCAGGAGCCATGCACATGTTACTACTGTCTTTGTGCTTCGTGTGGCAAAGGTGCTCTTTTAGGGAAAACACCTATGGGGGATCAGGGTCGAGAAAAGAGAGCTTTTCCCTCCACATCAGGACTTTCTCTGCAGACTCTTAACCGCCGGAGAGCAGAGCAAACTAAGTCCTCAAGAAGGGGAGGCCGCCCCCTCCAGCCTCTTCATCACTCGCAGCGCACCTTGTGGCCTTTTGTAGAAAGGCTTTTCCACGCCAGCATTTCCAAATCAGACGTGAGCTCCTGGGTGGTCACGTCTGACCCGCTTGAAGACTTCTCTTTGGGGTCACTTCTAGTTTTAGGAGCTCCAGCCTATTCACATTTCAAATAATCGCTTGCTGAGGGTTTCTGAGGCCACCATGAAGAAGACCCCACCGGAGCCTGTGTTCACAGGGACGCTGTGCTCCCCAGGGACTTCAGTACTGGCCCGGGTCTCCACTTCTGCCACTTAACCAGCCACTTGAGAACATGGTTTTCTTTGCAAGCAGACTCATCCAAAGTGGGAAGAAAAAAAAAAAACAAACAGTTGAGAATGGCAGTAAACACATGCCCTGTTGAATCAACTCAGCACATCTTTTGGGGAGAGCTTGATACGTTGTAGGCAGTACGCTAAGGATGGGAAGGAAGGGTGGTTAAAAGGACCCTCCTCTTGGGGTTCTCATCACCTAGTGGGGTCCAGTGGGTTCCACAAGGCACCATGTGTTCATCTGAGTCTTTCGTCTTTTTTTTTTTTTTTTTTGCGTTACGCGGGCCTCTCACTGTTGTGGCCTCTCCCGTTGCAGAGCACAGGATCCGGACGTGCAGGCTCAGCGGCCATGGCTCACGGGCCCAGCCGCTCCGTGGCATGTGGGATCTTCCCGGACCGGGGCACAAACCCGCGTTCCCTGCATCGGCAGGCGGACTCTCAACCACTGCGCCACCAGGGAAGCCCTCGTCTTTTTAAATCCTCCCTACACACAACAAAGAGCTGCCAGGGTCATCTTCCCAGAGTATGGCTCTTGTACCTGGAAACCTTCCTGTCCTCCCACACCACAGCTGTTTGCTCTGGGACCACAGCTGTGAGCCTGGCATTCGGGGTGCTCCACGATCCAGCCCAGACCTGCTTTCACTGCCCTCTGCTCTAGGCCAAATCTCATTCCCACCTCCCTCTGCTTCCCAGGTGGTTTCCACAGGCTGGGGTTGGCATCCCCTCACCTCAGCCCACCAGCACCCCAGTACCCAGGTCCCATGCCATATGTCCTGCACCCTTGAGGGGAGAGTGAAAGAACTCTTACAGAATAGTACGCTGGCAGGGGATGTCACTATAGTATTCACTGGCTTCTCTTTTTCTCTGCTAACACAGATACAAGGGACTTCTCACACACTGGCGGTAGCGAAACCTACAAACCTAGTGTGGTTAAGGCATTAACTTGGTGTCAGATGTCAACGACGGAGTCATTAAATAAGACTTACTAAGCATTGGCTTACTGCAAGAGGACCACATGCATCTTTCGGGACCAGCTTTCTAGAACCAGGATCGGTGCAGACTATTTTCCTTTTCAATCACTTGACCGCTTGGCACTAGTGACACCTGGCTCGGGTGGGCTACCTCCTAAGGACACCCAGCCCGGGGACATCAGGGGATGCAGGCATGCCTGAGCTCCAGGGTAGAGATTCAAGAAGCTATTTTTGTTCTTCCTAACTGGCATGCTTTGAAAGGCAAAATTCGCAATCAGCCTGCGGTGATGGAGTTAGGAATTAGACACTCTCTGTTCCTCGAATCACATAGGAGATTGCAAACCACATGAGCCCATCCCCCACCCCCACCTGGCTCCCACTTTTAAATATGAATCAGATGGTTTACTTTCCTCTTCCAAAAGGAAAGCATTTCTCTAATGATTAGTGATGTTGAGCATCTTTTCATGTTTGTTGGCAATCTGTATATCTTCTTTGGAGAAATGTCTACTTAGGTCTTCTGCCCATTTTTGGATTGAGTTGTTTGTGTTTTTGATATTGAGCTGCATGAGCTGCTTGTAAATTTTGGAGATTAATCCTTTGTCAGTTGCTTCGTTTGCAAATATTTTCTCCCATTCTGAGGGTTGTCTTTTCTTTCATCTTGTTTATGGTTTCCTTTGCTGTACAAAAGCTTTTAAGTTTCTTTAGGTCCCATTTGTTTATTTTTGTTTTTATTTCCATTTGTCTAGGAGGTGGGTCAAAAGGGATCTTGCTGTGATTTATGTCATAGAGTGTGACATGGGGAGGGGGAAGGGTAAGCTGGGATGAAGTGAGAGAGTGGCATGGACATATATACACTACCAAATATAAAATAGATAGCTAGTGGGAAGCAGCCACATAGCACAGGGAGGTAAGGTAGGTGCTTTGTGACCACCTAGAGGGGTGGGCTAGGGAGGGTGGGAGGGGGACGCAAGAGGGAGGAGATATGGGGATATATGTATATGTATAGCTGATTCACTTTGTTGTAAAGCAGAAACTAACACACCATTGGAAAGCAATTATACTCCAATAAAGATGTTTAAAAAAAAAAAAGGGAAGCAGATTCCAAACCTAATTAAGGTAGCACCTCGAGTCTGTAACTAAATTCATTCACAGCCCAACTGGGGCACTGGAGTGCCGAGATTCCTCTGGCCATCTCCTATTGCAAACCTGATTCAAATCAGTATCATTTATTCAGGGTTAAGCTATTAGAGAGATTTTTTTTTTTTTTTTAAATGAACACTGCTCTTCTCATGCTTGGTGGGGCCACACGGCTCCAGTGCCTTTGATCCCGGTCAGCACAGAAGTTCCAGAGCAAAGGAGATCTCGAAACACACTCCTCATTAACAGCTGCAGGCACTTGGAATGTTCTGTCCAAATGGCATGAACAGCCTCGCTAGTTTGGCAGCCAGAGCTGGAAAGCAGAAGGATCCCAAACGGAGCTCCTCTTTGGAGCTACCTGCTGGCCTCCCACCTACTAAGCAGGGTTCGGAAGCAGTGCAGCTATGCAGTTACCAGTCCTGTTACTCACTCATCATGTGACCCAGGAGATCCAGACCCTCTCTGGGCCTCAGTTGCCTCTATAATGTGCTGGATCACATATCTGTTCCACAGGGTGATTCTTGGAGATCCACAAATATTTGGGGATTCCTACTCTGTGTCAGTACCGTACTAAGTAGGCTCTAGGGAGGTAAAGAGAAATAAGACAGAGGGTCTTGCCCTCAGTAAGTCCATGCCCTAAATTGGTGGTTCTCAATGAAGGGTACTCTTATCCCCAGGGGATATTTGGCCATAGCTTGAGACACTTTTCTTTTTAATTTTTTAAAAAAATTTTTTATACAGCAGGTTCTTATGAGTCATCAATTTTATACACATCAGTGTATATATGTTAATCCCAATCGCCCAATTCATCCCACCCCCACCCCCGTGGCTTTCCCCCTTTGGTGTCCATACGTTTGTTCTCTACATGTGCGTCTCAATTTCTGCCCTGCAAACCGGTTCATCTGTACCATTTTTCTAGGTTCCACATATATGCGTTAATATATGATATTTGTTTTTCTCTTTCTGACTTACTTCACTCCGTATGACAGTTTCTAGATCCATCCACATCTCAACAAATGACCCAATTTCATTCCTTTTTATGGCTGAGTAATATTGCATTGTATGTATGTACCACATCTTCTTTATCCATTGGTCTGTTGATGGGCATTTAGGTTGCTTCCATGACCTGGCTATTGTAAATAGTGCTGCAATGAACATTGGGGTGCATGTGTCTTTTTGAATTGTGGTTTTCTCTGGGTATATGCCCAGTAATGGGATTGCTGGATCATATGGTAATTCTATTTTTAGTTTTTTAAGGAACCTCCATACTGTTCTCCATAGTGGCTGTATCAGTTTACATTCCCACCAACAGTGCAAGAGGGTTCCCTTTTCTCCACACCCTCTCCAGCATTTGTTGTTTGTAGATTTTCTGATGAAGCCCATTCTAACTGGTGTGAGGTGATACCTCATTGTAGTTTTGATTTGCATTTCTCTAATAATTAGTGATGTAGAGCAGCTTTTCATGTACTTCTTGGCCATCTGTATGTCTTCTTTGGAGAAATGTCTATTTAGGTCTTCTGCCCATTTTTGGATTGGGTTGTTTGTTTTTTTACTATTGAGCTGCATGAGCTGTTTGTATATTTTGGAGATTAATCCTTTGTCCGTTGATTCGTTTGCAAATATTTTCTCCCATTCTGAGGGTTGTCTTTTCGTCTTGTTTACAGTTTCCCTTGCTGTGCAAAAGCTTTTAAGTTTCATTAGGTCCCATTTGTTTATTTTTGTTTTTATTTCCATTACTCTAGGAGGTGGATCAAAAAAGATCTTGCTGTGATTTATGACAAAGAGTGTTCTTCCTGTGTTTTCCTGGAAGTTGTATACTGCCCAGTCTTACATTTAGGTCTCTAATCCATTTTGAGTTTATTTTTGTGTATGGTGTTAGGGAGTGTTCTAATTTCATTCTTTTACATGTGGCTGTCCAGTTTTCCCAGCACCACTTATTGAAGAGACTGTCTTTTCTCCATTGTATATCCTTGCCTTGAGACACTTTTCGTTGTCAAGCCTGGGGGCATCTAATAGGTAGACGCCAGGGGGCGTGCTAAACATCATATGATGCACAGGACGGCCCTCCAGAAAAAGAATTATTCACCCTGTCATGGCAGTAGTGCTGAGGTTGAGAAACTCTGGTCTAAGTAGACCAGCCCAGGTGTACAAGAAAAACATGTCAGTGCACTGTGGTGGGAGTGATGAGAATGAAATCAGAGACTGCATACAGCGGCCCAGATTTGATGGTTCTCGGTAGAAGGTTGTCCTTTGTCATCCTTCATGCGGTGTGGTACTTGTGCAAGGACTCGGGCTGGCAACAAACGCCGAGAGCAAGAAAGTAGTCTTCGCATTTACTGCATGAGGGAAGCGTCCCTCCAGTGGACAGAAATCCAGCTCGTGGGACCCTGTGCTTTTCTGGCTCTAGGTTCCAGCTCCGTCAAATTCCACCCCCATCAACAGGTCCCCAAGGCCCCAGGGACAGAGGGAACCCAGAATGGAGCCAGGAGGAGGCTTTCAGCAATGAGTATGCCTTTGCTTTCTCCTTTGTTTCTCATCTAAAGGCTCCCAGCCCTTGACAGAGCTCTTCCAGGCAAAATTATAAATGAGTCACCGAGTGACTCACTGAGGAAAGCCCTCCCTGAGGGTGGTGGCTGAGCCCCCACCCAGGTGACATAAATCCTCTTTCCCGGTTCCTTTATTGCCTCTCCCCACAGAGACTACAAATAAAATGTAAGATAGTGTTGATGACTTCCTGCAATAACTTTAATACTTTTATACTAAGAAAAGAAAGCAGAAATGTTTAAAGGGGCCAAACTGGGAAGCTCCCCAAATGAGAATTCGGGAAGGTCAGAGCACGGTGAGAATTTTCTTCCATTGCATGGGCATCGGGCCTATTTGGAACTGGCTTCTCCAAGCAAGTCATCCTCCCAAGGAGGCAAGGGGGGAGGGGAGAGAACAGGAGCCTCTGATTCAGAGAGTCTCGGTCTCAAGGTCAGTCACTCAGCCTCTGAGCCTCCATGCTCTGGTCTGCACAATGGGTCTTAATGGCAGCTGAAACCCTTGTTTGGAGGATAAAGGAGTTGGGGCATGTGAGCGGGCTTTGAAAGTTAAACAGCCTTCTGTGGCTATTGTTAAATGCCAGGGGTCTGATGATAGCATTGTGGCTTTGTCTTTATCTTTTAAAGATAGATCCTGAAATAGTTATGGACAAAATGAGGTCTGGGGTTTGCTTTAGGGTAACATAGACGCGGGAGACATAGGTGGGATATACGTGGAAAGTGGACCATGAGTTGATGAAGTTTGGGGCTAGTGATGGGTAATCTGGATTTTCATTATTCTAGCCTGGACTCTCTACTTTTATATTTAAAATTTTCCATTCTTTAAAAATATTTAGAAAGTATTTTAGAAACAAGTTTTGGAGGCTGATCCCACAACAGTGTAAATACATTTAACCCTTCTGCACTGTAGACTTCAAAGTGGGTAAAGATGGTCAATTTCATGTTACGTGAATTTTACCACCACTTTAAGTATTGATGGATATCTTTTAAAGTTAATTTTTCAGATGAGTATGTTTGGGGCAGAGGGTGCATACAAAGACGGCAAAGATCAGAGAGAAGAAAGGTGGGGTGAAGAGGGTGCAGCTCTGCCCTGGGAGTCTAGGAACAGATGAAAGGAAGGCTTCTCCCCTGTGGGTAATGGAGGTGGGAGATGAGCTTTGGCAATGCCATCCTGGGGTGTCTAGCCCCAGCTGGACCTCGAGGAGTGAGGGGGGGGTGTGAGGAAGAGGGAGGAGGGGCCGAGCCCCCATGATCCTTCCCTGGGAGTATGAGGACGCAGGTGGCCTGGCTCCCTGCTTGGGGAGGCTCACGGTCTGCAGGTGAAGCAGTTCAGAGAACGCCAAGTCCTCCCATTTGGCCATGATGCAGTAGAGATGGAAGGCATTCAGAGGACAGCATGGGGCACTCTGCGAGCTCGACTGAGTAATTTGGACTCCGGAACGGATGAAGTCGGAGCTACCGTCACTCCCTTTCTAGCCTTTTAAAAAATACAGGTCAGAGACAGAGTCCTTTGAAGCTAAGTGTCACCTGTCTGGGAATCATTTTCCTCCCGCCTTTGGGTTTACAAAATGATGGGTGGCCCAGAGCACTCTTCCCGACGCATGGTGCTAACCCATCAATGGAAGTGCAAGTGAGGGGCCCTGAGACAGAGCAGAGGGCCTTGGGCGGGCTATGGCCTCTCTTCTGGTCCTGATTCTTCAGTTGTGCCACCTGGGGACACGTCACTTCATCTCTGGGGCTCTCAGTGTCACCACCTATGAAACAAGCGGGGCCATCTCTGACGACCCTGATCGTCCGCTCTGTGGCTGAGTTTATGCAGACCGACCATTGTAGGGTGGTCCCTGCAGGCAAATCACACAGCACATGTTTTCGCCATGATCTGGGAGTCTGGACGTGATGCGCTCCTGTTCCTTCTGCTGAGTAACCTGCACCACGGAGGTCTCTAAAGCAGGGGCCCGTCTTTCTTCCACTGTCACTGAGAGTGCAATTAATGGTGCTAATCAGTTCTTCCCTATGATGTGCGCTGTGTGAGATGCCTGGGTAGCAAAGATAGTGCTCAGACTTTGCTTTTTCCGTCATGGATAACTTCTCAGTTAGTTAATAGGTTTCAAAGGATTCAGGATGGTGCAAAATGGAGACTTTGGGAAAGAACTGAGAAATTCCAAGCCCAATAAGCATAGCCAGCCTTAATCCTCCCCCCACCCCTGCCACTCACCACAAACACATACACATACACAAGAGATGTTGAATCATATATTTACAAGGAGATTTGGACCAACCCAACCTCAAAGCATTGTTCACTCAACTTCCACTCAACAGTTGTTTTCTGAGTCCCTGGACTGCACTTGATAGAAGACCCAGGGCAGATGATCCAAGGGAGGTAGTGATCTTCAAACTTTAGGCCGTGGGGCTCTTATTTTAAAGAAAATTATATTCATTTCCTGGGGTGGTCACAAATTACCATAAACTTGGTGGCTTAAAACGACAGAAATGTTTGTTCTCATGGTTCTGGAGGCCAGGAGTCTGAAATCAAGGTGTTGGCAGTGCCACGCTCCCTCCAAAAGCTCTAGGGGAGAATGCCCCCCTTGCTTCTTCCAGTTTCTGGTGGCTTCGGGCATTCTTTGGTTTGTGACTGTGTCACTCCAGTCTCTGGCTTCACATGGCCTTCTCTTCTCCATCTTGGATTTATGGGCCCACCAGGGTGACCCAGGATAATCACTTCTTGAGATCCTTAATTAATTACATCTGCAAAACCCCGTTTTCCAAATTGTGTTCACCAGTTCTGGGATGTGGACATACCTTTTGGGAGGCCATCATTCAGCCCACTGTGAAACCTTACACAGACGTCCACAGGGCAGACTGGAGAAAGAGGGGGCCCTAGATACATCGCAATCGTGACCTCAACCTCACGTTCAGTGCCCTCCACCTGGCAGCCATTGGCAGCAAGGAGACGAGTTTGGGAGCCAACACTGTAGTAGAGAGAGAGCTTGGGGGACTTTGGAGTCAAATCATAGGCTGGGAAACAAGCCGAGGGCTTGGGCAAGACAACTTGACCTCTCGGTGTCATCATCTGTGAAAAGTGAGGCGTTCGTGTCTACACTGCAGTGTTGACGCGTGGTCTCAATGAACTTGACCATCCTCAGGTGTCAGTGTCCTCTTGTCTCACCCCATGACACCCGGCCCCACGGAAACAGGTGACAGTGGGGTTATGGGGACACATCTGACTGCACAGCAGTGTTGTCAGGAAGCAGTGGACAAGGTGGTCAGTGGCTTTCAGGGGTAATCAAGAGCTTCTAGAATTGTAGGGATCGAGGTTTTTGCTTTTTCCCTGGCAGAAACAAGGGCGCGCCTCAAGCTTATTCAGTTCTAAGTGCCAGATGACAATCCGTGTTCACTGGACGTGATCTCTCCACACCCCGCACCACCCCTGTCTGCTTGCACCATCGGTTGGAGGTGGGCTGAGCTGAGATCTGCTGCAGCTCGGCTGCTACAGAGTAGGGCTTCTGGAGCATAAAGAACTTACAGATCTGGCTAAGGAAAACCTTAGGCAGAATGTTGAACTTACGAGTTTGGTGCTTCTACCTGTGTGTGACAAAGCGCTTCTAGAGAGATAGGAGCTCCGGAAAGGACTTTTTTTAGGCTGCATCATTCTTTACCGTGAGGGCTGTCCTGTGCATCATAGGATAGGCTTTTCAACAGCATTCCTGGCCTCTACCCACTAGATGCCAGTAGCACTCCCTACTGGCTTGTGACAACCAAAAATGTCTCCAGGCAGGGCTTCCCCGGGGCGGGGCAAGATTGCCCCTTGTGAAAAACCACTGCTTTAGAGAAACTGCCCTCTTCTAAGCCAACTTGTCAGGTGTCAGAACTGAGAGAGTCATTCTCTTTGTAAAAGTTAACAAACAACAACACAAGTTGCTGTGTGCCCAGTGCTTCCGGTGGGAGGAGTTTGATCGCTTCAGTTAACCCCAAACCAAAATACGCAGCCAGAATCAGACTTGGTTTTCTTGCTCTGACTAAATGCCTCCTCCCTCATCTCCAAGCAGAACCAGAAGTGATTTTCCAGGAAAAGGAGGCTCACAGTGTTTGGACCAATTATTGGATAGTTTCCCCAGCTGTGTTCTCAGAAGGGCCTTGAGGACTGCACCCAGCAACCTGCCCTGGTGGGCGTGTGCTTCCCAAACCTGTTCTCCATCTGTCCATCTGTCCTGTTGCACTTTTTTTTTTTTTTTTTTTTTGCGGTACGCGGGTCTCTCGCTGTTGTGGCCTCTCCCGTTGCGGAGCACAGGCTCCGGACGCGCAGGCTCAGCGGCCATGGCTCACGGTCCCAGCCGCTCTGCGGCATGTGGGATCTTCCCGGACCAGGGCACGAACCCGCGTCCCCTGCATCGGCAGGCGGACTCTTAACCACTGTGCCACCAGGGAAGCCCTGTCCTGTTGCACTTTTTAAAGTGGACATCCCTCAGCAACTCATCTCCACCATTCTCCAGTCTGTGAATTGGAATCCCCCCTCTCAAATTTCCCTAGAGAAATTCAGTGTCTGCATAAATGAGTTTTCCAGAAAACCCATCTTCTGGGGCTGAGATGCAGGGAAATCAAGCAGCTGGTGTTGATTGAGCCTCAGAATCTTGAGAGAGCGGACGGCAGGGCAGCAGGGGGATGGCTGGGGTGACATGGCTTTCTGGTTGACACCTCCACGCCCTGCTTCCCCTGCCCCTTTGGGGAAGGGCCGTCACACCTGTGCTTCTGGGGCAGTTGATGGGAAGGACCCCCAATCCTCTGTGTGCCCGGCATGGTGGAGAGACTTGAGGAATTCCTGGCCCAGATGAAAATCCTAAAATCTTAGAATCTGTCTAGTCTGCCTTCCGAACACCCAGCAGGAAAGCCCTCCCTTCAACCCCGACACCTTGGCCTCCACTTGAACACCCCCAGTGGCAAGGATCTCACTACCTCCTAAGACAGCCGGTCCACCTGTGCCCGACATTCCCGGTCACCTGCTTCCTTACAGCAGCATCCCGAATCTGGTTCTGGCTCCTGGAAATACACACAGTGGTGGAGCCCCTCTTCCCCATGACAGTGCCTCAGTCATACCACTGGCTCATTCCTCTTTTTGAGACTCATTCTTCCTTTGCAGTCCTGTAGTCATTTCATGAAATGGCTTCTAGATCCCTCCCTCCCCCAGGTGCCCTTCAAGAGATAATCCAGCATGGCATGGCCCTTTCCAGATGTCTTATTCTGGACTGACCACACTGGGGCTGACATGTGAGCTGAAGGGGACGTCCCCCTTGCATCCCAGACTCTGTTGATGCCGCTGAGGGAGCGCTGGGATTTGGGACAAGTGCTTCGCTAGCGAGGGCTCATTCTGGGACTCCCTGCCTTGAACAGGTGACCTACCACACCTTTCCCAGCCTATCCCCAAGTTTCCCGTCCATGAATGCTGGCTACGTTTCATCCTGGTACTTTGGGTCCATGGATACAGCACATTTCATCCATCTCGAGTCTTTAATCTACCTCCAGTATTTCAAATGGGCATAACGTGCGAATGTACCATCGCATATGTACCAACAGGGTAGGAGTGAGACTCCCTCCTGTCCCATAAGACTCTCCGCACCTGCTCTGGTGGCCGCAAAGGTTCTCCCAGCTCCGGCTCCCAGCACCGGCGCAGCTTCCCTGTCTCGCACTGTGAGCAAGCACTTTCGTCCCGTCTGTGCTCGCCTCACGGTATCATGTGTTGATGACATCCCCCAATCTAATCAGCCTCCTGACCCTATAGGAAAACCAAAGAGGAAATGAAGTTGGTGGGGCACACCCATTCCTGGGGCGTTCTGCCAGCAACGGCTCCCTTCTCTGAGAACATGTAAACCCCGTGCTGAATACCCTATCCTTGAAATTCTGTCCAGCTTCAAAATCTCCAGACCATCATTTCAGCAAGCAGCCGGACCCCCTTAGTGATGAATCAGGATGAAATTGGCATTTCATTCACTCTTCAACGATTTTCCACGGTTCATCAAACAGAACCCCTGGTTCAGGGACACCGCTGGAGATGAGGTTGGAAATGGCAGAATGCAGAATCCCAGACCTTTGCAGTCTGCCTATCTTGCCCCATAGGGGACCTCAGAACACCCAGCCCTGCCTCTAGATGGAGAGATTTCTGTTCTGGGGCACCTTTCAAGGCTACAGTGCAGTCCGTTCTCCTGGCCGTAGGACACAGTTTTGATAGTGGGATTTCTGCTTTATCCCAGAATCCCAGCTCCTGTCCCCATCTTGTGCCCCATGAATGCCAGCTGGGCTTCTGCTTATGTGGAGGGCATCCTGTTCAGAGACCTGGGCCTGAGTCCACTGATAGCCTGATGGACAAAGCCATGGGACCCCCGCCCCCAAAGCCTGCTTCTGATGCTGTGCTCACACTAAGTCAGGGCTCACCGGCCTTCTTGGGCACCAAGCTTGCTGCTCTCCCGTCAGCTCAGAGCCCAGCCAGCCCCGCCCTTCCGTGGGCACTCAGTAGGAGACTCACCAGGTCCCCACCTGCTCACCTCAGTGTCCCCAGCCTGCTCTCAGAGGCCAGTCCACGCAGCACCATGTGTGGTTATGCAGGCTGGCACCGCGGCCCTGCCCCTACCCGTGACACTGCCCGCCCCACATTTGGACTTTATGTTATAAAGTAGGGAGCCCCTGCTTTATAGTTTCAAGCAGGGGAGAGGTATGCTTCCATAAGCTTTAGGAAGATGAATCGAGTCAAGTACAGACTCTGCGGGTTGGGGAATTCAAGGTACCGCGGTTGCGGGGTAACCAGTTATGATCCCAAAGGCCTCCCTCCCGCTGCCCCAGCGTTTTGGAGACAGTCGTTTCCTTGACGACACAGCATGAGAACCTTCACTGATGACCGCAGACCTGCTGAGTTGTTTGTCCAGCGTGTCCTCCTACAGGAAGGGAAGCCACCCTCAGAGGAGCAGGTGGGGGACCGTCCTCCCTTGTACAGCAAACCCGCCTCTCCCAAAGCATCCGTCCCGGGTTTGAGCGGGTGTCTGGCTCCCTCTGGTGACGAGGAATTGCCTGGGAGCCTCCCGTTTCCACTGCTAGTGGAAAGCACGCCTGCTGAGTGGAGGACGGGTAAACTAAGGGCTCCCAGGGACCCACACCCCAGGCTGAGTACATGTGTATCTGTGCTTGGGTCCAGTTCTGTCTCTCTCAGGCCTCCTAGCAAACAGCAGTTCCTTTAGAACTCCTAGAAGGATTTCCACAACCCATGACCTTTTCTGCTGCCCTTTCTTCCTGCCCAATGGTAAGTGGGAGGAAGTGTAGGATTGGGGACCCACAGAACCTGGGCCCCTCTCTGCTTGTGTGGAGAAGACTGGTAACCTAACTTCTCTGTGCCTTGGTTTCTTCATTTGTAAACTGGAGGTGAAGAGGTCCAAGTCTCAGAGTTATCATAAGGGTTTAATTGTATACCAGGTCTAAAGCACCTGACACTGAGAGGTCCTTAATGAAAAATTATCTCGTCGTTGTAACTAGCAATGGTGGCGGTGTGACTAGATAGAAGATAGAAATAGCAGTGGGCTTTCCGTTCCTGGGCAGTAAAGACGAAATGAGGTCACCTCACGTGGACACCTGAGTACTTTGGGGAATGAGAATGGGAAGTGCTTACTAAGGTCTAAGAAATGACCTGCAGGAGAGCCGCCATGACCTCCGCCCCGCGGGGTTGGGCCTGACCTCTGACCTGGGGTCCTGCTGCCTCCCTGAGGCCTGGGCCCATCACTCCACTCCTCTGAGCCTCAGTGACCTCCACAGCACTGTCCCCTCCATCAGGCAGCCTCTCTGGGGCCACTGAGAAAATTCATTAAGATTCCAAAATCCTTTGAAGATACAAGCTGTGCTGGCAGATCACAAGACAGGCAGGACCTCTTCAGCAATTCAGTTCTCTTCAAAAAGCAGCTGGCGGAGGCCAAGAGAAGCTGCTACGGGGTCTTCTATAAGTCCAGCAAGTCCACCGGGCAGTGACCCACTTCTGATGCTGGGGTCCTAGATGCAGCGCCCCTCGGGGAGGGTGGGGGACATGCATCTCACTCCCAATCGGAGATCCCTGCACCTTCAGTGGAGTTGAGTTCATCCCATCCACAGCCGGCCCCTCACCCCCTCTCTGAATCTCCACTGGCCTCCCTGCTCCTTTGCCCTCTGTTGCCCATCACCACCGCATCATCATCACTCGTAATCGTCCTTGTTCATGAACCTGACTCGGGTGCTCGGCTGTGAATGGGTTGTTCCCCTCGTCTGATTTTCTGCAGTTCTATCACACTGAAGCTCACATCCTGCCTGAGAACCACGGGTCTTGGGTACAACATTCAGCAAACGTACTTCCGTGGGTGCAGGGAGAGGTTCAGACATGATAAACAAGGCAGAGAGCGCCCCCTGCTGGTTTTACATCCTGCCAGCCCTACCCAGGGAGTAACACCCATGCAAGCAGCTGTTTGTTGATTCTGTCCTGATGCCTGGGCGTCCTCCGATGGTTTCAGACATGTTTACTGGTTCGAATTCTGCGTCTAACGTTCCATGCCACTTGGGTGGCATGCCACTCTGAGTGTCCTAGTACCTTCTCACGAATTGTCACGTGATCCTCACACCTGTCTTGGGAGGTGTATTGTTTGCTAGGGCTGCTATAACAAAATACCACAGACCGCGTGACTTAAACGACAGACATTTATTTCTCACTGTTCTAGAGGCTGGAAGCCCAAGGTCAAGGTGTCTTCAGGGTTGGCTTCTCCTGAGGCCTCTCTCCTAGGCTCGTAGGTGGCTGCCTTCTCCCTGTGTGTCATGTGCATTTTCTCTGTGCATGTGTCCTCCTGAGGTCTCTTTCTCTTCTTATAAGGACACTAGTCCTGGTGGATTAGGGTTCATCCTAAGGGCCTCATTTGAACTTAGTCACCTCCTTAAAGGCACTGTCTCTAAATACAGTGCCATTCTGAGGGACTCGGGGGTTAGAGCATCAACGAATGGATGGGGGCATATGCGCAGAGATGCGCCTCCATTAGATGCGTGGTTCTCCACCCGGAGGGAGGGGTGGGTGCACAGTTCAGCCCGTAATAGGGGGTAAGCAGGGCAGGTCCCTGTCCATTTTACAGCTGGAACTGCCAAGGCTGAGAGAGGGTGAGTGCCTTGAGCACGGCCTCCCACCTCCACGGCTCTGCACCCAAGCTGAGACTGGGAGGCCAGACCCTGGGCTCCTGCCCCCCCATCTCTCCACTGCCCCCTGCTGGAGGCTGGCTGCAGGGACAACAGGAAACCATGAACTCCGTCCCCCTGTGAGCTCAGAGAGAGCTTCTGAGAAGACCCTACTCAGCTCGCAAACAGGATGTGGGCCCTTCAGGAAGGTGCAACCTGCTGTTTATCTGAGTGGATTTCCTGCCTGTATGGCTCGTGGCTTCCTAGCCCTCACCCTGCTCGCCGCATTTTCTCATTTCATCAGCCATTGTGGTCTCAGAACTCTTGGACCCAGGGTTTTCCAGGGGCTTTCATGGAGGATGGGGGAGGGAGGGTGTGCTCTTCCTTGCTTTGAAGAGAGTCAACCAGCTCCAGCCGTGCTTCTTGGTACCTGCCACGTACAAAGAAAGCTACAGGAGAATTTGATGGTAGCTCCATCCACGATGCGTCACTCCCACGGGGGCACTGAATGGGGAGACGTGGCTTAGCCCTTGCTGACAGTGAGCGTGACGTCCAGATGCCCGCCAGCCAGCCAGCCAGAGGGACACATGCCCTTACCCTGGTAAGGCCCTGCTGGGCAGGAGGGTGGGGAGAGAAGCTTCTGTCAGCTGGGCTGAGAAATAAGACTAGCAACAGCTACAACTTTGACCAATTGCAGAGCCTTCCCGAGCATTCCAAGAAGCCTTGCCTTATGGGATGACCTTCATTAGATGCGTGGTTCTCCGTAATGCCGGGGCTTGCTACCTCTGCCAGGCCTGGGTTCAACAGACCCCAAACATGGGGTGTCTCGTCCAGGCAAAGGGCTGCATCTGCACTCTGGAAAACAGGAGTTTTTATTTTTATGTATTTATTTTTTTTGAACAAGGTCTCTGCCTTCCCTGAGACTGCATTTATGGCGGCATGCCTACTACATGGAACTTTATTTTTGCATCCAGGCAGACTATAAGCAGAACTATAAGAAAAGTCTCAGTCTAGATGCTGTGGCAGAAGAGGGAAGGGGAAGGAAAAATAAAGGAAATCTAGGAAGGCCCCTAGGAGGAGGTGGTATTCGAGGCAGGCTTTGAATGGAGGGTAGAGCTTTTTTTTTTTAATTGGAGTATAGTTGATTTCCAGTGTTGTGTTAGTTTCAGATGTACAGCGAAGTGAATCAGTTATACGTATACATATATCCACTCTTTTTTAGATTCTTTTCCCACATAGGCGAGGGTAGAGCTTTGATGCACTGCCCCGGGCCTGGAGGAGAGGGTGAAACCGTGTTGAGGACCAGTATGAGTAAGGCCTGGAAACCAGACAGCACTGGGACCAGGTATGCTAGGCAGCGTTCTGTAGTTGGGTGCACAGTTGTGGCGGCCTGCGAGGCCACTCTAGCTGGCTGTACAAGAGAGACTCTGGTTCGGCCTCCATGCTGCATGACCTCAGTCTGGACATGCTAGGTTTCCAGCTGCCCCCTGCAGGCCTGACATCAGAGAGCTCTCACATCCTTCCTTTTTCCCACATGTCCAGATGCATTTTTGGGTCCCAGCTGGTTCCTTGAGCATGGTCAGCAGGGGCAGAGCCCAGAGGTTCTCAGCTTGGCTGCCCATAGAATCACGTGGAGAATTTGGAAAAATCCCAGAGCCTGGGCTGCACCCCAGACCAGCTACATCAGATCTTGTGGGGCAGGACCTAGGCATTAGTATTTTCAGTTTCCCAGGTGATTCCAGTACACACCCAACTTTGAGACCCAGGGATCTAACTGACCTTGGAGGCAACAATTATGATCCTGTGGGGATGGACATGTAAGGTCGGGCACGTAAGCTCTGGCACATAAGCTCTGGCACGTACGCTCTGGCACGTACCATGCAGCCTTAGCAACTTTAATGTTTTGTTTATAAACTTTGCAATGGGGATAATTCTATTACACAGATGGCGTGCAGTGTCTGGCCCATAATCTGTGTTCAGCGAATGGTCGCCCCCTCATCCTCTCCCCCCACCACTTCCCCCTCAGAGGTCAGTTACGTAAGGCTGTCAGGCTGTTGGCAGCGGGCACCGGATAAACAGGTATTGCATGTTTTGCAGGCTTCCTGCTGTTCGTGCATCATGTTTTATTCATGCACGTATGATGCCGAGTGTTCCTTCTTAGGGGAGAAATTTCAGCCTGCAGATTTCAAGACGGAAGAATACATTTGTATAAATTGAGGGCACGGAAGGCCAGGGAGAGATGACAGAAGCAGTGCTTTGATGAGGGTTTGGTGGGCAGTTAGAAGCTGAGGACAAGGATATTTTACAACCAGGACTCTCTGCTGGGCCGGTGCTGCCCTCTAGTGGGGAAAAACCATCACCCACCCCAGCTTCCTCCTTACTCCATCCGCTTGAGGGGACCCTCCAGGGTCAGAATCACTCTGAGACCAGCAAAAGAAGCAGAGACACATGCCTGGGGGAGACCAGCCCGGCAGGCCACCCGTCTCGGACTCATCATCCCTGAGAAATAAAGAAAGTTCTAGAAAGCATCTGCATTCTAGGTAGCTTTGCATGCGTTGCCTCTCATTCTCACTGTTCTGCAAGGCAGATGATTCTTAATCTAGACTCAGTGTTGGCAGATGAGCCATTCGGAAATCGAGAATTGTAATCAGGATCCCAGACTAGGTCTGCCTGATTCCAAAGGCTTCACCGCTGTACCGTAATGTCCTGTCTGTTCTTTCTCTAAGAACCTAGGTGGTCCTACAGGCCTGAGTTCAAATCCACCTCCACCATGTACAAGCTGTGTGGCCTCGGAGCAATCAGTTAACCTCTCTGAGCTTCTGTTTTCTCATCTGCAAAAAGAGTTTCACAGCTTGCACCTTATCAAGTGGTCATGAGAATTTTTGTTTGACCTCAAGCACATCAGAAAGGAAAAAGACTTGAAAGCGATTGTCTCAGGAGGGTAGGATAATAGTAAGTTGTCCCCTTTTCTGAATGTATTACTTTTTTATTGAAGTATAGTTGGTTTATAGTATTGTGTTAGTTTCGGGCGTACAGCATATGATTTTTTTTTTTGCAGTTTATATTCCGTTATAGGTTATTACAAGATATTGGGTCTGATTCCCTGTGATATACAGTAAATCCTTGTTGCTTATCTATTTTATGTACACTATTAATGAAATACCTGAATGCATTACTTTTATAATCAGACAAAAACAAAGGATTCACTAGACCACTTTCCTTTGAAAAGCAGTCAAAGCACTGACCCACCCATGTACCAGCCCAGTGAGATACCGTTGAAGAGAATGTTGTCTCATTTTCTGGAAGCAGTAACAAGCAAACCTCAGGGCCCCTCCCAAGAAAATCACAGACTTCCCCTGAAGGGGTCTTTCATCATGTCAAGCACAGAAGCCTCAGCTCCGCCCTTCCCCTGCCTGGCTCAGTGCTGTCTCAGTCATTGCTAAGAAGTCAGGGCTGTCACATGTCACCCAGTGTCCTGGGGTGCCTGCCCTCCCAACAGCCAGGAAGGGATGGGGATCTGGGCCTTGGGTGCCTTGAATTGTGGTTCCGAATTGTACTAGCTTCTTCCTTTACCCCTGCCCTGAGGGCAGCTGGGAAACTCCTGGCCCCTGAAATTCCCTTTTATCAGCACCATAAATTCTACTGCAATAGAGAATTCCATTCTTTAAAAATATATTCTTTAGAAAATCTTATCATTTGTTTCCAGGCTGTGTTGGATACTTTTCTTAAAATTGCTCTTAGAAAAAAATAACCTTATCTATAGAGACAGACCGGAAGGGAATATCTAAATGAATAGGAGTGTTTCTCTCTGGGTGGTGAAAGATGGTGATTTGTGCCGTCTTCCTTGTAATAATAATAGGCAAAATTTATTAAACACTTACTGTATGCCAGGCACTGTGGAGAGCCCATGACATGTATTAATCACTTCAACCTTGAAACAACCTTGCAAGGTAGGAACTATTATTATCCCTACTCTCAGGTGAGAGCATGGCGGCCCAGAGAAAGTAAATAACTTTTCCCAAGGTCACACAGCTATTGAGTACAGACGCTGGCCAGCTCCGGGTCTGTGTTCTTGGCCTCTGCGTTGTGGTGCCTCTCCATCCTTGCTTTCTTCTCAGATCATTCTTCAGTGAGCATGTGTTTCTTTTCTTTTCTTTTTTTTTTTAACATCTTTATTGGGGTATAATTGCTTTACAATGGTGTGTTAGTTTCTGCTTTACAACAAAGTGAATCAGCCATACATATACACATGTTCCCATATCTCCTCCCTCTTGCATCTCCCTGCCTCCCACCCTCCCCATTCCACCCCTCCAGGTGGTCACAAAGCACCGAGCTGATATCCCTGTGCTATGCGGCTGCTTCCCACTAGCTATCTACCTTACGTTTAGTAGTGTATATATGTCCATGCCTCTCTCACGCTCTGTCACAGCTCACCCTTCCCCCTTGCCATATCCTCAAGTCCGTTCTCCAGTAGGTCTGTGTCTTTATTCCTGTCTTACCCCTAGGTTCTTCATGACATTTTTGTTTTCTTAAATTCCATATATATGTGTTAGCATACAGTATTTGTCTTCTCTTTCTGACTTACTTCACTCTGTATGACAGTCTCTAGATCCATCCACATCTCTACAAATGACCCAATTTCGTTCCTTTTTTGTCTGAGTAATATTCCATTGTATATATGTACCACATCTTCTTTATCCATTCGTCTGTTGATGGGCATTTAGGTTGCTTCCATGACCTGGCTATTGTAAATAGTGCTGCATTGAACATTGGGGTGCATGTGTCTTTTTGAATTATGGTTTCCTCAGGGTTTATGCCCAGTAGTGGGATGGCTGGGTCATGTGGTAATTCTATTTTTAGTTTTTTAAGGAACCTCCATAGTGTTCTCCATAGTGCCTGTATCAATTTACATTCCCACCAACAGTGCAAGAGGCTTCCCTTTTCTCCACACCCTCTCCAGCATTTGTTGTTTGTAGATTTTCTGATGATGCCCATTCTAACTGGTGTGAGGTGATACCTCATTGTAGTTTTGATTTGCATTTCTCTAATAATCAGTGATGTTGAACAGCTTTTCATGTGCCTCTTGGCCATCTGTATGTCTTCTTTGCAGAAATGTCTATTTAGGTCTTCTGCCCATTTATTGATTGGGTTGTTTTTTGTTTTTTTTTACTATTGAGCTGCATGAGCTGTTTGTATATTTTGGAGATTAATCCTTTGTCCATTGATTCGTTTGCAAATATTTTCTCCCATTCTGAGGGTTGTCTTTTCGTATTGTTTACAGTTTCCCTTGCTGTGCAAAAGCTTTTAAGTTTCATTAGGTCCCAATAGTTTATTTTTGTTTTTGTTTCCATTTCTCTAGGAGGTGGATCAAAAAAGATCTTGCTGTGATTTATGACAGAGTGTTCTCCCTATGTTTTCCTCAAAGAGTTGTATACTGTCCAGTCTTACATTTAGGTCTCTAATCCATTTTGAGTTTATTTTTGTGTATGGTGTTAGGGAGTGTTCTAATTTCATTCTATACTTGCCTCCTTTGTCATAGATTAGTTGACCACAGGTGCGTGGGTTTATCTCTGGGCTTTCTATCCTGTTCCATTGATCTATATTTCTGTTTTTGTGCCAGTACCATATTGTCTTGGTTACTGTAGCTTTGTAGTATAGTCTGAAGCCAGGGAGTCTGATTCCTCCAGCTCCATTTTTATCCCTCAAGGCTGGTTTGGTTATTCGGGGTCTTTTGTGTCTCCATACACATTTTAAGATTTTTTGTTCTAGTTCTGTAAAAAACGCCATTGGTAATTTGATAGGATTGCATTGAATCTGTAGATTGCTTTGGATAGTATAGTCATTTTCACAATATTGATTCTTCCAATCCAAGAACATGGTATATCTCTCCATCTGTTGGTATCGCCTTTAATTTCTTTCATCAGTGTCTTACAGTTTTCTGCATACAGGTCTTTTGTCTCCCTAGGTAAGTTCATTCCTAGGTATTTTATTCTTTTTGTTGAAATGATAAATGGGAGTGTTTCCTTAATTTCTCTTTCAGATTTTTCATCATTAGTGTATAGGAATGCAAGAGATTTCTGTGCATTAATTCTGTATCCTGCAACTTTACCAGATTCATTGATTAGCTCTAGTACTTTTCTGGTGCCATCTTTAGGATTCTCTATGTATACTATCATGTCCTCTGCAAACACTGACAGTTTTACTTCTTCTTTTACAATTTGTATTCCTTTTATTTCTTTTTCTTCTCGGATTGCCATGGCTAGGACTTCCAAAACTATGTTGAATAATAGTGGCGAGACTGGACCTCCTTGTCTCGTTCCTGATCTTAGAGGAAATGCTTTCAGTTTTTCACCATTGAGAATGATGTTTGTTGTGGGTTTGTCGTATATGGCCTTTATTATGTTGAGCTAATTTCTTCTATGCCCACTTTCTGGAGAGTTTTTGGAATTTTGTCAAAAGCTTTTTCTGCATCTATTGAGATGATCATATGGTTTTTATTCTTCAATTTGTTAACATGGTGTATCACATTGATTGATTTGCATATACTGAAGAATCCTTGCATCCCTGGGATAAATCCCACTTGATTATGGTGTATGATCCTTTTAATGTTGGATTCTGTTTGCTAGTATTTTGTTGAGGATTTTTGCATCTATATTCATCAGTGATATTGGTCTGTAATTTTCTTTTTTCATAGTATCTTTGTCTGGTTTTGGTATCAGGGTGATGGTGACCTCATTGAATGAGTTTGGGAGTCATCCTTCCTCTGCAATTTTTTGAAAGAGTTTGAGAAGGATAGGTGTTAGCTCTTCTCTAAATGTTTGATAGAATTCACCTGTGAAGCCATCTGGTCTTAGACTTTGTTTGCTGGAAGATTTTTAATCACAGTTTCAATTTCAGTGCTTGTGACTGGTCTGTTCATATTTTCTATTTCTTCCTGGTTCAGTCTTAGAAGGTTATACCTTTCTAAGAATTTGTCCATTCTTCCAGGTTGTCCATTTTATTGGCATAGAGTTGCTTGTAGTAGTCTCTTAGGATGCTCTGTATTTTCACAGTGTCTGTTGTAACTTCTCCTTTTTCATTTCTAATTTTATTGATTTGAGTCCCCTCCTTCTTTTTCTTGATGAGTCTGGCTAAAGGTTTATCAATTTTGTTTATCTTCTCAAAGAACCAGCTTTTAGTTTTATTGATCTTTGCTATTGTTCTCTTTGTTTCTGTTTCATTTATGTCTGCTCTGATCTTTATGATTTCTTTCATTCTGCTAACTTTGGGTTTTGTTTGTTCTTCTTTCTCTAGCTCCTTTAGGTGTAAGGTTAGATTGTTTATTTGAGATATATCTTGTTTCTTGAGATAGGCTTGTATTGCTATAAACTTCCCTCTTAGAACTGCTTTTGCTGCATCCCATAGGTTTTGTATCGTGTTTTCATTGTCATTTGTCTCTAGGTATTTTTTGATTTCTTCAGTGGTCTCTTGGTTATTTAGTAACGTATTGGTTAGCCTCCATGTGTTTGTGTTTTTTACGTTTTTTTCCCTGTAATTGATTTCTAATCTCGTAGCATTGTGGTCAGAAAAGATGCTTGATATGATTTCAATTTTCTTAAATTTACTGAGGCTTCATTTGTGACCCAAGATGTGATCTATCCTGGAGAATGTTCTGTGTGCACTTGAGAAGAAAGTGTAATCTGCTGTTTTTGGATGGAATGTCCTATAAATGTCAATTAAATCTATCTGGTCTGTTGTGTCATTTAAAGCTTGTGTTTCCTTATTAATTTTCTGTTTGGATGATCCGTCCATTGGTGTATGTGAGGTGTTAAAGTCCCCCACTATTACTGTGTTACTGTCGATTTCCTCTTTTAGAGCTGTTAGTACTTGCCTTATTTATTGAGGTGCTCCTATGTTGGGTGCATATATATTTATAATTGTTATATTTTCTTCTTGGATTGATCCCTTGATCATTATGTAGTGTCCTTCCTTGTCTCTTGTAACATTCTTTATTTTAAAGTCTGTTTTATCTGATATGAGTATTGCTTCTGCAGCTTTCTTTTGATTTCCATTTGCATGGAATATCTTTTTCTATCCCCTCACTTTCAGTCTGTATGTGTCCCTAGGTCTGAAGTGGGTCTCTTGTAGACAGCATATATATGAGTCTTGTTTTTCTATCCATTCAGCAAGCCTGTGTCTTTTGGTTGGAGCATTTAATCCATTCGCGTTTTAGGTAATTATTGATATGTGTGTTCCTGTTACCATTTTTAATTGTTATCGGTTTGTTTTTGTAGGTCCTTTTCTTCTCTTGTGTTTCCCACTTAAAGAAGTTCCTTTAGCATTTGTTGTAGAGCTAGTTTGGTGGTGCTGAATTTTCTTAGCTTTTGCTTGTCTGTAAAGCTCTCCATCGAATCTGAATGAGATCCTTGCTGGGTAGAATAATCTTGGTTGTAGGTTCTTCCCTTTCATCACTTTAAATATGTCATGCCACTCCCTTCTGGCTTGTAGAGTTTCTGCTGAGAAATCAGCTCTTAACCTTACGGGAGTTCCCTTGTATATTATTTGTCATTTTCCCCTTGTTTTCAGTAATTTTTGTTTGTCTTTAATTTTTGTCAGTTTGATTACTATGTGTCTCGGTGTCTTTCTCCCCGCGTTTATCCTGCCTGGGAGTCTCTGCACTTCCTGGACTTGGGTGGCTATTTCCTTTCCCATTTTAGGGAAGTTTCGACTATAATCTCTTCAAATATTTTCTCAGGTCCTTCCTCTCTCTCTTCTGCATCTGGGACCCCTGTAATGTGAATGTTGTTGTGTTTAACGTTGTCCCAGAGGTCTCTTAAGCTGTCTCCATTTCTTTTCATTCTTTTTTCTTTATTCTGTTCCACGGCAGTGAATTCCACCAGTTTGTCTTCCAGGTCACTTATCCGTTCTTCTGCCTCAGTTATTCTGCTATTGATTCCTTCTAGTGTATTTTTCATTTAAGTTATGGTATTGTTCATTTCTGTTTGTTTGTTCTTTAATTCCTCTCGGTATTTGTTCTTTAATTCTTATAGGTCTTTGCTGTCTCTTGTAACATTCTTTATTTTAAAGTCTGTTTTATCTGATATGAGTATTTCAACATTTCTTGAATCTTCTCGATCTTTGCCTCCATTCTTTTTCCTAGGTCCTGCATCATCTTCACTATCATTATTCTGAATTCTTTTTCTGGAAGGTTGCCTATCTCCACTTAATTTAATTGTTTTTCTGGGGTTTTATCTTGTTCCTTTATCTGGTACAAAGTCCTCTGCCTTTTCATTTTGTCTATCTTTTTGTGAACATGGTTTTCCTTCCACAGGCTGCAGAATTATAGTTCTTGCTTCTGCTGTCTGCCCTCTGGTCGGTATTTCTTTATATGATTCTGTATCATCCATATTCTTTGAAATAAGCATCTCTCACTTAAGTAACCAAAAAACTAAAACTTGTAAGGCACAAAAGAAAATCCTGCTACTAAAAGTACCAGCGAGGAGAATAACTAACAGCTAATGATTTTTGAGAACGTCTGTGTTCTCGGAAATTATCTGAAGCCTCTTTTGGGCACTCATACATTTGCTCCTCAAGGGCTCCCAAGAACGTAGGGGTTGTTGTCAGCCCATTTTACAGAGTCAGGAACTGAGGTACAGGGAGCATTTGTGCTGTGACCACAGACACACAGGGTGCAGCGGAGCCTGACACTGCCCTTCCTGTAGTGTCCTAACCCCCACTCAAGGCAGGAATCATCCCTGTCCTATTCCACCAGTGACCCTCAGAAATACTAATGGATTTGCCTGATTTTAGAGTAAGGAGAGGCACTGGGAGAAGCCCCTGAGTTTCTGGATGGCCTTTTTGCTTTTGCTTTCAGCCACATAAAGAGTTTGTGCCTTCAGCTCCTCAGTGACAGCCTTCGCCACTGTGTCCCTGCCCCGATGGGCTGTTGGTATAGAAGCCAGGCCCCGTGTCACACTCCAGCAAAGAGAAGAATAAAGGCTTGGAGGGAAGGGTCAGCATTTTCTCCTTTACAGGATACCACATGTGCAGCTGTAGCCTGCCCAGTGACTGGCCTCCTCCTGCTTGTCCACTAGGGGGCAGGAAATAGCAGGCCTTCAGGTGGGTCTGGCTGCAGAAGACTCAGGGCCCACCGAGAGGAGGAAAAGCGGGCACCCACAGCGTATTTCCCTTCCCCTGGCTCTTCTAGCTCTTCTAGCACCCAGCAAAGTCAAGGAGCATCAGTGGAAACAAACATCTATGAAGTACTTCATCTGGACCAGGAGTCACGCTGGGCCCTTACATCTGCTTTCATTTATCCCTCCCTGCAAGCGCTATGAAATACATCTTACTAGCATCTCCCCTTTTCAGATGTGGAAACTAACAGAGGTGAGGGACTTGCCCAGGGCTGCCAGCACTTAAGTGGCAGCACCAGGATTCACACCCAGCCAGGCTCTAGAACCCACTGTTAACCCCACTCACCACACCCACCTCTGAAGCCCGGTGGTTTCTATCCACATCCTCGTTGTGGTGCAAGGTGTGAGAAGCAGGTGGCTACCTGTGAGCGGCGGGGTTTGGGGTTGGGTTTGGTTGTTATTCTTTAAGTTTGCTTATTTGTGCTTGAGCTCACTGGAGACCCAGTCCTGCAGAGGGCACCAGGGGTCAGCTGCCCCCCTAGAACCAGGGGCCCTGGAGCAAGCTGCTTAACCTCTGTGAGCCTCAGGTCCTCCTGGGATACAGCTGGCGTGACGGCACCCGCCTCATCGCATTGTTAGAAGGGATCATGAAATAACGTGCATAAACCACATAGTCCAGACTCTGGCACCATACGATAAGCACTCGATAAATAGCCAGTGGCCATTTTTCTATAGGCACTTGTATGACACGTGTATGTATATGTGAAAATGTGATAATCATGTGTTTGTGCAGAAAACATATTCCAGCTTAACGAATTGTTGCAAAACAGACACCCACGTAGCCTGAAAATAGACCAAATACAAAACCAGCACCTGAGAACCCCCCACCCAACCCGTGCCTCCTTCACTGTAACCCCTCCCTCCCTCATGGGCAGCAGTGACCACAACCCTGACTTCTCTGCTATTCATTTCCCTATTTTTCTTTATAGCTTGATTACCTAGTTATATATCACTACATGGTTTAATTTTGCCGCTTTCAATTCTGCGTAAGTGGAATCACACCAGTATGTATTCTTGCCTGTCTGTGTTCTTTTGGAATTACATCATTTAAGATTAATCCACGTTATTGATGATTTGTTTTCTCTGCTGTATAGTAATTCCAGTGTATGAAGATGAAGATGTCACCGTTTGTTTCTCTGTTGTTCTGTTGTTGGGCATTTGGGTTGTTTCCAGTTTGAGGATCTTACAAGATTGGGATGAGCATTCCTGGATGTGTCTCCCAGTGGGTTTCAGACTTTCTGTAGAGTATTTACCTAGGAATTAAGATTGTGGGTCATTGGGCGAGTTCCTCTTTGGTTTTACAGACACTGCCAAAGTTTTGCCAGAGTGGTTGTCTAATTTACACTCCTACCAGCAGTAAGCAAGAGTCCAGATTCCCTACATCCTTGCCAACACTGGGTATTATCAAGCTCTTCAATCAGCTAAAAATCTAATGACATTTCACTGGGCTTGTAATTTACATGTCCCTGAATTCTAATGAGGTTGAGCATCTTGTCCCATTCCATTGTTCCTTTGAACCTCCTCTTTTGTGAAGCACCTGTTAAGGTTTCTGCCCCCTTTCCACTGGTTTGTCTTTTTCTCATGGACTTATAGTAGTTTTTACATAGTCTCGATATGAGCCCTCCGATTCTTGTATGTGTGTTTTTCAGGATGTATGTTACATGTATGTTTTCCCACATCTTTGCTTTCCTAGTGGGCTCTTTTGATGAATCTAAGGAATGACCTTAATTTTAATGTAGACCAATTTGTCAAGCTCTTCTTTTAATGCTTCATGCTTTCTTTGTTTGGTTTAAAAAAATCTCTCCCTGCCCCCAACATTGTGACAGTACTTTTGTCTATTATCTTCCAGAAGCTTTATTGTTTTGCTTTTCACACAGGTCTCCGATATGCCTGGAATTGATTTTTACATGTGTTGTGCAGCCGACTTTTTTTTCCTATAATTTCAAGTTGTCCTAGCACCATTCATGGAAAAATTCATCCTTCCCCCCACCGCTTTGTAGGCACGCTTTGTCATAAATCAGGCGTCCACGCAAGTATGGATCTGTTTCTGGGCTTTCTCTTCTGCTTTACTTGTACGTTTGCCGCTTCTTGTGCCAGAAACGCACTGTCTTCATCATTACAGCTTTAAAAGGAGTCCAGTAGGGTACGTCTTGACAATTCTTCTTCTTCTCCCAAGGTATCCAGGCTGGTCTTAGTTCTTCTGGTTCTATGTGTGTGACCTGATCCCTTTCTAGAGGCTGTCACGTCAGTCCCCTTGACACATTGCATCTAGAAGGAGGCACATTCCCAGCGCTGAGAGTGACACATGCAGAGAACACTGTCCAGGGAAAGAGCAGGCGGGGGCTGAGTCCCAGCTCTGCCCCTCCCCAGCTGGCTGAACTTGGGCAGACCACGGCCAAGAAGAGTTTCTCCCTCCCCGTTTTGTGTCACTGCTGTAACAAGTATTCTCATTCACACACCCTTTCAACAGATTGTGAGCTAACTGTCCTGGGCCAAACTGGGGACAGAAAGAAGAATAAGGCACCATCTCTGCCTCACAGGGCTTCAAGTCTCCTCCAGCATGTCTGGGACTGTGCCCCAGTCAATGCCAGGTCTGAAAAATGACCCACAAAAAAAATGTCCCATGGTCAAATGATTAACAAGCAGCTTCATGCAACATCCTGTCCTTAGAGATTCACATGTAGCAGGTATAAGATCTGAGATTGTCCTCAAATTTGCTTAACAATTGTATCACTGCTGTAGTAAGTTACCGCAAATTTAGTGGCTTAAGATAATATAAGTGTATTATCTTACATTGTGGAGGTCAGAAGTCCATAATGGGTCTCCCTGAGCTAAAAATCCAGGTGCCAGCAGGGCTGCCTTCCTTCTGGAGGATCCTTTCTGGAGGGGAGAATCCACTTTCTTGCTTTTCCCAGCTCCTAGAAGCCACCCACATTCTTGGCCTCAAGGCCCTGTCCTCTGTCTTCAAAGCCAGCAGCGACTAGTCAAGGCTTTCTCATGATGCCATCGCCCTGGTTCTGTGGTCTCATCTCCTTCTCTGACTCTGAGTTATATTCCTCCTCCTCCTACATCTACAGGTCCTTCAAGATTACATTGGCCCACAAGGATAACCAGCATGATCTCTTTATTTTCAAGTCAATTGATTAGTGACCTTAATTCCATCTGGAGCCTTCGTTCTCTTTGGTCAGTTACAGTAACAGACACAGGTTCCGGGGATTAGGACATGGGCATCTTTGGGGACCATTATTTAACGTCCTATACGGTGGAACCCTTAGCCTGCGAGTGCACTCACCCCAGCTTGATAGCGCGTGTAGTGCATTGCTGTGTGTGTTCTTTACAGCACATGGTGCAGTGGGAGGTCTTTCTCTAGCCCCACTCCATCATGCACTGTCCTCTTTGGTGCTGACATCATAGGGTAGGTTGATTTGTTTATGGCCTTTCTTCTTCCCAAATACCAACTCCACAAAAAAGCAGGGATTTTGTCTGTTTTGTCCACAGCCGTATCTCAGCTCCTTGCACAGAGCCTGGCACCTATAGGTGCCATTATATATTTTGAATGATGGAGAATGGTTGGAGGTCTCTCCAATAAGACAGCAAGCTTCTTGAGGGCAAAATCCTCACCCAGTTCATCTGTCCTTCCCCTGCGTCCAGAGATGTCTGGTGCTAAGTAGGAAGATTGTATAGCATGGGTGGCAGATTTACACCAGAGGTTCTCAAACTTTCTGGGTTCATTGTACCCTTATTTTTCACAGAGCCCTGAGTCTGCAAGATATACCCAGCAATTGTGTTTATCAAGCAGTTAGGTTCAAATTACTTAATACACGTTTGAAAAAAATAACACACATCAATTGAAAGAAAAAAATATTTCTAGTTTATTTTTAAATATGTATGATTACTTACTAATGGGTTGTGTGTCCCTGCTGGGGACTACATAGATTCTCAAACCTTGGAATCAGATTGGACTCCATTTCCTGTGTCCTGCATTGATTTCCACACCACGTTTGCTTTTTATCACAGCAGGTACTGAAAACTCAGTTCACAAAGACAGGATGTATTTGAAAGGAGTATTGCTTGATCCAGTGCTGAAACCATCAGCCACCTGGAGTGAGTAGTTGTGAGTGGTTGTATGAGTAGCATCTGACAGATGTTAGCTATCACTGGGTTTCCCTCCAAAACTTAAAACGTTTTGCGGTACCCCTGTGAGTTCACTGTGGTACCTCAAGGTGCCTCGACACACAGTTTGGGAACTGCAGATTTACACTAACCTAATTTACAGAAGGCCTCTGTTCAAACCAGGATGCCGGAGTTAGATCACCATGGGGGTCATGCCATTCTCTCTCCCTTTGTTCAGTCCTCACATCCCTGGGAAGCCAGGTTAGCATCAGAATGTGCTTGGCAGGTGGGCAGTCAGAGCAAGGGGGTGGACTCTGGACTCTGGTCGGCCAGTCCGTCTGGACCCTTGTGATGCTTGGGATTGTGGCTGCTTCCCCCGAGGAACCCTCTCTGGGGCTTGGCCTGCTCCCAGCATCAGAGACACAGGTGTCATCCATTTAACAAGCACTCATGGCTCTTTCTGGGTGCCAGACTCTGTTCTAAGAGCTTTACAAATACGAGGTCATTAAATCCTCCCTATAGTCCCGTGGAATAGGCCTAATATCATTCCCATTTTACAGATGAGAAAGCTGAGGCACAAGGAAGTTAAATAGACCCTTCCCAAGGTTCCCAGAGCTAGGAAGTGGTGGAGCTGGGATTTGAACCCAAGTGGCCCATACTCTCTACGGACCTGCTTGAAGGATGCTTTTCCCCTAAGGGGATGAGAGAAACCTGGCTTCAGAGCCCACTGTGCTGCTTTCTGACTCACTGTTGGGAAGTGAGGCGCTAAACCTTTCCTTCCGCTGTGAAATGGGCGCAGTAGACTCCCCGTCAGGGCCATTGAAAGAATTACAGTAGATTATGCTTGTAAAGCACCAGGCTCAGGGTAGCAGCACAGGAGGGGCCCTTCTCTCTCTGATCTCTGCGTCCCGGGCTCGCCTCCCCTCCCGTGTACACAGTCTGGCAGGCAGCAGGGGGCAGCACTGGGCCGCTGAAGAACCTTCTCTCCTGGACCTGGAGGCGCTCACCATTCAACGCAAGGATTCTGGATTTTAGGGCCGGACCATCTGTTTCTTGTCTATTTAGGCAGAACATTTTGGGGAGAGGGGGGTTGCTAAACAAGAACAAAATCACAGCCTGGTGGGATGAATCGAAAAGAGAGTGAAGAAGCAAATTCAGAAGTACCTTTCTGTAAGATCACAGCCTGCCTTGTGTGCTCTCAGGGGAACAGCATCCTCTAAAGACCCAGGGCTGTGCTCACCAATGCTGCTTGATTTGAGCTGTTATCCTAAGATATTTCTGAAGTGAAAAAGGGTGCTTCCTGATGCATGAGCCTCCCATCCCACCCCACCCCACCCCCACTACTGGATTGTCCCTTGGAAAATATTCAAGAACCCATTGCTGCTAGAGGTTTACTTGGTATCTCTCCGAGGAGGAGCTGCTTTAAAAATATTCCCTCACTTCAACTGAGGGGAAAAAATGTCCTTCACGCAAAAATACGCATCCTATGTCTTTTTTTCTTTTCTTTTCTTTTCTTTTGGCCATGAAGCTTGCAGGATCTCAGTTCCCTGACCAGGGATTGAACCCAGGCCACGGCAGTGAAAGCGCCGAATCCTAACCACTAGACCACCAGGGAAGTCTCCCTACCTCCTTCTTTGGTTTTGGGAATGGGATCCTACCAGGTTTCTTTGGGGGAGAATTCTGTCCTGTTCAAATGGAAAGCCACAATTCAGCGTTTTGGTGACCCGTGTCCTGTCCTAAAGTAACCAGATGGAGGGACCACCTTGGCACGTGGCTTCTCTGCAGTGGCGTCTGCCCATCCGAGCTGCCAGAACGGATGGCTGGCCTGTCTGGGCCTGGTGGGGCTCTTGTGGGCAGCTGAGCTTGAGGAATGCCCTTCCTTTTGTGTCATAACTTGCACAAGGGCAGGACACCCAGGGCCTGGAGTCTCCAGCTGTCCCATGATGCTGGCTGGTCCACACTCCCACACCCTCCACTGCCCCCATGTGGGGGAGGGGTAACAGAACACTCTCCACACAAGCTTTTTTTTTTTATTATTTTTGGCTGAGTTGGGTCTTCATTGCTGTGCGCGGGCTTTCTCTAGTTGTGGCGAGTGGGGGCTACTCTTCGTTGCGGTGCGCGAGCTTCTCATTGCGGTGGCTTCTCTTGTTGCAGAGCACGGGCTCTAGGCACACGAGCTTCAGTAGTTGCAGCATGTGAGCTCAGTAGTTGTGGCACACGGGCCCTAGAGCACACGGGCTTCAGTAGTTGCAGCACATGGGCTCAGTAGTTGCGGCGTGCGGGCTGTAGAGCACAGGCTCAGTAGTTGTGGCGTACAAGCTTAGTTGCTCTGCGGCATGTGGGATCTTCCCGGACCAGAGATCGAACCCTTGTTGCCAGCACTGTCAGGCAGATTCTTAACCACTGCGTCACCAGTGGTTAAGTCCCAACACAAGCTTTAAAGCTCACTGGTTGTTTCTTTCCAATGATACTAAAAGCTTGGTCCTTTGACCTATTCAGTTTTAATTATCATTTTCATTGTTCAATCTGTAGGGGGTGGAGCAGTGATTATTACGTTGAATGGGGGGGTATTTAATTTGCATGAAAAGAGGCATGTTATCATGGGGGCGCTGCTGGGGGTCAGGGTGATGGCTAGGACTATGGAAGGGGCGTCAGAAGAGTAGTTGCAGCACGCCTGGCAAGAGAATTGTGTTCTATCTCTGTGCCCCTTTCTTTTGGGACAGGCTGAGTAGTTAGTTTACTTGCTGAGGCATCTTTAGAGTGCCAGGGGCTGACCAGTGGCTCCCCTCAGCCTGCAGCCTGGACAGAAGGATAGAGCTGGCTTCATGATTTTGTCCTGAAGCAGAAAGCCCTTCAGTCTACCTCAGGTACAGCTCTTGCCTTGGACACCCCCTGTCCACACCCGTGCCCCTGTGTCTTTCTCAGCATCACTTCCTACTTTGTTTCCCCCATCTACCGAAGAAGACCGAAGCCAAGACCAGCTCTGCTCCCTAACTCTGCCCAGCTAAGGCCTAATTCCTCCTAATTCTAGCCCATACTTGAAAGAGCACCACGTTCTAGACTTTTCCAAAAACACCCCACCTTTCTCAATTTTCTCTGGTCGGTTATCTCAACCTAAGTTGTGACAAACCAGAGCCAGTGTTTTAACAAAGTGGATTCTGCTGCTCTCCAGATTCCTATCAACAGGAATAACTGGGAGACCGGAGGTCATCTGCTGGGTACAGGAGCAGCTCTTTTGAGGCCCTTGAGCTTCTAGATGGTTCCATATCAGAGTAGGATTTCACTGAGGGTGAATTCAGCCCCATTCCTGTGATAGAAACCATCCTCTTTTCATCCTGTCCTTCATTAAACAGCATTCCTTGTAAGCCATCTTTAAGTGGTTGCTTTGGGGTTCTGGGTCCTTGTCTGTAAATGAGGAAGACGTGGCTCCTTCGCCAGGTATCTAAAAAACAGTTAAGGTGTCTATAGTTTCCTCTACAAGTCAGTGAGCTCCAGGAAGGCCTGGATTGTTGACTCTGTACTTCGATGCTGAGTCCCCATCCCTGAGAAGGCTTCTTGGCACATAGAAGGAACTCCATAAGTATTGACTGAGTGGATGAATATTTGAGCAGTTCCATGATGACATCACTGGGAGATTTCAGGCTGAGTTAGTCTACCCTGCGAACAGACCAGAACTATCCTCCACTGAGCTCAGCTTCCCTCTGGTTGAATCCATTTCCTACCTTGTTCCTCGTGTGCCCACATGGGCCTGTTAGTACCCATACTCCAGGCTGTCTGCTTAGGTTGAACTGACCCATGTATTGATTGTCCCCACAGGCAGCCAGCTTCCTAAGAAAAAGCCACTTCTTCACTCTTATGTTTTATTCCCAGGGCCTTGTGAGCTATCAGTGCTCAAGTTGAAATTTAGTTAAATACGGACAGCCTGTGAGTTTTTAGTTTGGGCTCAGTGCTTTTCTAGAATGACCAAAAGGTTTGTGCAAAATTCCAGATACTATATCCATCAGATACGTTACTTAATCACGTACCTAGTCCCACCTTCTGAAGTCCTACAGAAGAGCTTGAGGCCTGAACAGCTGTTACAACAACAGAGAGCAATTCCAAAAATGTGGGGGCGGGGGGGGGGACTGCCAAACTGAAATTAATAAAATGTTTAATTAAATGTGCTCAGGGCATACCATTATGTCAGCTTTGTTGTTTGCTAAATTTAATGCCTGTAAACATTTCATTACATGTGAGAATAATTTGTGGCTTCAACTTTTCTCACTTCACGAGACTCCCTGAGTTTGCACAATGAGCGCTGAGACATCTTCGCCAACCGTAAATTAATTGAATTACATAAAGCCAAATAAATGCGAAAGCAAAATTATAAAAATCCTTCCCAAAACGTTTATGGAAGAAAAAATATTTCATGATAGACATGGACGTATTTTAATAGGTTTAGTATGATATGGGGTGGAGTCCTCTAAAAGTAACTGTACTTGGAGCCCACAAATTTTTCAAAGCAACCTGTTGAAACTATAGAATTCCTGCATGACAGTGCTTCCATAGAGTTTCCAAAACTTAGAAATACTAGCTTTCCCCTCTAGGATTTTTAGACGCATTCCTCTCATGTCATTTGTCTAATCAGACCTCTCATCTGATCAATGTAAAACAGTTTTCTTGAGCTTTGGCAATTTTGCTCAATAAATGGCTTCGGCTTTTAATCTAATCTTGCTTTCATCTTCTTCTTTCAGGAATCCTGTTCACGATGCTGGTGTTTGGACCAGCCTGTGGATTTATCCTGGGCTCTTTCTGTACCAAAATCTATGTGGATGCAGTCTTCATTGACACAAGTAAGGAATTTATCTCAATTTCCAAGCGCCGCCCACAAGCCCTTCCTCCACCATAAAGGAGCCCCAGCCTCTGGGTTCTAAAACCTTCCTACTAGCAGCAGCCCTAATGCATCCACTTCTCTAGCTGGTGGCCCCCTTGAGATTAGAGGAAAGATTGGGTCATGAATTTGGTACAGAGTGTCTGGCTTGAAGCATGTGCTCTGCTCGTGTCTACCTAGAGACTGAATAACCCCCTAAGGTTGATTTCACTCCTCAAATCTGAATTTTCCTCATCTGTAAACTCAGGGTAACAAAACTTATATCTGCCTTGAAGGGCTTTTGTAAGATAAATGAGGGAACAGATGTGGACATGCCTGGCATACACACATACTCATTGAATGTTGGTCCATGAACCCGCATGAGGACCCTATTTCTTAAACTAAAAGTTGGAGCACGTGTTCAAGTGCAAATGTACACGTGGGGTCAAGGAGACAGAATATTTGAAAATTGTTTCTGTAAGACACTGCCGTGGTGGGCTTTCTAAGGAAATATACCATACCTCAAGCCCATTTTAAGCGGCATGTCTTGTGTTCTTGGCAGGAAGAGCAAGTGTATGTCAGCCTGCTCTGGGCCCCCCCATCCCTAGCATACCTGGATTGAACAACGTGCTAGTTGAGATGTGCTAGGCTATGCAGTAGTAACAGACAATTCCCAAATCAAAGTGATTTTATGCAGCCAAAGTTTATTTCTCAGCCATACTGCATATCCAGTGCAGGTTGGTGGTGTTTGGGGGGTGGAGGGTGAGACTTGCCTACTGTCGTCCCTCCAGGACCCAGGCTCACAGAAGTTTCATCTGACTCCTGCCTGCCCAGTCGCCGAGGCAGGAAACCAGCTCCTGTTCAGAAATGACACACATTGTTTCTATTTACATTTCAGTGACCACAGCAAGCCACCTGGTGTATTAATCTGTGGCTTTGTGACAAATGACCCCAAACTTCGTGACTTTAAACAATAGGTATTTTCTCACAGTTTATTTCTCTGGGTCTGGAACCCAGGAGCAGCTTAGCTGGATGGTTCTGACTCAGGGTCCCTCATGAGGCTGCAGTCAAGGTGTTGAGCTGGTATCAAATCATCTGAAAGCCCACCTGGAGGGGCTGCACTTCCAAACTCACCCCACGGCTGTTGGCAGTCCTTGACAGGTGGGCTGTCAGGCCGGCTCCCACGGATCTCTGTACAGGGCTAACCTCGGCATGGCCTTCCTGGAGCAAACAACCCAAGAGAGGGTAAGAGCACCTGAGACAAAGCCGCAGTCTTTTATAACCTAGTCTCACAAGTGACACCTCATTGCTTCTGCTGCGTTTTGTGTGTTAGAAGCAAGCCACTTGTTTCCGTACACTTGGAAGAAGGGATCATTTCACAAGGACGTGAATTCCAGGGGTGGGGATCGTTGGAGGCCGTCTCGGGCACTGCCCACTGTATGTGGTCACGACTCAACTGCGTGCCCGAAAGAGGGCGCTGTGTTCCTGTGCAGCTTAGTGAGTTGAGAAGCCATGTTTCCTTTCTCTCTGAAAACAGTGCAGGAAGCCTTTCCGGCTTCTTTGTCTCATCCCGATCTATTCCCAGGATCAATAAGAACTCTCAGTCGCCTGGTGTTCAATTCATCATCTCTTGACAGGGCTAAATTTACTAATTCACCCCAAAGACATAATCTGGTTTTAAATCCAATCAAGTCACTCTGTGATTCACTCCATTAATCCCAGTGATATATTTACTTGTAGCTAATGATGTTACAGATTTCCAAACGCGGGAGAAAAATCAAATGCAGCCTTATTTGTTTGTTCGTTTTAAAGTGCCGGGTCTGTTCAGGAGGGGATTGAATGCCGCTGTTTTGTAGCCCTTGGTTGGCCCTTTGAACCCTATTCCTAGCGGGTGGGATGACTGGTGGCCTGGTCAGAGAAACAACCCATGGTGACACGGTCAGCTGCCATCTTGCTTCTACGGACAGAAAGCCGGCTTCCGCCACTGCACCAAAGGCAGTACAGGACAGGAGTAGCAAAGGAGGGGAGGAAAGGGGGCACCCTCCCAGTGCATGGGGAAGGCTGCCTGCGGGGAGAAGGCAAGTGTCCAGGCAGCCTATCCTGCCCTCAGTGTATTAGCAGGGCCCCCTTGAATCAAAGCTTGTGGAATACCAGAATCCCTGAGCCGGAAAGAACCTCAGACATCATTCTCTTCCAACTCTTGCATTATGTAGATAAGGAAACTGATACCTAGAGAGGTAAAGGGATGTACCCAATCCAAGGGGTATATCTATATAAAACCCAGGTCTCGGAGCAAGCATGTGGAGACACCCCTCGCCAAGATTCCTCTTGGGAATTAAATAGCATCTTTTTCTCAGTGACTAGAATGGCCAAGAGGTAGACAGGTGGCTGGAGGGGGCTTAGCCCATCCACTCGCAGCCCCCTCTGTATGCCATTCCCTTGCTCAGACCATCCCCTCAGTCTGGAGCGCCGTCCCCAGCCATTCTCCTCAACATCTGTCCTCACCTTTCAAGGCCCAGGTGAGTGTCATCTACGGTTCTAGACTCATTGGCAGTTTGAAGCCTCCCATACCTGAGACAGATGGGCGCGTTTCCGTTCCGTCTGGGCACCCTGCTGATGGCCGCCTTTCCCCAAAATGAGTTAATAGCGGACTTCCTATCTGATGAGTCTCGAAGGACTGAAGGATGTGTTGTGAGTCACCCTCGTGGTTTGCATCCCTTCTGAAGGCCCCCGGAGGGCTGGTGCCACCCTTTACCAGCAGAGGGCAGAAAAACATAATTTATTCTATTCAGGAGCCAGTCACAGAATTCCATAGTTGCCAGCAGTTTTCTAATCTTGTGACTGAAACTTGTCATTCTGTCTACGAGTGGATTGGGGCTGTATTTCGAGGAGTCGGTTCTCAGTTCTTTCAGGATGACCCTTCCCTGTCTTTTCCTCACCGACTAAGACAGAGCCCCTCTTTCGGGCTGTCCAGCCTATGGGAATGTGCCCTTAAGCATGAATGTACGGGGCCACGCACACAGCCATATGTTTCTGAAATTCCAGCTGCGAGTTGGGCAGGGGACTGGGAAAAGCAGTGGCCTGGGAATTGTGCGAGGTGGGCAAGGCAGGTCCCTGGGAGGCCCTTGTTATGGGGTAGTTGGAGGAGGGCATGTGCCTTTCACCAGGCAGCCTAGCAGCGGCTGAGGAAACAGGGTGAAGGCAGAGACCGGTGAGGGAGTCTGGTTGGAATCTGTGTGTCAGTGAGGCTGGGGCTGCAGGGGAGGTGGTTGGTTGTAGGAACAGGCCAGCTATGGGGCTGCAAGACCCCACGGGCAGCTCCCCAGGAGGGCTGCCCTGGCGGCACTCAGACACAGGGATTCTGCTGCTGCCGCCTTTCATCCGTGTCTGAGCCCTCTGTGGCTCCTTCGGCCCCTCTTCTTAAGGAGGACAGGTGCCTCCTCTGACAGCCTGGGGAAGGAATGATGGTGCCTGCAGAATTTCTTTTCTAGAATATCTTTGTAAAGCTGAGACCAGTCAAGAGCAGGACGTAGGAAGAAGAAGGGCCTGGTAGCAGAGTAGACCCCTGAGCACTGGACTGACCAAGCTTCACAGTGTGGGGTTAACAAACTGATGACAATGGCAGCCGTGAATTGACCCCTTTTTAAATACATTGAATGCCTCTTTGGAACCTCACAGATGATGTGTCCTCCTGCAGTGATTATGAGTTCTGAGTTCAAACATCAGACCAGACCTCCATTCACATCCCAACCACACCCCTAACGAGCTGTGTGGTCCTGGGGCCATTTCTCCTCATGCGTCTATGTGTGGATGACATGATCATGTTAATCATACAAAGCAGTTAATACAGTGCCTGGGGAATAGTAAACACGCAGTAAAATTAGGTGTAATGAGGAACAGAGAGGTTAACTCACTGCACAGCCCAGGCCTATCTGACCCCAACTGGGCAGCTCACTTCCCTGAAACCTCTCCAGGAGTTTAGCCAGAAGCCTGCCCCCTTCCACGGACAGAGGCCTGGCTGAGATGCCCTGACTGCCAACACTTCCGTACAGACTGGCCCTAAGGCACACCAGCCCGCTCTGCTACAGCTGCACAGCGTTTGCAGCTGCAGCAAGATACGTCCATCCACTGGCTTCACAGAAAAGGTCGACAAGCAGAGAGCATCCAGCTCTGCCACCCTGGGGCTGGCTGCCACCGCCAGATTCCTTCACGTTGGACTAATTAGTCCAGTGGCTGGGATTCTGAACCATCCATGCTGTCCTCCATCCCCACCCCCTCCCTGTCTCCAGTTTCTAATTAGGTCTGGAACTTAATGATACTCTTGGACTTCTTGAGTCTCATAGCAAAAGTTTTACAAAGTAGGTTAGAGAAATAGGTAAATGGACTGAGGAAAACGAAGCAAAACTGCTCAGAGAGCCATAGTATCGCTCACGCATCAGTATGGCCTGGGACTTAGTCAGTGTTCCCAATTTGCTTTGATCTCTTCTTCTCGCAGTCTTGGGTATCCTCATGGGTGGCTTGGTTGGTTAGTTTTAAACTGGTTTAACCCCGTTCCTGGGGATTTCTTTCGTTTGAACCAACAATGGTAGTGGTCCTTGGAAATGGAGGGAAATCTCAACGAAGCCCGTATGTTTATATGACCTTCAACAGAGGGAACGAACAGCTGTCAAAGCTTGCTCAACTCACCCAAGGAAACTATGAAGCCCTCCAAATGTTGGATTCCAAGAATGCAAGAGTCAGAACAATAGGTTTTATAGAGCAGAAATCTTAACAAGTCTACAGACACATATGCAAAGGTAGACCCACCCTGTGCCGGCCTCATGGTGACCCAGGGGGGTGGCTCTCCCTGCTCCCCTCTGCTCCCTTCCCAGCATTTTTCCTCAGTGCCTGGAATGACCAAGGGGCAGGCAAGTGGCTGGAGGGAGCTTACCCAGGACACTCACAGAGTCCCCTGAGGATGCCAGGCCTTTGCTCGACTGTTCCCACAGCCCAAGATACTGTCTCCACCCTGTCCTTCTCAACATCTTTCCTTATCCACGGTTCTAGCTTCATTGGCAACTTGATGCATTCTAAGTAAATGAGACAGATTGGTGCTCTTCAGTTGTGTTCTGGGCATCTTCCTGACAGCAGCCTTCGCCAAAAGGCTGAAACTGCAGTCATTTTTTAAGATCAAGACACTAACTAGAACCAGATAGAAAGAGAAGTAGAGAGATTTTCATGCCTGGCCCCCTACCTGGACCTAAAAGAATACCATTGCTATTCTAAGCCTGCCCGGGACCACTTTTCTTAAAGGGTATGATTTTCATTTTTATTTTTTTGCGGTACGCGGGCCTCTCACCGTTGTGGCCTCTCCCATTGCGGAGCACAGACTCCGGACACGCAGGCTTAGCGGCCATGGCTCACGGGCCCAGCCACTCCGCGGCATGTGGGATCTTCCCGGACCGGGGCACGAACTCGTGTCCCCTGCATCGGCAGGCGGACTCTCAACCACTGCGCCAGCAGGGAAGCCCAAAGGGTATGATTTTTTATTTCCTAAGCCTTTTGTACTAGTCAGGGTAGGCTGAGTTATGCTGCAGTAACAAACACCCCCAAAATGTCAGTGACTTGGAAATACTAAAGGTTTATTTGCTGCGTGTGTTATATACCTGATGCAGGTCAGCAGGCACATTTTGTTCATTGTAGCTTCTCAGGCATCATCTTAGGGAGAATTCCACATGCTTCGTGATCAGGCAGGAAAAAAGAGCATGGGGAATCATGCACCAGCTCATACACATCTCCACACGGAAGAGACATGTGTCTCCTCTTTCGCATTTCATTGGCAAAATTCTGTGGTGCGTGGGGAGGTGAAACCCTCCTCGTTCTCAGAGGAGGAGACCCAAATGCAGACATGGGTAATGTCTAGCAGACATGCTTTGCCAGGCCACGTAGAGAACTCCCCTTCAGCACAGGTAACGCTAGAACAATATCTGCTGAGCGATGACAGTTGCCAGGCAGGGGATGGGGGGTGGGGGTGGATATTCCTCTTAAATGGCCAAGATGCCTCCTGAAAATACTATTCATTGTAGAGATGGGTAGAGAAAAGAAGTGCCTCAGAAAAGACATTTCTCAGGCTGGTGTCAAGCATTTGTTGTCTTCCCAAGAGCCACCAAAATTGGGCTGAAGCTCCACTCATGAGGCTGACCAGTCCTGAGGGCAGCACACTCCAAAGCTGAGTGGTTTCTTCTTAGCCTGTTATTTCTCTCCCTGCCGCCGTCCTCTGGATAATTGAAATGGAGAGGAAAAAAATCAATACTTCCCAGAATAGTCAACTGTGATTTTCCTGGCTCTGCAGATCCCTGCCCTCCGCGCATCTCCCTCCAGACCCGTCCCCCGCCCCTTCCCCAGCGGCAGGTGTGCTCTGAGGCTGACACAGACCGGGTACCCTCCCCTGTCTTAGGGATCGCGAGTGCGTGTCGGCTTTCCACCCACAGGCACAGGCCTACAGGGAGCGAGTTGCCAAATTCACATAAACATCCACCTCCCGCAGCGCAGCCCCTCTCGCGGGGATGTTTTCTCACACATAGAACAGTCACTGACTTCCTATCTAAAATATGACTTTCTACGTGCCACTGATTCTGTTCTGCCAAACAACTGCCAGGATTTCTCTCTCCCTACTGGCTCACATCTGCCGGATTTATGGGGCCCAAAGACAAAGGAGGGAAATACTGTAGCTCCCTTTTCCCGTCTTTTGTTTTCATTCATTGCTTGGCAGTAGGTGAGGAAAAACAGTAAGCGAAGAGATATGGGAACATATGTATATGTATAACTGATTCACTTTATTATAAAGCAGAAAGGAACACACCATTGTAAAGCAATTATACTCCAATAAAGATGTTAAAAAAAAAAAAAACAGTAAGCGATTGGTGCAAACAGTCTTGCTTAGCTACCCAAGGTGGTGTGACTTCCTTTTCTCTTCTCTTGTTTACACGAAGATGCTTTCCAGATCACCCTGTGTTTTCCCATGCCATACTCCTTTTAAAAAAAAGTCTGTACCTTAAAACTCCCATTTATATAAATATATCCCTAAAAGTGAAACATTAAGAGCTCCCATAGATAAGAGCCGACTCTGTGTCAGGTGACGCTTTTTCATTACCTCTCATCCTGGAAACCACTGTCCATGACTATCATCTGTATTTCACAAATGCTGAAACTAAGGGTCAGGGAGGGTGAGTCACTTGCCCGGCATCACATGCTTGTAAGTAACAACGCTGGGATTCAGCCCCAAGCCCACTAGAGTGTACACTCTATAGAGTATATACTCCTCTCCGGCATGATGCCGCACAAAAGCAACTGGCCCATTCAGGTGCCCTGGTTATTGCTGCTGGGCTCGTGTCAGGGTCTCCAGGACAGAGACTACCGATGTTGCAAAGGCCAACTTACCAACTGTCAGAAGAGCTGGTGGTCTTACCCATTGCACAAAGCACAGGAATTATCCACTAAGGGCCCTCCAGGGAGCCCAAAACAAAGACCTGCCGGTCAAGAGGGAGAGAGTGTAGCCGTTGGCGACCGGATGCCTGTGTTCCAGTCTTCAGCTCCGTGGATGTAGACAAGGCACCCAGCCTTTCTAAGCCTCGATTTCTCCATCTATATGAAATAGGGACAGTAAAAGGCCCTGCCTTGTAGGGTTGCGGGGAGGGTTGATTGGAACAGTTAAGAATGCACTCCACATGGTGCCCTGCGCAGAATAAGCCCTCAGTCAATGACGGCTGGTGTTTTCATTACTGTTAGCTGAAGAGTCTTCAGGGAGAGCACTTTACAGATGGGGGAGTGCTCATCTGGTGACTATGGTCATTTCTCTTGCCAAGCCCATCCATCCATCTGGTCCAGGCCTGCAGCCCTATTAGTTCTTAGCTCATATGCTGTGGTCCAGACCTCCAAGAATTTCCTTCCATGCTCCAGGTATATGGAATCATCATCAAAGAGACATCTCTAAGCAGCTCATGCAGGAGCGCCCTGCTCCGAAAGGCAGTTGTAGAGAGAGGGAAAAACATCTCCCAAGGGGTAAGCGGTAGCTTACATCTTCTTGACTTCAGCTGGCAGATCAAAGTAGTCACAGACAAGAGAGCCAAACCACATGCCTGTTGCCTTAAAGCATGGACCTTGCCTGCAGAGCTTTCTAAAAGAGGACTGGCCCCCCAGACCACAGGCCACAACCCATCCCCTAGCAGCTTGGAAACACGACCCTCAGCATAAATATGAAGCTAACATCATTGAAGTGCTTAAGCCCTTATCCTAAACACTTTGTATCTGGTGGTGCTCATTTGATCTTCCTCACTCGATAAGGGTAAGTACCATCATAACATCAGTGTTATACACATCAGTCAGCTGAGGCATGAAGAGTTCAAAATTGCTGGCCTGAGGTCGCACAGCGAGAAGCGGGCAGGATTTCAGTCCAGGTATCCTGGCTCTTGATTTCCATTCTGCGCCACCCCGTGTGATCTGTGAACTGATTTAAGACGGGGGTGGGGTGTGGAATGGGATCTCAGGTTAGCTGCTTCGTAGGGGGTGCGAGTGAATATACATGGAAAACTATACCCTTGAGCGATAAATATTTCTGTTTCCCTGTGTGTTTGTTAGCAGACCTTCGCAGCTCTGCCAAGACAGTCAATTCCAGCCTAAATTCAGAGGGTGTCTGGCTTCTGTTTTTGTTTAGACTGATGCAAGCACAGGGTAGACAAGAAGATGAAGGAGGGAAAGCCATCAGCCTTCAGCTTGAGGAAAACCAGAAGCACGGCTCTGAAGCCCTAGGCTGCTTTGCCCATGGACCAGTCTTCCCCACCCCAGGCCATTTCCAGAGCCCTCGGCCTACCTGTAGAACTGATTGCAAACCTCCACCAAATGCCAGGCCCCACCAGGTCCCCTCCCGCTAACCGTGCTCTTTCCGATTGCAGGTAACCTGGACATCACCCCGGACGACCCCCGCTGGATCGGAGCCTGGTGGGGTGGGTTTCTGCTCTGCGGTGCCTTACTCTTCTTTTCTTCCGTCTGGATGTTTGGGTTTCCACAGTCTCTGCCCCCGCACTCAGACTCCGCCCTGGAGAGCGAACAGGCCATGCTCCCCGAAAGAGAATACGAGAGACCCAAGCCCAGCAATGGGGTCCTGAGGCACCCCCTGGAGCCGGACAGCAGTGCCTCCTGCTTCCAGCAGCTGAGAGGTAAGGGCGCCTCATTGGCAGGTGGCACTCAGGACCGGATGCTGGGGGACCTGAGATAGAATCACATTGGTTTTGCATGATTTGCCTTCCCTGGCCCTGTGCTTAACTGATCCCTGAGAAGTAAATGCACTTCATAAAGCAAACACAAAGTTACTACCCTTTAGCGAAGGGGCAGCAGACGAACCACCCCCCCACCCCAGGCCGAGAGCCCAGTGGCTAACATAGCACCTGATGTACGCTACACATAAATGTGCGTAGAAGGAAGAAAGGGAGCGAGGAAAGGAGGGAGCTGGACGTTTCATGGCCCTCCTTTGAACTCTTTCAGGCCACTTACAAGCGCATTGAAGCAGCGTAAGACTTTGAAGTTGGCTCCCTTTGCCTGATGCAGGCGTTCTGGAAAAGCCACATCCAAAGAGCATTTCCTTAGATTCACTCTGTCCTTCCATCCCCTCCACTAGAGATGAGAGCTGTGTTCCTCTGGAAAGAAAGGTTAACTCAGTCTTGAGAGCAGAGTCCCACTTTAGAATGCAGCAGAGCGCTCATCACCATTTTTAGAGGAAACAAGTGCATCTTTTCTGACAAAATGGCGAGACACGAACAGCGATGCAGAATGAGGATGAGGAACCCCGTCAACAGCCCCTGGTTATTTCCACATTTGCTACAGTCTCTTAAGAGGTGAGGATGACGACCGGACAGCCTCAAAGCTGCTCGGTGTCTATCCTGGCCCCCTCCCCACTGAGAGGTATGCACGGTGCTCCCTAATTCAAGGACCTCTTCCTGCTGGGTCCCCTGAAGGACTTGCTGGATTTTGGAAGTGGGCAGGAGCAAGGCTGAGGTGTTACTTCTCAAGGAGGCTGGGGTGGGAAACAGGTGGACCGTTACCTCTGCAGGAACCGAGCACACAGCCAGGTCCACTTTCAGCAGCTGCCGCCTCAGGCTTTGCGGTGCTCGATTTAGAGATTTGATGAGAGTCTCTTTACTGAGCTCTGTCTAATGAGGTGCACTTTCTATGGAGATGCTTGAGAACCAGGGAGAGAACCTCGGGTGACCTCGCACTCAGATCCCCGCTCTGCCCTTCACCGGCTCTGCGATCATTAACTTCTCCGCGCTTCTCTCCACAAGTATAAAGTTGTAACACCGTTCCTCGGTGACACCGTGGTCGTGAGAATTCCCTTGGAAGATTGTCAGTTAATACCACCTGTTAGCCAGCGAGGAATTCAAAGAACTTGTGCTAATTCCCAGAAGAGACTAATTTAAGAACCTAACGTCATGTTTGACTCCATGTTCCGGGATGGCTTCTACCAAAGTCGTCATGTGGAATTGTAGATGATCTCTAAGAGCGAGAATGCTCTGTTAGATGAGAAGGCCCCGTGCTTTGTGTCCTCTGAGGTTGCCCTGGTCTGGACCCTCAGGAGTATGTGCTTCTTAAAATGGGCTCCCCAAATGGGCCCCCTTCAGGAGCCCCCAGGTGGCTGGAGGGTGATGCCTGCTGACCCTCTGATAGCACAGCTGGCCACACAGTGTCCCAGGAACCAGATCCACGGCAATAGATGGGGCTGGCTTGAGAGCGGGCCTTGCAGAGGGCACCTTGGACCTGGGTGGTGGCAGCCTTTCCAGGTTTTTCCTCTTCCCAGGATGATGGCCCTGTTTTCCTAAGCCTCTGATGGTAAGAGTTATACCTGTAATCGCTCATCTTTCATCTCTGGGGATACACAGGTGAAAATGATACACTTGTGCCATCAGAGAACTCGCTGTCCAATGTAGCGACAGGCCAGCAAGTCAGAAAGGCGGCCTAATGTGATGAGAACTGCAGCACCAGGCAGCACCATAGGTCATGGAAATACAGTCAACAGGCAGCGAAAGCCCACCTCTTGGGTCCAGTGCAGAGCTGAGCTGAGTCTTGAGGGATGCCATGGTTTCAGAATTCTCGGGCTCTGATTCAATTACTGGTTAACCCATTTGTTAATTCAGTCAACATTTACTGAGATCCCGCCAGCCTCCAGGGACACAGCGGTCACCAAGACAGCTTGGATTCTGGAGCAAGTGTAGTAGCAGGGGAGGCACGCAGTGGGCAAAGTCGAACCAGTGACAAGATGAGTGCTGGACTTGCTGGGTCTGAGCTGACAAGTACACAGTTGGGTAGATGGGTCTGAGGCTCACTAGATCAGAGCCATCACAAGTTATGGCCTGTGTGTACCTGGGCTCCACTTGGATAGTTAATGATTTTTAGTTTAGAATTAGCAATTCCCGGAGGCATCAGGTCCATTAACGGACCTAAAGGATGTCCAAGCAGGAAAGGAAGGCAGCGTGTCTAGAAGAATCCCCAGGAGCCAGGGTACAGTGGAGCGAGCTATTATGCTAATAAATTTTACACATGCCAACACACGGAGAGGCAGCCACGGTGGTTTATATCCTTCATTTTTTCCACGTGAGACAAAATGTTTCTGCCACGTGGACATTTCCACCAAAAGCAGCATGCGATGCTGCCAGGCGCTCCCAAATTCTTCGTCTGATTTGCAGCCTCGGAAGCCCCTCTGGTCTGCATACAGCCTGCAACACATTTACGGGTACAGATAATTGTTACACATATCAGAGGAATTAACATTGCTCTGCAGATCTATATGTTGCAATTTCTCATCCGTTTCATCTGAGCTTGCAAGCGGGTTTCTTTTCTAGCCATCAGTCTGTGTGCCCTGCCAAGCTCTACAGATAGCAAAGGCCCCTGAGAAGAACTGCCGTTGGCCCGAGAGCAGCCACTCCACCTTCCTTCCCTCTGGGACCAAGACACACAGCCTCTTCTGCTCCTGGGAGAGCCGTGGGGCTGCTCACCTGGGTTCAAATCCAGCTGAGCCACTTCCTCGTCATACAACCTTGATCGTGTCGTTCAGCTCCTCTTGGTTTTACCGTGTGGTGTCTGGTGTAACTTCACAGCAGCTGCATAAGGTCAATATTAGGACTTATTACCGTTTATAGGTGAGGACACAGAGCTCCCGTTTGGTGACAGAGGACTTCAGGCCTGTGATCGCTTTCCAGAGCCCTCTCCCCCCAGAGCAGGCTTTGAAGGTCTATTTCCAACAAAGTCGACCACCAGTTGGGTTTTGCAATTGTTTTAAGAAGGTGAGAGATGGAGAGCTCAGAATCTTGTTCCAGAACTGTGTAGAGAAGCTGTTACTTGTTGCACAGCCCAGACGTCCCCGTCTTGCGGTGACTGTCACATATCCATTTCACAAAGCAGGCAGCAGGGGAACAAATGCTTAGGCTTGTGAAACTCCAGCATCTCCCCCAGGTGGGAGCCTGCAAATCCAAGATACATTTTTGCATCTCAGCTGTGCCACCAAAGAACTTTTCCTTTCCTCCCTGACTCTAAAGCCCCTCCTCCCTCTTCTTGTTCTTCAGAGCATTTTGCTGATTCATCTTTCAGGACCCCACCACCACCACCACCTCCCTCCTCTTGTGTTTACTGCTGTGTCCACGCCTCCCCTTTCCTGCACCGTGAGCCCCTGGGGGCCGGGACTGCACGTAGCGTGCTCTCGTTGAATCCGGATGCTCAGAGTTTGCAGAATGGTTTATAAAAGTCTAGATCTGGTGGGAGGAAAGAATTCAGGGGACGGTTAACAGACAAATGGACAGTATTATCATTAGCTAGTGTGTTTATTCTCACATCCACCGTTGTGTGTTGCATTTGGAAATTGGCTCCAGCGTCACTTGCCCTGGAGGTGCCTTGATGGTTAGGACCCGGGCCCTTTCTGCAGCCACGGGTTCCTGCAGCCACGAGTGTGTCCAACTTCCCCATCACGTTCTGTACAGTTTTCAGAACACCTCACGCACTCTTCTCTTTGCTGCTGTTTCTGCCTGGAACGCCCTACCTCCCTTGATCCACTTCTGGGCTGGTCTCGGTCCCTACCTTCCCAAGAAGCCCTTCCCTATAGCCCCTCTGTGCTCATGCCCCTGTCTGCTCAGTACTAGATAAGCTGCATTCCTCTGTTGCCCTCAAAGCCCCCGCAAAGCACTTGGGGTAACCCCCACTACACAGTGGCCCATCTGTTTGCCTGCATCTTCCCAAAGCTGTGGCTTCTCCAAGGACACGAAGCTCTCATTCATCTTTTTTGTTCCCACTGCCTAGCTTGGTGCCTGGCACGTAGGTAATATGGATTGAACGAATGAATGAGTAAACAAATGAACACTTTCTTGCCGGTGCGCACACGTACGCACATACACACATAATAGCAGCTAACATTTGTTTTTCCTACACCATCATATTTAATCCCCCCCCCAACCCCATGAGACATTGGTACCATTTTACAGACCAGGAAATTGAGGCTTACAGATGGAAAGGAAAGGCATTTGAACCGTGGAGGGCCTCAGTGTCTGTCTTCTTAACCACGACATTGTGCTGCATCTTCGGGCAATAAACAAACTCTCTTAAAGAAAAAGTGGTGTCAGCAAGGTGCTAAGTGACTTTTCAACAGCGGGTACTAAAACTGCGACTGTGGCTGCAGACGTGTCCTAAAGCAATGAGTCTTCTAGGCAAGGGTCCCGCTAAAAAGGGAGAGAAGGACAGCTTCCTGCAAGCACTGGCGTTTCCTGACCCTCTGATGGACTTCCCAGCGGGGATGAGTGTCACTGTACCAGCAGCTTAAAACCTGAAGGGAGAGCCCACCTTTGATCACTGAGTGAGCAGAGAAGTCAAAAGCTGAGCGCTCTTGTCTCTGCACCCTTCATGCTGACTGCCAAGTGGCCTCTTCCTGTCCCAGAAAAGATAGTAGCACCAGGTGACAGCGGGTGATGGCTGAGCTGGCAAGGTGGGGGTGGGCCTTCAGGCTCGGAATCTTAAAAACCGCGCCCAAAATATGGAGTACAGCTGATGACTTCCAAAGCACTTGCACAGACCTCCCACTTGGCCCCCATAGTACGGCTGATAACGTGCGTGTCGTTACCAATCTCCTTGCCACCCATGGGGACACGGAACTCTGGGGGATTAAACCGTGCACCCAGGTTCCCGCAGCTGTGAAGGATGCAGCTGGGACCAGACTTGGGTCTGAGACTCCCAAACCCGAACTCTTTTCCTCTGTTCCTCTATTTCCCACAAAGAGCCACTCAACTATTAATGAACCAACCGAGAAGGAAAAAGGGATCGGTCTGGGGTGGATGGAACAAAAGCCTTCACTGTGTTGGAGAAACTTCCACTCTTAATGTCCACTTTCTCCCTCTTCAAAAGAGGAAATGCAGAGCCTGACTCTAGAGGACCTTCCTTTCTAGGGGAGATGAAATCTGCCTGGGTTGGTACCTTCCCCACGCCTCTCCCCACCCACACCCCTAATGCCATCCATCACCGGGCTCTGCTGACTTTAGCACCTAAATATCTCTCCCTCCCGCTCATGGTCTGTCCTGTACTCCAGTCTGCCCTCCCCCTCCAGGCTGTCATCCACACTGGGATGTGTTCAGAATGTGTCTGATCCTGATAGATAGCGGCCGAGCCCTTCACGTGGCCACCAGCCCCGTGAGATTCTGCCCCTCCAGCCTCTTCTCACACCTGCCGCCCTGTTCCCACCATACCAGTCTCACCTTGCTGGCCTCTTTTTAGTCCTTCATATTCCCCAGGCTCAATGGACTTTGCATTTGCTGTTCCCACCCCTGGAATTCTGATCCCATCTTCAGACGTCAGCTCACACATCATTTCCCCAAGGACGTTTCCCTGACCTCCTGATGGCAACCCCTCCACAGCATGTTGCTCTCTGTGCCATGGTCAGAATGTGACCTCTGTAGGAGTGATCACTTCCTCCATAAGCTCCATGACGTCAGGGACCACATCCGGCTTTGCCATGCCCTTGTACATGGCCAATGCTCAGTGCACATCTGATAAATGGGGGGATGCATGGATCGTTGGACAGGCGCTGCCCAGCCCAGCACGGTTTGCTGCTTTCCCTAAAGCCGTCCTCGCACACAGCCCCTCCCAGAGTTCTGACCTGTGTTTGACCCACCCGCAGACACTGGCTTAGCAGGAGCTCCACCTGTGTTGAGTGTCACGGCTGGCTCCCAGGTGACTTACCTGTGTGGGAAGGAAGATCTGCTCCTGGTGCTTCAGCCACCAAAGCAGAGGGTCTGCCAGCCCAGTGGCTCAGGCTGACCTGCACTGTGCCTTTGGGTGCGTGTCTTTACTTGCCCGTCTTCCTAGCGTGCGTCTTGCTGCTCGGGCAGGGTGCATACTCGCCCCCCACCTCTGTGCCACCCACTGTTCCCGTGGGGGCCCCACGTGCGTCGGCCTGGCCGTGGGACCCAGCTCATGCCTCCAGCTTCTGCATCTCTGCCAGGCCACCTACATCGTCTGCCAGCCAGCAGTCGGTTTCTGCTACATCTTTCTTAATTAAGGGCCTGTTGCCTTTCAGCATAGTGTTATTGTGAGCAGCCTGGTGATCTGAGAGTCCTTGTTCTGCAGGCCAAACGGCCGAGTGTTTTTTATCATGTGATTCATCTTCAGAACTGTGCTTTCCCCTCGTGTGGGTTTCCTGTTAAAGTCTTCTTTCTTGATTCTGTGGCCAAGGAAACCATCTGCCTTCCCAACCACTTGGAATTCTATGCCAAGCTGTGGTTCAGAGGCTGCCACGTCACAGGTGTCATTTTTACAGGTCCCCAGGGTCCAGACTGGTCAGTGGTTTCATCGTGTTCGTATCAGTGTCGATGGAGGATGCGCTGGGGGTTATATCCGTGCATCAGTCATGACTCCCCATCTCAAGTTATTTCAGCAAAGCGCCTGAGATGAACATAGGTGAGGGCACCTAGCACGATGCTGCCTGGCACACTGTGGGTGCTCCTTGTGGTTTTGGAAGGAAGGGAGGGAGGGAGGAAAAAAGGGAGGAAGGAAGGAAGGGAGGAAGGAAGGGAGGAAGGAGGGAAAAAACTAGAAGACAGCATTTCCCAATGGGAGTTCCTTGGAACGTGAGTCCTCTGAGATGCTCAGAGAAAAACAGATCAACAAAAATAACCGGGAGTAGTGGTTACATGGCCAAATAAGCTGGGAAACCATATGTATACTGTGACGCTCTTGGAGAGTCGTAGAATATGTTTGTGTTAAAGGCTCTGAGAAGGCCAGCTCTAAGGAAAGCTGTCTGGCTTTGCTTTAGTTTATATTTCTCAGACTTATGGGATCCCAGGACTCTTTTATTCATGCTAACTCTTCCGGCACTTATGATGTGTTGCTATGATACAGGATAGAAGGTGGCGAGGATTATGGGAGGTTCAAAGGGATATAGTGAGGACCACAGAGGGAGGATTTGAAGACAGGTGTGTGAAGGATGCAGCATTTCAGCCTGATCTTGAAGGACGAGCAGGATTCCCGTGGATGGAGGGGAGGGCAAAGGCTTCTGGGCTGGGATGCCTGAGATGTGCATGGAAGAGAGACATCTGGTTTTGGGAAGAGGATTTAGGGAAGGTCATGATAGAAGGCAGGCTGGTCTCAGCTTCCACATCCAGCAGAGTTCCTGGTATCCAAAGCTGCCCAGTAAGTCTTTGGTAAAATTATGAATGAATTATTGAGGGCCTTCTCATTGCCCTTCTAATGAGACTGGACTTTATTTTATGAGCCATTGTTTCCCAACTAGGGATTTGAGTCAGCATTGCATGTGGACTTTCTTGAAACACACATATTCAGGGGCCGCATCCCTACAAATTATGATTCTCTGAGTCTGTGGTGGGGAAGGGGGATGGGGGAGAGGTGACCCAGGCATCTGGGTGTCTTTAAAGCTCCCCAGAAGATTGTAAGTGAGCTCCCAGGAGAAAACAAATGTCAGAGCTGGTGGGGGTCCCTTGAGGGGTCTCCACCAGGGGCTAATTTCTCTGGCAGTTGCATATAAGATAAAATGGGGGAGGTGACCCGCTGATGAAATAAGCTTGGGACAGTCTGTGACATGACTCTTGGAGGTTGACGTTAGCATATTGAAGGCTCTGAGAAGACCTGCTGTAAACCCAGCACTTCCGGAAGTAGCATTAGGAAGCCTAGGTTTAGAGATGGGCACGTACGTCAGCTTGGGTACTTGGCTTCACCGTTTCTTTTCTGGACACTGCTGTTTCTCTTTCCAGACTTCCCAGGAATGAATTCTCCCATCGTTAGCATTTTTGTGAATGTCAGACGCAGTGAGCCTGGCCACCGCTGAGGTGGGGCGCCCTGCTCCCAGAGAAGGTTCTAGGGGCTGGCATGAAGTTATAAAAGTGGCCGTTCGCTTACGAAAGACTCTTGATTTCCTTAGTCATTTTCTGTCTGCGGCCAACATGGAAAGATGCAATATTGGGGTCTGAATAAGAGCCTGCTGCTTCCCAAGCTCCTTCCTCCACCTCTGAAATCATGTGGGGATCATGTTTCTGACTTCACACTGCTGATGCCAGGAAATGACTGGGATGACCCCAGTTTAGAGCAGCAGCTTTCAGATGCTAGACATGCCTCTGTGGACACTTAGTTCTTGCTTTAAACTGGCTAGTGGGCAACCACACTGCTCCCCCTTGGTGTGGCTGTAAGTCACCTTGGTGGTGACTTTTCAAGAGTCGGTGGAATTGATGGGCTCTGGGTTGTCCTAACCGATCCACACCCATCTGACACTTGGATTTTGCTGTAGATGCTCATTTCCTGTGCTGATGGCTTCTTGTTTGTTCTTTCAAACCATGACCTTCTCCATACAAGGGAGGTGTTACTATCTGCCTATTACCTTACTGAAGATGGGCAGACAGAAGCCTGGTAGTTACTGCTTTCAAAGTTAGCCGTGAGAGGGTGCTAGAAGCTCCCCTGGATGCCCCGGGCAGAGATTGGGGGATGGGCTCCTCTATAGTGATGAGGCCACAGGGGGCCCAAGGCTGCTGGTCTGGGGCCAAGTTCATGGTAGGCACCTGCTTCCGGGAGGCACCACGGGCCTTCCCTCCCACTGGGATTTCCCTCACCCCTACCTACTCAAGGGATGGTTTAGGCACCTCCAGAATCAGTGATGGAAATGACTGTATTAGCTAATTATTCCCACTTTCCTCACAACCCATGAACCTGTGGAACATCTCGAATGGTGTGATCATAAATTGGTCTCTGTTTCTACAGCTAATGTTCCTGAAGAGACTATGACAGTTACCTTTCAAGGCTATGCGATTCATTTGTTTCTTTATTGGATTCTTTAATCTACCTTGCATGTATTAAGCATCTGCTCTTACCAGGCACAATGCCCATGTCTGGGGATGGAGCTGCTCCATCTCTGCTCTACCTGAGAGCACCTGGCTCTTCCTATGAGACAGACGGGAGGACCCAGACAACGGCGTCCAGTGGGGTCGTTGGTGCCAGGGTGACAGCCTGCCCTGGGCATGTGGGAACCAACTTGGTGGCTGGTGAACATTCACGCTACCCCATGAAACTTCGTTTTTCCCAGTATCTGCTCTATCCGCTCTACCTTGGCTTCACTCTTGTGCCTCCATGATGGTGTGTTTTTCCACTCCATTATTTCTTCCTTCCTCTTTCTTTTTTTTTTTTTTTTTTTTTGGTCATGACTTGAATACTGTTATTTATCTCACCCAGATCCCCCCCACCTGTGTTCTCTTCTGGTCATGGGTCTCCTATGTTGGGAAGCACTTCATGGTGGCTCACCTTTCAGGAAAGTACTTTTCTGTTGATTCGAGGCCCCACCCAGAAATCTGAAGATTTAGAGATGAGTCCCAGAGTGCAGGCAGAACTGTGTTCAAATCGACCCTCCTTCGCTTCTCTGTTTTGTATTCTGGGATGCGGACTGTTGGGTTTCAGCCTCTCAAGGGAGCCTTGGTTTCCTTGGGTCTAAAATGAGGATGGTAGGACCACCCCCTGTTGTAATAGTTGTGAGAGTTAAAAATGAGAAACCTTGCCACGGTGCCCATCCAACACTGGTTGCGAGGCAGGCTTCGGCGGTCATTGTCATGATTCCTGAGCAGTTGCATAGACTGGCTCCATCTCCCATCTTGGGAGATGTTAACCATGCTGTATTGACAGAAGTGTTATTAAAGAGAAAGAAAGTCAAGGCCAACTTCAGTAGAGAGACTGAAGGCAGAGAGATCTGAGGGTCAAGGGGAGTATAACTGAGCCCCACATTGAGCACTTCCCAGAGTACCTCCAATTCCCAGGAAGGGCAGTGGAAAAGGACTTGTGCCTCCTGACCCCCTGACCTGCTGAACAGCCCCCTGCAGAAGGGGGATCTTCTTGGAAAGCGCTTGGCTCCCAGGAGCTCAGTTCATCTGCTCCAGTCTCTTCCCCACTCTACTCATCACATCTGATCACATAGGCATTCCTGTAGGAAGCCTGATGTCCTCCTCCCAGCCCAAGGGCTCTCTCCCTAACATAGCCAAGGATTACTTCTATTATATTGATTACTATTAATCCTATTGGACTCTTTTTTACTGAAGTATGGTTGACTTACAATATTGTGTTAGTTTCAGATGTACAGAAAAGTGATTGTTATGCATATATTTTTTTTTCTATTCTTTTCCATTATAGTTTATTACAGGATATTGAATACAGTTCCCTGTGCTATACAGTAAATCTTTGCCATTAATCCCACAGACTCTTACCTGTATTCTAGACTAGAAGCCCTGGGCCACATGCTTTACATGCAGTGGGTCTCATTTCATGTTTGTGGCAATCCATGGGATGGAGTCATGTGCTCTGGTCAGTCTTGAAGCCAGAATTCAAATCCCAATGACCTGGCTCCTTAGACCAGGTTCTTAGCCATTATTTTATACAACCTTATTCAGTGAAGCCTTTTCTGTGGTACAGGGCTCTTCTGTAGGCTCTCCAATCCTTTCTTTCATTCCTCTGTCCCCCTCCCTTCCTCTCCTACTTCTCTGCCTTCAAACGACATGGACTAAGCCCTTAGTCATGTCAGATCTGTTCATTTTCCCTAACCCCAGTGGGAATGTTTTATTATTCTTCATTCTAAGAATTAAGCCACAGCTTGATTACCAGGGGCAGCCTGCATGCTTAGTCCTCAAGCCAACAACAGCACCCCTCAGAACCCAGAGCAGAACAGCACAATGGTTATAAGCACACTGTGTGGCAGCAGGTGCCAGGGTGTGAGTTCCTGCTTTGCTTCCTTAACCATGGGGCCACTGTCTGCCTCCGTCTTCTCATCTGTAAATGGAGGATTTTAATCATCCCAGGAACACAGTTTGTTGTGAGCATAATGCAAGTGGATGTATAAGTAGTTAGAATGGTACTTGGCCCACAGGAAATGCTCTGTCAAGGTTAATCCTCACGACTTCTCTAAACCTGCCTTTCTCCCTCTTGGAGAACCCACAATTTTCCAAGAAACTCCATCCTACAGGACTGCCTTCCAAAGACTAGCAGTAGCAAACTTGTTTTCCCTGGAGATCACTCCCAACTTTGTACCATTCCGCTAGTAGCAGCACCGTGCTCCTGATGAGAGGTGAAAAGGTTTCCCTAGCTGTGAGGCTGCATGGTACAAGCCTGCCTGCCTCCTACCCCAGCTCCCAACTTCTGAGGCTAAATCAGAAGGTGAGAGGCAAATAGCTCTGGGAGACTGTAGGTGTTTGGTAGCCTGGTGGCCTTGGTTCACCAATTTCTATTTGTCTGGGCCGCCTCATTAGCTACTGCCACCTTGGAAAGTTAGCATTTTATGGGCTTAACAATCCATTTGCATGAAAAAGCTTGGAACACTGGGATAGCCAGCCCTAGGGTCAAGCTAATTAATACCCCTTTTCAAATTGGAGCTTTGGAGGGTAGATTGAACCTTTGGAAAGGAATCTTCTTTGACAGTACTACAAGTCATTGCAATAAAACCCAGGATGGGAGGAAGAAACTGGGAGGAAAATAGCTGAACACAAGAGGAAGCTGTCATTTCTGGAGGCGAATCGGCTGGGTATAGGCGGAAAAAAGAATGCTCTTCATGCAGATGAGGCCCACTGAGTCTTCCCTGGGCCTTCAGTCAGATAATTCTCAAACCTAATGATTTTCACATCTAATCCAAGGCAAAATTAGTCATTACATATTCAAACAAAAGCAGGCAGGCTCCTATCTTGACAAGGAATCCTTCCAACTGAAATGGACTTATCTCTGGAATAATTAAAATGCTGGCTGAAGTATGAAAATGTTCCATCAGCTGGAGTTGCCTTTGTTGAGAAGTGCCCTCGTCATCCCCAAATAAACCACGATGGCCATGATCAAGGACAAGGAGGTACCGAGGCCCAAACAGTTAACGTGATCAAACTCAACTCCTCATTGGCATCATTTCTGAGCCAGAGAACATAGTTCCTAATTGGAGGATGCTGGCGGTGTCAGCTCAGCAGCAGTTTTATTTGCAAGCAAGTGTGGCCGTGGTGCTTTCTCCTACTGAAGTCCCCAGATCTAAAGAGTCTGCACTGTAACAAAGTAAATGAAGCCTACAATAAAAGTATGGTACAGGGTGGTTTTCCTAGAATGTGCCCAACGTGCTGACTGTTTGTCAACAGTGTTTCCAAAGCTTAGGCATCTTAATGCCAAAAGACTACAACGATGGGGCAACAGTGTTATTACCCGCCAAAACATGAATAGCTGGGGGCTCTCAAATTCATTTATTACAAGGAAGTGCTGTGGTCGCCCATGTAATCCATACCACTCTCTGTGAAGCTTGGTGTTTCGTGACATAATCAGCCAGTCCCTTGTCACAGGTACATTATACCATCACAATGTGCCAAACACTATAGCAAATCAGCCTTCACTCATTAGCGGTGATTTATGACGATGGAGTCTTAACATCCAAGGGGTTTTTGTTTATGAAGACAAATACTTACTTCATTACCTTCTGTTTATGCCCAATGTAGTCATCTTCTATATTTGTCAAACAGTACACATTTTTGAACATTACACAGTCAACATTCCTCTAAATATTTTTACGATACTTAATAATGTGAATTTAACAAAGGAAAATTTTCCAACATTTAAACATAGATTTTATTTATTTATTTATTTTAAAATTTATTACTTATTTTATTTATTTTATTTTTGGCTGCATTGGGTCTTCGTTCCGGTGCGCGGGCTTTCTCTAGCTGTGGCAAGCAGGGGCTACTCCTTGTTGCGGTGTGCAGGCTTCTCATCACGGTGGCTTCTCTTGTTGCGGAGCACGGGCTCTAGGCGCGCGGGCTTCAGTAGTTGTGGCACACGGGCTTAGTTGCTCCGCAGCATGCGGGATCTTCCTGGACCAGGGCTCGAACCCATGTCCCCTGCATTGGCAGGCGGATTCTTAACCCCTGTGCCAGCAGGGAAGCCCCCAAGCATAGATTTTAAGTGTAACCTCTTCTAGACAAATATTTGAGATGACATTTCTGAAAAAGTCAGATTATTATGAATGCTCGAAACCCTGTAAAAAATGAACAGAACACATGCATAAAGGCCAGTCCCTCGCAATAAAGCAGGTATAAATATATAAATACCATGGATTTAAAGTTGTTTTCTCACCATCTTTATTCTTATTCCTACCATTTTTAAAGTTTTTGTTTTATTTTGTGCATGTGTGCACACGCATTTATTTAATCCAAGAGTTACCTTCCTAAGCTTTTAGTAGTTCAACGAGAAACCACCATGGAACCGCTGAGGCCACCAGCTCTGGTTATTGTCTGGTTGTTTCTCGGTTGGGATGCAGAATCAGATTGCTCAGCCCACAGTGATTCTGAGCCTCCAATCATCTGGCTCAGTCCATTCCCATAGCTAAGTTCCTTTTAGTACGTCAAAGGATCCTTAAGTCCCTGTCTTATATACAGATTTTCATTTTTGAAACTTGGTATCTTTCCCAGAAATGATACATTTTATGTTGTGTGTATCTGCCAGTTCCTGACCCATTGTTCTGTTATTTTGATTTATTGAGCTTGTCTGTTAACGTTATTAAAAACTTATGTATCTCCTATTATTATTTTATTCTAATTAGTTGGGCCATTTAGAGGTTTCATCTCCTAGGAAATGAGATTGAGCCTGTGTAATTAGCTCTCTTCTTTAGGACAGCTGGCTAATTCATTACCTTGGAATGCAGTGTTAGACATTGCTCACCTGTTTATTTTGTATGACCATGGGCACTGATTGGTTTTTCCTAGACTTGGAATAGTACTTGCTACATCTGGGACTCTGTTTTATCTTTTTCTATTTACACAGGTGGAAGGAAACAAGTACATCACATGCCAAATGTTCCACATTATTATGAGTACAGCAGAACAGAGGTCCCCTAACTTATCACTGGTACACCACTTTTACACATTTTTGCCTATTTCCTTACCACCTGTACCGTCATTTACATAACTTTCTCTTTAAATAACTTTAAATCTACTTGTTTTATTTAACCTAGCATCATCTTAAGCTATGGTAGCCATGAAACCATGCATTTGATGTATCAGTTTTATTTTAGTTAACTTTTTTTTTTTTTTACTAAGTGCACATCAAAATAATGGCATAAGTATTGAAATGATGGGGTTGTCCTGATACCCCCAGACCCCTTGCCTACTGCCAGGATATGTCATCACTCCATAGCTGAGGAGATCTGGTCAAAGACCCTGTACAAAGGATTCTAATGGCTGGAAAGAGCCAAATAATGTGATTACATTCAAAGGATTTTAAGAAACCCAAATCTCTCATTTGTAAAAGTACCAAATTAAAAGGAAATCTGAGTGGTTTATGAAACCACCTACTTTAGGAAAAACAGAGTATAATAAAATAAGATTGAAATGCATCACCTCAACAAAACCTGCTTTGGCTCCATTGGTAATTAAAGCGGTACACAAGCCACGAAGCGCTTTTGCCCACCATCAACTCCCATCTGAGCCCTGAGCATCAGGGCTGGGTGGGCAGCAGCTTCTAGGTTGCCTTGGGTGTTGAGGAAAGACCACCTGAGGAATAAGGAAGAGATGGAGCAAAGATCTGGGTTCAGAGCATTTAATGGAGGGAAGAGCCCTGGTGCAAAGAGCTGGGTGGGGAGGACCAGGTGCCGGTGGGGCTGGAGCAGAGGGAGGATGGAGAGCGATCAGAAGTGATCGGATAGCCAAGGGGCAGACTGTGGGCCATCGTACCAAGTGTGGATTTTGGCCATTGTGGAGTTTGAGTAGGAAGCTGATTTGAGCTGATCCCATTGACTACTGCATAGGGGAGGATTATATTGGATCAAGAGTGAAAACCAAGACCCTAGTCTTCCCCAAGTGAAAGCTCATGGAAGCCAGGCGAATGTGGTTGTGAGAAGGAAGAGGGGTGGGTGGGTGGAGGCTGGATTATATATGTACTGTGTGTGCGTGTGTATGTGTGTATGCATATACATACACTATCATTTCTTTCTTGAAACTGTTAAGATGAAATATATTTTCTTAAAAGAATAGATACATGTATATGTATACATGAATCACTTTGCTGTACACCTGAAACTAACACAACATTGTTGATCAACTATATTCCAATATAAAATAAAAAAAAACAAGTTGCTGAAAAAAAGATTAAATATATTTTCTTAACACACACCATTATAAATATTCATCACAGGTATATTGATAATATATACTTAGATGTATTAATATAATTAATACATTTATACTTATAATACGATTAAGTTATATTTTCCCTTTTGAGAAACAAACCCCAAACTCCTCTTTTTTTTGGATGGAAATAACTTGTGATGACTTATAAAATAGTGTTTCAAGTGTGCTGTAAAAAAAAAAGAAAAGTCATGGTGTAGTTTCTCCTGCTTTAGTAGTTGTCAGTTTAGTTGACAAGACATCAGCGTATAGTTTGAAGCCAGAGTTTTCACAATTATGGCTGACTTAACAGGTTATAGGCTTTGGCCTGAGCAACCAGGTGATTCCTGATGCTGTTTACTGAGATGGGTCAAAGTGGGGCCTTGGGGGCAGAAGGCCTGGGAGTGCAGTGTGTGACCTTGGTCCTCTGCTTCTCTCCCTGCAGTGATCCCGAAGGTCACAAAGCACCTGCTCTCAAACCCTGTGTTTACCTGCATCATCCTGGCCGCCTGCATGGAGATTGCAGTGGTGGCTGGCTTCGCTGCCTTCTTGGGGAAGTATCTGGAGCAGCAATTTAACCTCACCACCTCTTCTGCCAACCAGCTGCTCGGTGAGTCTGTTTCTCAGCCTCCCAGGAGGGTGGAGAGGGGCCGTCACTGCTTGTAATACTATAAGAATTGACTGAGACCCGCCCAACAGCCCAGACTGTGCTGCCCCTGCAGAAGCATATACATGTGGTCAGTGTGCAGAAGAATTTCAAAGGATTTTCTTGGAGTAAGATTTACTTGCCTGAGACAATTGCTAAAAGTACATGATAATAAAGAGTTAAAATGTAAAGTGTGCATAGGAAGCATTGTGACAGGCCAGGAAGTCGATAAATCAGTGTGAACTGGAGAACTGGGGAGAAGATGTGAGGAAGGAAGAGGGGAATCAAGATGGATCTTGAAAGTTTAGCAGGCTTTGGTCAAGAACATAAAAAAGCAAGGATATTCTTGGCAGCATAAAACCCACGGTCAGCAAATATAGAGGTTGGAAGCCATATGCTCCCCTCTATCTCTGTGCCCATGGCAGATGTAATTAATGGATCATGACACTCCTTCTCCCCAAGCTCAAGCGTGATCTTACCAGTCTTCTCAGCAGTAGACTACAGGAATCTGCTTCCAGTCCTTTGGAGCTGACATGCTAAAGAAAACCCGTTTGCCCTCATGAGAAGGAGCATTCCTTATACGCAGTAGGGAAAGTGGTCTCATGGCGGAGGAAGGAGAATGCAGGGTCAAGAATGACTTCCAGGTTTCTGGCTCAGACAAAGGGTGGTACCATTTGTGAAACCTGGAAATAGCAGAAAAGAATCAGATCTGTAGGGAAGGTTGTGAGTTCAGAGTTGAAGCTGCTGAGTGTGAGATGGCCGTAGTATATCTACATGATGTCCTGTGCATGGTTGAGGGCTGAAGAAGAAGATGTGGGTTGCATCCGTTTGTGCATGGTAGTTGAGGACACAGGAGTGGAGTTTGCAGAAGGAAAATGTGTAGAATTAGAATAGAGGGGGTGAAACACTGCCCATAGGAAATACAGGAGGCCATAGAGAAGTTCAAGAAGCAACTCCTGAGAGAAATCCGTGGATCACGGGAGTCAAGGAAGAGATGATACCAAGAAGGAAGCTGTCAGCAGCATGAGTGCCCACGCGTGATGCGGCCTCACATGTCTCTGGTCCCTTCAACAGCCAGGACGTCTTTCAGCCTGTGTCAGGGCTGTGTCCATGAAACAGCAGCAGGGGAGCAGCCCACAAGAGGGAAGGAATAGCCAGTGACTGCAGGACACTTTCCAGAGCGTAGTGGTGGAGGGACGGAGAGAAGACATGGTGGGCAGTGTGTATTGCAGTCAAGGGATTGGAGTAGTGATGGTGCTGTTGCTAAGAGACAGTTGCTATTGTGACAGGAAGGACTTGAGCAGGTGTCTAAGCAGAGGGGAAAGAACGAGCAGAGGCGATGTGCAGAAAAGAGAGGGAGTATAGTGGACAGCCTTTGACAGAAGAGCTCATCTGTTCTGAAAGTGCAGAAAAGGAGAGAGACACAAGGATGGCCCCTGAGAATGGGACAAGTCCGGCCTGGCAGTCGAGAGGGCTCCAGCCCCGTAGAATTATCTTCTCTGTTAAGTAGAAGTAGATCATGTCCTGAGAGAAATGGGCGAGGTGATATTTTCTGATCTTCTCCTTAGCATTTCCTTCACAAAATGGCCAATAAACCCATGTAAAGGTGCTGACCCCTCATGAGTCATCTGGAAAACACATACGAACACCACGATGAAATACTAGTCCATGTCTGCCAGACTGATAGTACCAAGTGTTGGCGAGGTCGTGGAGCCACTGGAACTCTCATACACTGCTGGTGGGAGTGCACAATGGTACAAGCGCTTTGGAAAACTGTTTGGCAGTACCCATGAAAGCTAAAAGCATATGCTTACGCTGGGATCCAAGCATTCCACTTCTGGGCATAAATCCAACAGAAGTGAGTGTTTAGGTCCACTCATTTATATATGCGTAGGTACAGTATCCAAAACAGCTTTATACATAACAGCCCCGAACTGGAAACAACCCAAATATCTATCAATACTAGAATGGGTAAATAAATGATAGAATATTCATACAGTGAACTGTCATACAGCATGAGAAAGCAAGAGCTTGGATACATGCCTCAGTGTGGATGGATCTGACAGAGTTGAAAGACGTCAGACACAAAAGAGTACATATTTATGAGTTAAAAAGAAGAAAAGTTAATTAAAGTGATAGAGGCCAGAATGATAGTTACCCTTGAGGGTGGAGGGAATGGGGGCACCAGGGAGCCCCTGGGGCTGCTGGAAATGTTTTAATACAGGGGTGTATAAAGGGGCAAAAATTCATCAGTGTTCCCTTAAGCTTATGCACTTCACAGGACGTAAGGTATCAAGTTAAAAAAAATTAAAACCCTACCAGCAATGATGTGGCCAGATCCCAGCACCTCTCCCTGGGAGCTGCTAGGGCAGCACAAGCCTTGTTGTTTTTCTTTTTTACTAATAACTCTCTACCATCCGCTATTTTATAAGTATTTCTTCCAAGAGGTATTAGCAAGATGCAGTCAGCCCTTTAGTACCTGTCTGACAGAGATAGGGTAAAATGTGTCTCTCTATAATTAAAGTTATAACTTCTTCATTACACCTACCGTCTCTCAGGTTTTGCCCTCCGGCACCCAAAGAGTTTATCTCTCACTTCCTGATTTCTTTGCAGCAGCTCCTTACATTTTGATTACATTTGCTTCAGAGTTGGGGCTCTGTTCTATTTCAGGACAGATTTCCAAAGTTTTCTATCAACAAACGAGTCAGTAGTCTTCAGGGCAGAAGGTCAAAAACAATCTCACCTTCCTGCACCTGTTTCTGTCCCAGGGGCTCTGTCTGTTAGAGCACTTGCACAGGGAGACCCTCTCCCGCCATGTGGAGAAGCAGCCTGGTGGCCCATCTGTCGGTCCGTCCATCCGGCTGGCAGCCCAGGCAGGCAGGACACGTGCCCTCTCCCTGTGCCCTACCCATAGCATCAGTCTGTTAGCGTGGACTCTGGAAGGCTGGCTGCAGGAGGGGATGGCAGGGGGCCTTTAGGGGACAGAGAGAGGCAGCAGAAGCGTAAGGCAAGGCTCGTGTCCAAAAATGCTTCATCAGTAGCCCCCCGCAAACCTAGGGGATGGACCCCTGCAGTCATCCTGGGCCATCAGCGCTGTCTCTGGGCCACCCACGAAGTCATCAGCAGATGGGGCAGAGTTCAGAAAAGAGCAACACAGATGATTAAGGGCTGATGGCATTGATGTATGCGTGAAGATAAAAAGGACTCAATCTGCATAGGTGAAGCTAATGAGGATGGAGTTGGGGGGAAGTTCTGATAGCTGCCCGCAAGCTAAGGCCGCACACACGTCAGGGAGGGAGAGGGAAGGCTGATGATGGCTTGGAGAAAAGGTGCTGAAAGCCTCTTATTGCCATAGTTACCATCCTCACCAGGGGCCGCTCCCTGCTGCCTCTGATGGAAAATGGAACAAAATGCAACCTGCTCTCTGGGCGTGGGCTCTGGCCATCAGTATTCACTCACACAGATCCCATCTGCTCGCTGTTCCGTTCATCTTGAAAATAATCCCCAGGCGCCCACTCTGTGCTGGGCACCGTGCTAGGCACAGGGAGCCGGGACTGAACAGGATGGAACGGTTCTTGTCCTCAGGGAAGCTGCATTTCAGGAGGGGGAGAGAGAACAAGAAACGAGAAAACCAGAAATACCTGAGGCAGCTTCAGATACTGGGGAGAGCCATGCCAACAATAAAACAGGGCAAGAAACAGTAGGAAATCCCAAATGGGCTGCAGGACCACTCTAGATGGCGTGGTCTGGGAAGGCCCTCCATAGGGCCCAGCCAAGTAAAGATAGAGGGTAAGAATGTCCTAGAACAGGAAACAGCAAGTGCAGAGACTGGGGGCTTGAACGGATTTGGCCTATTCCAGGGAGAGAGGGGAGGAGGATTGGGCATAGTGGGGGGAGCGGAATGGCATGGGGTTTAGACAGGCAAATAGGGGCGAGGTCCTGAGGATCATCTATACCAGGACGAGAGAGAACCAAGCACAGCTCCTCCAAGAGCATCAAATAATACAGAGATACTATGTTTTTCAAGAAGTGTAACTTGTGCTATTTCCTTTGCAGAGCTCAGCCTCCCTGATTGTTTTTCTCACCAGAATATTAAAATTAATTTGCATTCCTTTAGCACGTACCAGCTGATTGATGTAGTCAGTTGACCTAGAGGTCTGTTGATTGGCAAGGAAGAGGCAGCCTAAACTGGAAAATTAGCCATGCACAATCTACACGGTAGATAAATGACACACAGTAATTTAAAGCTGAGTTTAGATGAAGTGAATCAGAACAGAACAAAACCAAACAGGAGATTGGAACGCTAGGATCCTTTGGTCCTCCTAAGATGCCCTGAGTCTCTGAGAATCAGAAATAACAGGTTTATGGTCCTGCTGCCTTGCAGATAGCTCTGTTTATAAGAAAGGGAAAAAAAATATATGCCAATTACTCACCAGGAACTACGAAACATATTAATTTGATTGATGCTGCTTCCTGAGAGGTCACGGGGCTGGTTAAAACACTGTCTCCACAGGCTGGTGAGTTCTGGGACCTTTGTTTAAACAGCCTCCAGACCCTTCCTTGCCTGAAGAGTGGGAGAAAATCCCCAATTTGATGCCCTTTCCCGCACCACCTGGAAAACGCACAGAGGGCACATCACTGCTCCCTGATACTTTTCTCAAATGCGCGTGCGTGTTCCCAGCTGGTCTGACTTGTCTCTCGGTTGTTCCCACACCAGCTGGGTGTGTTTCCCACGAGAGTTCCCCACTTAGCATGCAAGGTGTATGACTTAGACTCCTAATCATTGAGTTCATGTGTCTGTCTTCCCCAGTTTTCGTGAGCTCCTTGAGGGTAGAAATGAGGCCACTAACAGACGCTTTGGGGCACAGTGGAGCAAGTGGCACCACAGCGGTGTCACAGGGAATCCTGTCCATGCAGGGCTCAGCCTCGGGCCTGGCACCCAGTGTCTGCATTGATTGGCCCCTCTTCCCTGGCTAATGGTCCCTGCCTGCCCCTCTGCTCTCCTCCAGGGATGACTGCGATCCCATGTGCCTGTCTGGGCATCTTCCTGGGCGGTCTCCTGGTGAAGAAACTCAGCCTGTCTGCCCTCGGGGCCATTCGGATGGCCATGCTCGTCAACCTGGTGTCCACCGCTTGTTACGTCTCCTTCCTCTTCCTGGGCTGTGACACGGGCCCTGTGGCTGGGGTTACTGTTCCCTATGGAAACACGTAAGTTCCAGAAAGGTCTCGCCACCCCTGCCTGCCCAGGATGCCAGGACCCTCTCTCCTGGGTAGGTTAATGGAGCCAGTTTTGTCCCTAGTGACCATGAGCTGCGAAGTCGATGATACCTCTGCATCTTCCTCCCAGGGTTGAACAATCTATGTGAACCTTCTGGGAAGAGAAGGCTGACTTCCACTTAAAGGCTCTCTCCCAGGGCGGCCAAGGGAGCACTGGGGAGACAGTCAGACATTCACTCCCCAGAGGACTCAAATGCCAATTTTTGTCATTTGATTTTAGGAGTGACGTGAAGATAGAAAATTAAAAATAAGTTTTATTTTCAAATTCAGCTTAAAATAAGAGACTTCAACAATTCCTTTTTTTTTTTTTTTTCTGGCCACATGCATGGCATGAGGGATCTTAGTTCCCTGACCAGGGATCAAACCTACACCCCCTGCAATGGAAGCATGGAGTCTTAACCACTGAATCACCAGGGAAGTCCCAACAATTCCTTAAACCATCAGAAGCTATCATTAGACTCACATAGTAATTACAGGGTATGAGCCATAGTAGGTATTGATAAGGGTGGGAGGGAGAGATGGAGGGGAAAAAAGGAGAGAAGCATGGAAAGAAGTTAGCTCTTATAGGACAACTTACTTCCGAGTTATTATCCCAAGACTTTGAACTAAAGTCCAATCAGACTTGCCCTTAGAGGGAATTACAGAGAGTCCTTCCATAGCCAGCGCCAATAGCTGTCCCCCTTTCTACGTGAGACTCTGCAGCTGCCTTGGGAATCCAGTTTGGAGCATCAGGGCTGCAGCGTGGTTGGCCTGCAGGGTACCAGTTCCTCTCCACACCAGTCTCCTCCTCTGAGCAGGCCACCAGGCCTTCTCCTGAAGTTAAGTCAGGAGAAGTAGGGCCGGGCTTATCTGCCACCCTGCGAGGTCAAACAGGCAGAATGGGAGCACATGGCCAGAGGCAGCTTCTGTATATCCATGCACAGTCCAAGCACTGATGGCCCTCCTTCCCTGAACCACGACCACATTGGCGACCATGACCACAGAGGGCAGAGGGCTGTCACTGGGGGGATCCAACAGAAGTTGACCTTTCTCTGATGGGTTCCACGTTTCCTGTCTTTTCCAGCTCATCACCTGGCTCGGCCCTGGACCCCTACTCGTCCTGCAATAAAAACTGTGAATGCCAAACGGATTCCTTCACTCCAGTGTGTGGAGCAGATGGCATCACCTACCTGTCTGCCTGCTTTGCTGGCTGCAACAGCACGGTATTGGTGATTTTCTGATGGGGTGGGATGGGGCAGGGGACTCAGACAGCTAAAGTAGCTTAAAACCCAAGGGCAAGGGCAAGAGTGGGCAACCACACGTGTCCTCAACTTTGTGTTCCTGCGCTGTGAATTTATCTCAGCCTCTGCCCTGCTCTAGTGGAGGATTCTCCATCGGCAGGATGGGAGGCCTGCCAGGCCATCCAGCTGCTTCTTGCTAAGTCAAATAGGTTTCCAAAAAGTGTCTTTGAGCAACTGAAAGTAAAAATTCAAAGGTAGCTCTGTGGAGCCAGAGGAAAAGATTATGGTTCAAAGAACTCACAAAAGGTATCAATGGAATGGGATGACTCTACAGGTAATGAGCTCCCCATCAACAGAAGTATGTAAAGAAAGGCTAGAAAGCCACTTATCAGGGAAGGCCTCTTCCAAACCTGAGGTTATGTGGCACTAATCCAACCTGTTCTCTGCTCAGTTTCCTTTGCCCTTTTCTTCTTAGCTAGATGCCTCCCACCTTTTTCCATCCTCCCACTATCATTTTTTTTTGGCTCTTTCCTTCTCAGCATGAATTACACAATTTGCTGTCAGCCTGCAGCTTTCCACATTCTCTGCATGAAAACTTGAGGCTAAGGGACTGCTCACCCAGTCCTGCTGATCCCACCTTGCAGGCGTCTCTTGCACCTGCCCTTCTGCATCCACACCACCACTGCCCTGGTGCAGGTCTTCCTCATCTCTTGCTTGGACCAGCATAGTAGTCGCCTCCCTGGCCTCACAACTCAGGATCACCCCCTGCTGGTCTGTCTTCTACACTGAAGCCAGAATGATTTCTGTAATACTGTATAGGACCCTTTCTAATGCTACTGTCAGCTAGAAGATAAGATCTAGGCACTGAATTGGGTTTGTGTGTGTCTTCAGCATGTGTCTTTCCTCCGCCATGCTCTTCAGCTGTGCTTCCTTTCAGTTGGTGGTATTCAGCTTTCCCCCACACAACATGTGTCTTTTCCTGCTTCTCCCTCCAATTGGACAACTCCTACTCACCTGTCAATACCCTACTCAAATGCCCCCTGCTCTGTGATACCATCCCTGCCCTTCTTTATCTTTGGGGTTCTTGACCCTGCAATCTTACTACCTGTCTCTCCTGGAGGCATTTCTCTTGTTTCACTGCAGTGATCTGTTTTTCATTTGCCCTGACCTGTGAGTTTCCTAAGTGAGAGCTGGCATCCACAAGTGCTCCAGAAATGTCCAGAAGTGTATAGATGGAAAGAAAGATAAGAAGGCTGAGTGGCTGCTTTCAAGGAACTTAGAGTTGAAATCATTTGTTTCCTCTCCTTTCCACATCCCGTATCTTTTGGGAGTAGTGATTTCTCCGAAGGAAGAAAAATTGATCATTTATTTTCATTTCCAAAGGTCTCATTTTTCCTTGCATTTAACATTTAGATTCTTGGCCGGTTACTACCATTTTTCTATAGAGAAAGTAAATCACCTTGGGGGGAGGGGAACTGATGTTTTAAATTAGATGATAAAGCAGTTTCTTCAAGTGAGAGGAAATGAATTTTTAAAAAGAGATGGGACCTTGAGAATGGTTAAAATAAAAATTCAAGCTATTCTTTTTCATGACAGCAATTTCTTTAACATTTTAATGTCCAAAAAGTTATATTATAAATCAGTTTTGGTTACTGTGCTGTTATAAGAATGACATCGACTCAGTATAGGCTAGTGTCCTGAGACCAAAGCAGTCTATTCCAGAGCATTTTCTGACCAAAAAATAATCTAGAAAAATCCATGTCTCCTGATCTTGCATGGACTAGAGTCTTATTGCATAAGAGCCTAATCAGGCCGGGGTTTGCTTCTAGCTGCTGAAACAGCAAGCTGTGGAATGCAATTATCATCAGAGGGCAAGCTTCTCCGCTTCCCTCTGGACATAAGGTTTATTCCCCAGACACCTGCCTTTTCTTCACAGTACCGGAGGCCTCATGTTGTCTGCTGGGGTGCAGGCAAAGCAGAGAGGTGATATCCCCCCATAATTACAATCTCTTTCTCAAGAGATTGAGAAAACCCCAGGGCTGGGGTGGGAATAACACTCCACCCCGTGGAGGCAGATCTCTGGAGGCCCTGCCTTCCAACGGGTGGATGAGGGCTTTGGGGCCACAGAGCCACATGTATCCTGGAAAGGGGCCTTTGTGATGGTCGAGGCCTAAAAACAACCACAACCATAAAACTTGCAACAGCAGCAAGTTTTTCCGAGAGCCGGTGCGGGCCAGGTGACGGGGCCTTCCACGTGTTCCTCATGGCCCGTGGCAGCTTGGCGCAGAGTCAGAGGAATATCAGTATTTTGAGAAAATGCCAAAACAGTAGATTCGATTCCTGGTATGTTTACTCCCTCCTCCTCTACCTCTTCCTTTCTTGTCTCCAAGCTCCCCCGAAAAACTCTTCCACAGACTACAGTCTCCTTCATCTCTCTTCCCTCTTTCCCTTTTTTGTGTTTATTCCTTCTGCATCCACTGGAGTCCTTTCCCAGTGTCAACGCAACCATTCTTTCACCTATACCCCCAGCCCCGCATATATTGGGTTGGCCGAAAAGTTCATTCGGTTCGTGACTACATTAAAGTTTTTGGTGAAAATGAAAAATGTCTTTACTTAAAACCGAATGAACTTTTTGGCCAGCCCAGTATCTCACTCACCCTCGTAACAACCTTGGCAAGGAGGTGTTCTACTTATTCCCCGATTACAGATTAGTCCCTTGCCCAAGGTCACACAGAACATGGTGGCGTTGGCGCGGGAACGCAGGGTCTGTCTGACGCCAATCCCAGTGTCTTCCTCTGACCCTGTGACTTCCCTCTTTAGGATCCCTCCCTTTTTTCCACCAGAAAGAAGTTCTCCGTGCGTGCCCCCCACAGTCGGGACATTGTGCTTTCACGATCTGGCCCTGCTGCCTTTCCAGCCTCAACCTCCCCCGCTCTGCCCACCTTCTGAGGAGCCACTAGCTGTGTCAGACTTCTTGGGGTGCCCCCAGCACACCCAGTTCTCTCTTACCTCCAGACCTTTGTCCATGCTGTTTCTTTCATCAGGGCTGGTCTTCCCCTAAGCCCTTCACATCCCTAACACCTCCTTATGCGCAGCTGAGACGCCTCCTCCCACTTCCTCACTGCTTCCAGGGCTGCACTGGCACCCCTCTTGCAGAGGCCTCAGCACCTGCCCTCCCAGCAAGGCTCTTACTGTGGCCCCCTCCACTGGACTGAATGGTCCATGTTTGCCTGCATCTCCATCACCAGTCCATCACTAGGCTCCAGTATCCAGGGATGGGGTTCTGCTGTGGGCCACTGCATTCCCAGTATTAGCCATGGCTCTGGATAAATGCCCTAGGCTTTCTGCACACCCGGCTGGAGGTTCTATGCCAAGCTTAGCAAGCCCCAGGGCGCTAGGGGCGGTAATACCACAACTGGCAGGCAGGTTGGTTGGCTGGTGCAGATTTCAATCCTAAACACCTCTTGCATGCTCATCTCTCCCCACTTGATAGCTTCCACCCAGACTTGTGAAAATTTCCCCTAACTTGATTAGACACGAATAAGTCACTGAGGACATCATTCTGATTATTAGGAGATCTGGTTCACATTAGCGGTTTCCTGATATTAGACTGCCCTTCCTGCCCTGCTTTGGGGTTTTGTTTTTCATTTTCTGATCTCATTTCTCCTTGAGTGATAGTGATGGAAGTTTCCAGAATTGCATTTAATATACAACTCCTAATTCTTCTCATTGCATATGACCAGGAAGAGTGACGAAAAAGATAGCAAGCTAATTTTGTAAGCGTCCTTTGGCATGAATATATTGTCCGGATTGTTTCTGTACCTTTCACTCTCAGAAGTAATTATTCTAACAGAAAGCATGTTGGTAGCTGCTGATTGACTGCTGGAAGTTGTATCCTTTTGATGTACTGAATAACTGACTTAAAAAAAGCTTCTATCAGCCACCAATGGAATGTTGAAAATCAGTACAAGTCCAGCACAGCAGTTTGTAGGGGGCTAATGATAGACAACTAACCTGTTCCCCCATCCAGGCAACAAGGATTTATCGAGCGCCTGTTTGAGCAGAGCCCTGAGTAGGTGCTATGGGGGGAGGGGAGGGGGCAGCCCCATTTTGGATGTGTGCAGGGTGCTCCTCGTTCAATATCATGGGTCTCGGTCCTGGCTGCACATTAGAATTGCTTGGGAGCTTTTAAAACATGAGGCCTGAGGTCTATCCTCAGAGATTCTGATTCCCTCTTTCTGGAGTGGGACCCTGCCATCAGTTGTTTTTGTTTTTTTTTTTTAAGATTTAATTTATTTGTTTATTTATTTTTTGGCTGCATTAGGTCTTCATTGCTGTGTGCGGGCTTTCTCTAGTTGCGGCGAGCGGGGGCTGCTCTTCGTGGCGGTACCTGGGCTTCTCATTGTGGTGGCTTCTCTTGTTGCGGAGCATGGGCTCTAGGCGCGTGGGCTTCAGTAGTTGTGGCACACGGGCTCAGTAGTTGTGGCTCGTGGGCTCTAGAGTGCAGGCTCAGTAGTTGTGGTGCACGGGCTTAATTGCTCTACTTGCCATCAGTGTTTTAAACACTCCCCCCCACACACACACAAGTGTTTTTGATACGTAACCAAGGTTGAGAACCACTGGGCACTGTTGACAGTTTGGGCTGCATCATCCTTTGCTGTGGGACTAGAGGATGTTTAGCAGCATCCCTGGGGCTCTACCCACCGGATGCCAATAGCAGCACTACCCCCTGCACCCTCTGCCATTTGTGAAACCACCAATGCCTCCAGATTGTTCCATAGGTCCCTGATGGGGGGGACAGAATACCCCCCAGTTGGGAACCACTGCTGTAGTCAAAGGAATGAGTTCTTAAAATTTTCTAGAAACAGGGCAGCATCTGAGCTGACACTGAGCATCTATCCTTCAGTCTCCTTTTCCATCTCACCATCATTGGGTTCACCCACTGTAGAAACCAAGCTGGAGGTTAGAGGTGCCATGTCAGCATCTTCCAGCAGAAGAAACAGACTGGTCGATTAAATGCCATATCTGCCAGCAGGGGTAACTACAGTGGCTGAACCAAGGTTTAACAGCCTGGGTATTTCATATACAAATCTAGATTTCTGGCCTCTCTGAAAGGCCAGAAAGGTGGATGAGAATTAACATGGCACCTGCACCCCGATGGGGCAGCAGTTGGCTGGAGCTAAGAGGAGACTGACGCTTTAGACAAGACATTTGATCTCCACTTAGCCATGGTCCCCACCACTGGTCACCCCGGACACTGGACCATTTTTCTTATCTGTTTCCTAACGGTCCCCAAAGGTCTGGAGTTTGCAAATCCTCTTGTATAGCCTGACCCCATTTGCCAGAACTGATTTAAAAGTCTGTCCTCATCCTGGTGATGGCTTGTCAGAGGGACTTGGGAATATTCTGAAGTCAAGCCCAATGAGGGCATTGCCTCCCAGGGCATCTAATATATCTCAGGCCCTGGGCTAGACATTAGAAATATAGAGATGAATAAGGCAAGGAGATCATGTTTACTATAAGTTAAGATGTAATATATTAATAGAGTTACGTTACAAGGGAACACCCAAGAGCAGCAGCTAACCAGGCCTTATATGTTTATAATATGGTATTAAGTGAAAAGAATACATTATAGAACAATAACTAGATTATGATCCCTTTTAGTAAAGGTAAAGAAAAATCTAAAGATTTGTCTATCTCTGCATGGGAAAAGATTGGAAGGATAAGCCTGTCACAGAACATTATCTCTGGCTAGGACTAAAAACTTAATTTTTATATGTTTCTTTACATTTTTCTGTATATTTCTAAATAACCTAAAATGAACATGCATCCCTTTTCCAATAAGGAAAAACATTGGTATTAAAAATAAGATCCAGCATTAAAGGTTGGGTGGTTACAGTCTAATGGAAGGAAACAGGTATGTAGAGAAATTGGTGAACTTGGAGCCTTCTGCCTGCTTGGGTAGGAATTGGTTCAGGGTGGGGCGGGGCTGGAAGGAGAGGGTGTGGATGTTATTTCCTGGAGAAAGAGCAAGGGACAGGGCCAGGCTTCATCCACGGAGAATGCGTGGGTCGTTGCCCGGTGGATAGGATGGAAGGACATCCCAGCCTGGAATGTGTGTGAGCATGGGGTGGTGGGGAGGCTTGAACCTCATGACAAGGGCAAGGCTTTGGTTTGGAGTCTGGAAGGAGGAAGGTAAAGGGAAGGGCCCGGTGTTCATTCTGAGCTGCAGCTACATCCTTCTCCTCTGTGCTCTGCCCACACTTTCCACCTGAGATGGCTGGAGCAGAGAGTAAGCCCGACGCTTCCCAAAGAACGGCCCTTTCCTTCCCCTCGGCAGGAGATAATTAAGGCTCTGACAGGATGCAGGTTACAGAGGTGAAGGGTGGATGGAGGTCTTGGTTTCATCACAGGGTGTTTCTCCCTGGCCATTATCCTTCAGCTAGTGACCCTGCCAGGGAACAAGAGAGCGCATTTCTTCTTGCAGTGTTTCAATCTCCCCTTTGCCTTGAGGCACGTGGGTTGCCCGTGATGCTCTTTATGACGAGCTCCGACGTCTTCACCTGGAAAAACCAACTAGGGTTGGGCCAGTGAGGTGAAGAGATTCTAAGCTACAAAAAGACAGTAATAAGTGACAGGAGAATGTCTGAGGAACTTCACTGAATCATGAAGGGATCCCATAAAAGTCTAGGACACATACGAGTATGTTGTCATTCGAAGGAAGATGTCCCAGCTGTTGTGGTACAATCTCAGTCCTTTGCCATCTCGGTCATCAGACAGAAGCCGGACAGGACACTGCATGTGTCAGCACTCCCTCTGGCCAACCCCCTTTCTGAACTATAGCACTAGGGCCCGACCTTTAATAGAGATTGTCATTTCTTCCTGGTAACCAAACATATTTCAGAAAGAAAACCAAAAACAGTATTCCAAGATGCTGAGAATGAAACTTTCAAGTTTTCACAGGCTCTTAATACAAAGAACATCATCACCCCCATGCCTGTCCCCTTAGAAAAGTCATTTTTCAACCTAGAGATTAGTTTTATTTGTGCAATTAATAGAATTGATCCATCAGTATTGACTATTGGGGGAAAAAATACAAAAACAACTTTATTTGCCAGATACTTTTGAAACACTGCTGAGGAGTATTTTGTTCTTATAATATGAGCTGTCAAAATAGCATGCTTATGATTTCCTTCATCAAGAGAAGATGAAACCTAGATTTGAGAGAGTCATTTTTCTATTTTTATGCTCTCCAGCTTTATCGTAGTTATTTATTCCATCATTGCATGTGAATAGAAACATTTCTCAATTTAAATTAATGGCTGAATGTAGAACAAGAGTACAATTTTTAGTGACTCTGCTCTTCTTTTGTTGATTTCTTCTTCTGGTGTTTTAAATTTTTTTAAATAGATGATACATGTGTGTGGTTCAAAAACCAAAAAGGAGGGAGTGGATACTCCTTTCTACCTCAGTCTCCTGTTCACCCACTTTTCAACCCACTACTCTGCCCAACAGGTAATTACTATTATTAGTTTCTTGCAGCTACTGGGTTTTAATGCACCAAAAGGTATTATTCTGTAGCTTGTTTATTTATTTTTTTAATTGAAGTATAGTTGATTTATAATGTGTTATTTTCAGCAAAGTGTACAGCAAAGTGATTCAGTTATACATATACGTAGATCCCTGTGCTATACAGTAGATCCTTGCTGGTTATCTATTTTATACTGTAGCTTGTTACTTGTGGGGGTTTTTTGTTGTTAATAACTTATCTTGGAGTTCTTTTCATATTAGTACATAAAGAGCACTCTGGTACCTTTTTTACTGCTACATAATATTCCGTGTGTGGACCTAATGGAATGCATCTAACCAATTCCTGTTGATGGGCATTCAGGGCTGCAAAACTTTAGCTCCTGCAGACTGTGTTGTGACTTGAATTGTATACTGACATCATTTTGTGCCTGGGCAAGTCTGTCTGTAAGATAAGTTCTTGTAGAATTTCCAAGCCAGTCCCACTCTGTCTGCCAGGTCACCACTGCTTCCAAATGTGGTCAGGCCAGTTCCTCCATGAGCACCGTGGTCATCTGATTATCAACATGATCTCTCAGGGCAGTAAAGCTAGGTCCTGCCACCCCACGCCTGGCACCAGACAGAGACTCCAACTCTCCTGGAGGCAGTGGGGACCACATTCCTCCCCAGAGAACGGCAAACTGGGGAGACGTTTCTTTGCCACGGGATGGAAAACTGGACATTTGCCAGGTCAGGAGCAGTAGACTAATCTCCTGGAGCCTAGTGCACTTCCTTCACAGTTAAATATATTGGGGGCTGCTGAGGACAGCACTAGGGGGTACCCCTTCATTCAGGCCATGATCATCTATAGGCCGTTGTCCAGGTCCATCTGCATTCTGGGCTGGCGCCACCCATGGGGCTGTTGTATACAAACAGGGTGAGAATTAGTACCCCAACCTCTATCATCTCCTTCCCTCACACCCAGGTTATCCCTATATTTTCAAACTTCCTACTGCTTGGGGCTTTTGCAGGTCTCTGTTCCCACTTACATGCCAAGTTAATACCAGCGGAAAGGCTGTCTGCTCTCCCTTCTCACTTGGAATTGTAGTGTGAAGCCTCATTGGTGCAAAGTCCTCTCTTCCAATTATGCACCCTGGGATGGTTATTCCCAACACACTGGGACATCAGGGTGGAAGTTTCTCCCTAACCTGGCCTTGTACGCCCAGAGCCCCACAGGTCCTTTAGCACAATGGCCAGGGCGATCTGTGGTCTCTTCTATCACCTGAGCCCAAATAAAGGACAGTTCCCATCCCTTGCCACAGGACTGAGGCTTAGCACTTTTCCTTGGATTCTCTGCGGGAAGGGTCCTAGGAATGTCCCAGCCTGCGCCCCAGCCCTCGGGACCACCCAGCACTTTCTGTTCATTCTGTCAGATTGACTCATTTAACTAAAAAGGAAACCTATCCAAGTCCCCACTCAGGTCACTCGGCTTACCTCCTCCCCAGCCTCTTTTCACAGCTCCTCTCAAATACATTAAATCTGAATAAATTAGTACAGAGTTGCCTAGAGCATTTGAGAGGGACCCATCCATTTCCAGCTTCTCTCCTCGGCACCAGCAAGCCAGTATGATCACTGGTCCTGTAGCAGTTTCCTGCTTCTCCTCTCCTGGCATCTATACCCTACAAGTGCTTATTCCTGTCCAATCAGCCTGTGCTGCCCTGGGTCCATTCTTGTCCCATTCCACCCCCTGGCTTTGTGCTCTCACCTGTCCCCTTTGCCTTGGCTGCAAATCCCAGGGTGGCTCAGCCCCGCTGTTCGCTCACGCCATTCACAGGATGTTGCCTTCCTGGACACGTTCCCCTCACCTGGACCAGAAGGACTGTATAATCACTGAGATAAAGGCATCTTATTTCTGACCCATTCCATTAGGGCCTTGATCACAGGCCTAATCCAGAGAATTTCAGAAGGAGTTTTTTACTTATCAGAGCAGAGAGGGGCCGGGCAGTTTCCTCTTATGGTAAATGTAATACACTTGAGCCATAGCCTAGGTACAGGGCAGAAATCTAAGACTGGGTGTAGGTTCCAATTACAGATTACTTATTAAACTAAACAGAGCTCACCAATCACACAGTTCATTCAAAGGGTTCTGATGACATCACATTCCTAAGGGGCTACGTGAGTCAGAACTCATTTCCTGGGGTACTTGGCAAAACAAGACCACAGGCATCCACCAGGGGCCTGTTCCCTGTTCATACCTGAGCACTCTCCGAGTCCACGTGTTTCTAAGGACCCCGGTCCCAAATCTCTTTTTCCTCGCAGGCTACAGCAGGGATCAAAGAGAGGAGGATGTGGGCTTCCCTGGTGGCGCAGTGGTTGAGAGTCCGCCTGCCGATGCAGGGGACACGGGTTCGTGCCACGGTCCGGGAAGATCCCACATGCCGCGGAGTGGCTGGGCCCGTGAGCCATGGCCACTGAGCCTGCGTGTCTGGAGCCTCCGCAACGGGAGAGGCCACAACAGTGAGAGACCCGCGTACCGCAAAAAAAAAAAAAAAAAAGAAGAGGATGGGAGTGGTGTGAACTAGGGCAGGGTTTGAGAGGTGTTTAGGATATGATAAAATGAACAGGACTTGAGGGTTCATTCATTCATTCACTCATTCAATAAATACCGTACTCTAGGGCTGGGGATAAGTCAGGGATCAAAACCACAGTGGTTTCTGTCCTTATCAGCATTATGGTCACAAGGAAGATGGATTTGATGTAGGAGTAAGGGGTGGGGGAGGTCCACCAGGTCTCTATAGAGTTAACAGGGTGTCATTTCTAAGGCAAGAGATGTGGAGGGAAAGGAGATTGGGGCCAGGGGTATGTGTATCTGTCAGGGTTTGGTCAGGAAAACAGCACCCACAAGTCTTTTGGAAATAAAGAGTTTAGTATAGGAAATAGAACTAACGTGAATGTGGAGGAGTTGGCAAATTAAGATCTGGAAGAAGTGAGATGAAAGACTGGAGAACAGTCACTCACTACATCCCCAGAAGTACCAGCTCAGGTGGGCAAGTCGAGGCATATGGGAAATTCCCAGGTGGCTGCTCAGTGAGATGAAGGGGGCGTTCCGGGAAGGGTCTGGGGAAGCACGTCAGCAAGCCTGCGTCCAGGTCAGTAGAGGTGGCCATGAGCCCTCTGTTGTCGGCAGGGTAGTCAGTAAAGAAGGCGGATGCACACAGAGATGCTAGGACCAGCCAGCTCCTTCCGGGCACCTCTGCGTGTGTCTGTCCCCGTGTCTGACCATCCGAGAGTAACGGCCTCTGCTTCACTTCCAGATCTCGTCTGTGTTTCCCTCTGGTCCAGCTTCATCCATGCAGGGAAGGGAATCCTAGGGAAATAGTTCCCGCTGTGGATGGCAAAGTAGTGCCAAGATGCCGGCACGGAATCCCACGCAGGGCACTCATCCCGGAGTCGGTGTTGATATCTCAGCAGGCTCAGAGGCTTAGGAAGGGGCATCCCGAGTGGGTCTGGGAGGGATATGGGCTAGGGATTAAATTTAGGAGAGTTATCGGAAAGCGTGTAGATGTAAAACAATCTAGGGAAGAGTACAGCATGAGAAGGGAAGAAAGCCTGGACCAGAACCCCGAGGAGCTCTAGCATTTTAAAGTGGGGTCGGGGGAAGATGCCAGCAAGGAAAATGCAAAAGGAGCGACCAGAGAGGGAGGAAGGAAACCAGAGAGCAAGCTGTGGAAGTCGAGGAAGTGGGTCACAGGCACGTGCTGGGGGTGGGGAGGGAGGCCTCCAGGAGGAGAAAAGTGGATGGCAGGGGCAGGCTATGGAAGCCACTGGCGAGCTTAGCTGATCCGATTACTGCGGGTGGGGACCCAAGTCGGCTTGAGTGAGTTGAGAGCGTGGGAGGTGAGGACGCAGAGGTGGTGAGTGTGAACAGCTAGAAACGTTTAGCTGTGAAGTCGGGGTCGGGGGAGGGGAGCAGTTTCCTCTCCCCGGAAGGCAGAGAAAAGGCATTTTCAGTTAGACTTGGGGAGAAGGCCTGCTTCCTAATGAAAGCAGAGGAAGGTCTGTTCACGCAGGCATTCTAAAACCGTCTGCTGAGTTCCCCCTGCTGTGTCTCAGCGCTGTGCTGTGAGACGATGCTCAGTAAATCACAGGTAATACACGTTCTGATCCCAGGAGCGCAAGGTCTCCTCTAGGAGGGCAGCGAGGGTCTCTGCTGTGGGGTGTGGCGTGTACCCTCACGGAGGGAAGTACCAGCTCACATGGGGGCTGACTTGCGGAGGGGCCTTGCAGCTGGAGGAGACATCAACACGGGGTTTTGGAGAAGAGCTAGTATGTCTCCAGGCAGAGGTGTATGGAAAGGGACAGAGGGATAGGGCCTCAGCACTTCTCAGGGCGCGACAGTAAACACCCCTGGGTGCTGAGATGGGGCCATTTACACAAGAGCACCTGCCGTGCCAGATGTCTTAGGAAGAAGGGTCCAGCCCCACCCAAGGTCTCCCCGACTTCGCATGGGTAAAACCTCCTCGGCAGGACACAGCCGCCCAGGATGGAGGCAGCAGGCTTTGGACACCCCTGAAAGCATCCCATGTAGCTTAAAGGCATAAGAAAAGCTCCAATGTGTATGTCCTCTGGGGAAAGAAGAGGAGAGGAACAAAGATGAGGGGAGATGTACTGAGGAGAATAAATGTAGAAGCCAAAGGGGATTTGTTCGACTCTCACTAGAATTTACCTCGGCGTGTGCCCTGAGAGCCGAGCAGTCCTGGAAAGAAAAGCGATGAATCATTTATGATTGTTTTCACTTTGTATTCATTAAAGGCCTCTGCACTATTATTATCGAACTTTAATTGGCCCGGCTGCTGGCTCGGCACGGCACTGCCTCTCCGAGTCCCCGCTCTTCCCTTTGCCATCAGAAATTCCTCAAGCGTGAGCCAGGACCGTGCTGGGGAGCAGGGCTGGCTGGGCAAGAATCCCCCCCGAAGATCAAATGGAATGCAGCCGCTTGTCTTTCTCCTCTCTGATCATATATTAATAAATGTATCTCTCTGGGCTCCAGCTCTCTCCGCACGATCCGCTCTAAACTCTCTGGCATCTCTGCACCCTCTTTGCTTTCTCAGCCACTCGAGACCTTTCCCATTAGCTGGCCCCTCTCACAGCCCGACGAGCTCAGCAACTTCACGCATGACGGTGCACATCCTTTGTTCCAAGTGCCACCTTGGGCCCTGAACCAGCAACCATATGCGGGTTACCTGATTTACTTCTTTTAATATACTTCAGTGTAATTATAACGGCATAAAAGAGAGGACAAATTGGCAAGTGATTACACTGTTAATTTGGCAATGTTTTATCACATTGTGGAAGCACAATTTCCTCTCTAATTGTATTGGTGGGGGGGACATGTTTGTTTGCATTTCGGCTTATTGAGGGATTCTTGAGCATAGATATGAAATACACAGGAGATGGGGAAATCAGCTCTCCTCCCCATAAATATTCCTTTATTTATATGTGCTTTGCAGCCTCTTTAAAAAAATCTAACTCGTTTATTCAGGCCTAATTAATGAAATGCTGCAGAATGTATAATAAGGCTATGACAGTTCCAGCTGCTGGATGGCTTTGGATTGGGAAACTGGAGATACCCCCAGTTAAAAGGGCTGAATGCTTCCCTTTCAGAATCTCACCAGCTGTGCGTGCCTCACGACCGTCCCGCCTGAGAATGCGACTGTGGTCCCTGGAAAATGCCCCAGTCCTGGCTGCCAAGAGGCCTTCCTCACCTTCCTGTGTGTGATGTGTGTCTGCAGCATGATTGGGGCAATGGCTCAGACTCCCTCAGTCATCATCCTTATCAGGTAAGCTTAGCCCCTGGAACCCAGACCCGAGAGCCAGCCTCCCGTCTCCCCCTCCCCACCTGCTGTGTGTCTGCAGTTCTCCTGGAAATCAGAACTCCGGGGACTATATGAGTCTTACAATCCAGCTTCCCTAGGCTGGTAGGAATCGGTGACGTTTGATAGAGACCTCACACCAAAAGTAGAAAGCACGGCCCAAGAGAGAACACTGCACTTTCATGTCATCCCAAGAATAGACGCTGCAGGTGATTTGGAAAGGGACCGTGGTCCCTTATTGATATTTGCAAAGAGCCACATGGTTGGAGTAAAATGAAAATGACATTGGACTAGCCACGTCCCTGTGTCTGGCTCCTGTCCGGGCACTGATTAGCTGTATGACCTTGGGCCCATTTTCCCTCAGACTTGTTTCTGAATCTGGAACTAGAGGTGATGTCATGGGTCCTGCCTGCCTCCTGCCGTGGTGTGGGTCCTGCCGAGACCACTTATGTGCAAATGCCGTGAAGATGTGAGGGCTCATTGACGAAGTGTGATGCAGGGCTGAGTGGCTAATGGAAGGCAAGCAGTGACTGCTTTTGTATAAGTGGATGGTTGGAGAGACACCCCCCTGCCGTAATTCTGTTTCCCCATCTCTCAGGACCTGTCCTGGGGGCAGATGAGGCGCCTCAAAGGTGAATTACTGAGTAATATTCTGAGTAACTTACACAATTACGAAGTTATCTAGACTGTTTGAGGAACGTAGAAGCAGAATGCTCCACGCTCTGGCATCCATCGGAACCAGAAGTGGCAGCAAACAGATCCATCTCACCAGGATGCAGTTATCTAAACAAACCAATTCAATGCCAAGGGCCAGAGATAAAAGTAGGAATGAAATGCTTGGATGCGGCCTGTACAAATGTACATCACCAGCTGCTCTATCTGGCCTCTTTTTCTCACTGTGCCTACCACACTTCCTGATCTTGGTTATGAGTTCACGAGGAAAAGAATTTACACAAAGTACTTATGTTAGAAAGTCATTAGTAAAGCACTTTTCACGTGCAGAAGCATTAAGGGTACAATAGCAAATTACCATTTTATACTTATTAAATTTGAAAAATAAATTTAAAAAATTCACACCCAGTGCTGTAAGCAAGGCAAAACGGGTTAAATCACATATTGCTGGTGGCTTTGAGAAGCGTATCACTTCTTTCAAAAAGCAGTGTGGCAAATGTAAGTCAACAGCCATAAAAATGTTCAGATTTTTTATGTGGTAACCCTACCTATTGCTACTTGTCTTAAGAAAATACTTCTCTACGAGAAGAATAGTTCAGTGGAGACAGACTTTTGTTACAATGTCAACTATAATAGCAGAAAAATCTGAATTGGAATAGTGAGTTAAATTATAGTACCACAGCTCGGTGGGATAATGAAAATTCTTAAACATGTGAAAAGTGTTTATGAAATGAACTATTGAAATTATATATGGAAGATGATTATATATAATATGCACATGGACAAAACGCATCAGATCTCAGGTATGGGTTTAGGGTGGCTGCATTACTTTTTGTTATTAGAAATTCCTTTGAAGTTATATTGTGCCATTCACACACAAAAGGCACCAAGAAGCAGGAAAAATGACCTTTACAGCCATTAGCAATGACTGGTCCCCTTTTTTCTCTCCCCTTGACTCCTCTGCAAAAACCCAGCTCAGTAGTTGTAGCTGGCAGACCAAACGCAGAAAGTCATTTGAAATCTTAATCACTTCCAAATCTCAGCTTGATAGATAGCTCTAGGAGATTTTCAGGAAATCTTTGATTCCTTTTCAATGCACCAGCAACAGATGGCCTGGAGGACCCAGGCTGGGCCTTGTCTACCTCATAGCTGGAGGTATGTGCCCACTTGCCTTTTGAGGGGTCCAGGGTAAACCATCTTCCATCACCATCCACTCCAATTTGCCATCACAGATGTTCTAGGGAGGTTACAAGGGCACAGTCTGAGCCACAGCCCAGATGAGCACCGGCCCTCGTCACGTGCCAGAGCAACAGACCCACTCCCACTCTTACTCCAGACAGAAACATACTTGCCAACAACAGTGCTCAGGACATCCGCAGGGGAGGATACCAACTAGCAGCCACTTAGGTGCCCTCACTGGACTCTTGTTTTAACTTCCTGCGTTTGCATCTTTATTAGTGCTCAGTTGGGGAGACGCCAGAGGCTCAGAGAGTGATTAAGCAGTATCCTCAAGGTCACGTAGCTAGTAAGTTGTGGAGCTAAGGCCCTCTCCCTGGCCTGGCCTGGCGCTTTCAGTAACGTTGACCCAAACCCTCCATTTCTCCGTAACTAAAGCCGAGAAGGATTACTGCTCCTGTGGGAACCAGTTTCCCAACAGGATATGAAGGCAAATCTTAGCATCTTGTTCACTTTATTCCTAGTGACATGATAGCTAAAAGGAAATCAAACTTCAAGTGATAAGTACTCTAGCTCATTATGCAGCATGTTTTCTTGATAAGGAGAATTTGCCTTTATCTTTGTGTCTTTCAAGTCAGTACCTTCAAGTGAATGGGCAAAAAGTGAAACCGTGGCACCAATATTAACTCCAGAGAGCTTGGATTTTGTTCCACGCGCATTCGAAAGAGAACTGACCGTGTTTCTGTCCAGAAACACTGATGTCATCTTTGATATTGTACAGGTATCTGGCTTCATCAGCCAGAGAGTGGTTTCCCTGTCATTCAATGGAAAGTCTTGACCTGCCGCCCTGGGACTGCTTACTTATACTGGACTCTTTGCAATTGAAAAGGAACGTGTATGTCCCCACGAACAACACATTTTTAGTTTTCTCTGAAAAATCTCAGAAATAGGGCAAAGATTGTGGAAACAACATCCATGTCCTTTTTGGCGTGACAGTGTCTTTTGGCCTTATATACCAAGAAGCCAAAGGCATGCGCATCTGATGCTCAAACCAGGTGGTAGGTCATTGGATGGTTGCCACTGGATGATTGGAGGAATGACCCCTGGGGTCGGTTAAGAATAGTATTCTAGCTACCAAGTCCAGAGATGGGTTATATATCTTGTATACTAGGTATCCCACTGGATTTAGGTGTCCCATTGGTAACTTTATTTCTAATGTTTATTTTCTGCAGAATTGCTTGCCTGGGTCCTTCCTGCACCACATGAGTCTTCCTGGCCTTTCGGCCACACTGAAATTCTCCTGGTGTTTCCTGAGGCTTAGCCACACAGGACTGTCTCTAGGTCTAGCCTGGTCCTTCCGGGGGGCAGAGTAGTGCACTTATCTCCCCATCTTCCCTAGAGACTCATAATGGGGACGGGACAAGAGGAGGTTTCTCTGCTGGTGGTGTTCAGGATGACCTGGAGCGCATGTGGTCAGTCAGATGCCTCCCCCTCTACCAGCACACCAGAGACAAGGGCTGCCCGGGGCTTAGTGGGAGACATGTGCCCACCCACCTACCCACTTATACATTCACTCAGCATGTGCTGTGTGTCACACACCACACTGATGATGAACGAGATGCAAACAGTCCTTGGCCTCAAGGAGAGAAGACAAGCATTGAGTAAATACTAGTTTCAAGAGTAAGAGACATAACGCAGGTGATCTATGACCAGCTGTGAGGGCCTCTCTATCTGGAATCGGTCACCAGTTCCAAACCCCCTCTCCTGTCACTCTTATCCCAGAAAGTGTTACCCTCTGAGACTGTGCTAGAAAATGTGTGAAAAGATCATGCTCGGGGACGGTTGTGGGTAAGCCAAAGCCCAGAACATTGATTCGGTTCAAAACAAAGTGATGCAACTATATGAAGGTACCTTTCCAATTTAAAAGGTACTGAAACTGGATCTAGATGAATGGATTATTTCACAAGTGGTTCATCTAGGGAATCGACCCATGCTAGTCTGGTTGATTTCACAAAATGGTGCTAGAATGACAAAGGTGTTTATGGTTCTTGCCTGTTTGTATAGCATAAGGGGAACTGTCTTTCCTGTCAATATTTTCCTCAGATACATATACCCACCAATTTAAGATGTTTCCCTGTCCCAGCAAAAGCAAAGTGCCTTTAACTGCACAGAGTACCAATTATGCTGATTTTTTTTCTCTTATCATTGGGAGGATAGAAAATGCATGTGTGGTGATGCCCCCCCACTTCACCCTGGTTTGGGTGGATGGACAGATGAATGTGTAATATCAGGTAGCAAGTAGGGGACCCTTATTTCTGAAAATGTTGAATGAATGTGTTCAAACTGACATTTATTGAGCACCTAATGTGTTCAGAGCTCCGTGGACCATACCCGGGTAAGTGAGCTCAGCACTGCTCTTAAGGAGGTCTTTCAGAAGCTGACCAGGGAAGATGAAAGACCTTGTGGACCAAATTTGCATCCCATCCTTCAAATAAGAAGATTAGTTTTAGTTAATAAAAAACACTGTTAAATTCCTAAACTCATGTCACTGCAATTGCAGGGATTTTTCAGAGTTTAGGCAGGGAAAGTGAAAAAAAAACCAAAAGCACAAAACCATTAATAATTTTCTACAGAAGGACTCTGACGGACAGCAGCAGATGACTCTGGGGTCTGTTAATTAAAGTGGAGTGATAAGCATCTTTTCTTTTTTCCTCTTCTTTTCTTTGCATGTAGAACAGTCAGCCCTGAACTCAAATCCTACGCCCTGGGAGTTCTTTTTCTCCTCCTCCGTTTGTTGGGTACGTATTATCTCTTTGTTTCCTCAATAATGAATTGGATGCTTATAACCAGGTGAGTACATATCAGTGGAATCATCCCCTTTCTTGAGTTTATCATTTTTCCTATGAGGTTTTTTGGTAAACAAGAGAAACATCAATTCTGTTAATTTTGCTCAGGGTTTAGACCTAAACTCACACACTCCCTGGATATTGCAGAGTTTTTGTTGATATCAACTATGGCTTTGTACCACCCTTAATTCTTATTGGCATAAGGAGGAAAAGCGATGGCACCCAAGGGAAAGAAATTTGATGGGGTCATTTGGAACCCTCATTAAGCAACCCATGAGCAGCTTGTGAAATGCTTCACTTATGGGGCTTCCAGCTCGAGGAGAGAGGTGTTCTCACAGTGCTTCGCAGATGGAAACTTTGCATCCTTTAAATTTTTCCAAACTGATTTAGTTTATTTACCTTGGGTTTCCTGGATGGGGCAAATATGACCTTCATGCTATAGACCCTACATTCCAAGGTTTGGTATGGATAGAAGGAATTAAGTCTAACGCCCCAATTTTTAAGATGGGAAAACAGGATGGGAATAGCCCATGATTCTTCCGGGGTGCTGGGACTGGCTGGGGAGAAGCTGGAAAGGCCAACAAGGTAACCCTTCTCCCTCTAGACCACACTGTTGCTTTATGAACTCCCTTTGTCAAGGCCAAGATCAAGATAGGACAACTTTTTTTCTTGGATAATAAAGCTGTGGTCTTCTTTAATGGACATTAAATGGTAAATAGATGTGGAAAGGGAAGTAACCATGGCCTATATCTTCAGAGTAAAAATAAAGTTTCTCATTCCAAATAGTATATAATCTGGATGAGCATAAAGAATTAACTATAGAAATGTTTATAAAAATGTCTATAAAAGTTAAAAATTGGCAACAGCCTAAATACCCAACAGCAGGGAATTAGTTAAGTCCATTATGAGTGCTAATTCCAGTAGGATTTATGTTCCCCTTTAAAGTTGTGGAAAGAAAAATATTCATAGACTTGGAAAAGGCACATGATATGTGGAGGGGGAAAAAGAGGTCTATAATATATGTGCAAATGTTTTTAAAGTATACATAAATATGGAAAAATACCGGAAAGCTAGATGTGAAAATGGTATCAGCTATTATCATTGAATAGTGAGGCTATAAATGATATTTTCTAAATTTGTTTTTAAAATTTGAATGAATATATATAGATTTTATTACTTGCAGAACGAGATTACTTCCTATATAATTGATAAGTGAAAGAAAATTATTCACCCTTAAATCCATTAATAAGGTAAGGTTTTCCCTGGGGAATGGCAAATACATGACACATGCCCTATCTCTGTCTATAGCAAACAACTTTCAATCAATTGCTGTGATCACTTTTGCCATGCCCAGGACAAGACCTCAGAATCTTCTCAATCACTATCAATCCACGTCTATTGGTACATATGGAGAAACTTAAATGGCACCTTTGTCTTATTTCTGGTTCATGGAAAATAGAAATGTTCTAGGTATAATAATACCTAGTTCAAACAAGTTCAGCAGTAATTCAGACTAAAACATTTAAGCCTTCCTGGAAGTTGTAGTGGCTTTTAGAGCTCTCTAACTGCACAGGGTACCAATTATGCTGATTTTTTTTTCTCTTATCATTGGGAGGATAGAAAAATGCATGTGTGGTGATGCTCCCCCACTTCACCCTGGTTTGGGTGGATGGACAGATGAATGTGTAATATCAGGTAGCAAGTAGGGGACCCTTATTTCTGAAAATGTTGAATGAATGTGTTCAGGACCCTTATTTCTGAAAATGTTGAATGAATGTGTTCAAACTGACATTTATTGAGCACCTAATGTGTTCAGAGCTCCGTGGACCATACCCGGGTAAGTGAGCTCAGTGCTGCTCTTAGGGAGTTCTTTCAGAAGCTGACTAGGGAAGATGAAAGCCCTCCCTCTATGGAGTTGCTGCAGAGGTCTCTGTATCTCTAAACAGATGCTGAGGACTCAGTATAGCTGGTAAAAATTAGCCTTCAGAATTTTGATAGCACAAAATGAAAGAAAATTTGCAAGCTATTTTTGAAAAGTTAATGAAAATTATAGGACACTTGAAGACAGAACTGAAAATTATAGAGCGTGTGTAATGTGACATGCTGTTTCTAAAGCTGGTTCTCTATTTGTATGTCTGCTCCAGGAATAATCAACCAAGCATTATCTAGAAGAGTATTTATTTTTCAACCTCTGTGAGCCACAGCAAGAGATAAGGTTTACAGTGTATGGCCCAGTACATACACACATATCACAAATATAGCTGAAGCAAAGATTTCATGAAAAATATTCACCCTTAATATGCATTGATGTCCTCTGCTACTTTCTATTCCATTCCATCCTTTTTAAGTAGTGGATCATGACCAACCATACTGATTGTATTACCCATATGGGTCACACATCACAGTTTAGAAAATGGCTCTAGAAAGATATGGGACAGTTTCATCTTTTAATTAAAAGTGGCTTATCAAAGAAGTCTTTGCACTTGGCCTGGTTCCATTTCCTGCAGCACCCAATAAGATTAACCACCTTTACTGTTTATGAAGGGCCAACTGAGAAATCAGATTTCATGACATTGTCAACCTTTGTGCTTGGCCCCCACGTAGATAATGGGGATACAATGAGGACGTCGCAGTTCAGTGTGACGAGATCTGAGATGCAGTCAGCACAAGTGATGGGGGACATGTGGGCGAGCCACCTAGCCTGGCCTGGGGATGGGGACAGGGGTGTGGGTTTGAAAGGCTGTGCTGTCTACCTAAGACGTGAAGAAAGAACGAGGAAGAGTTACACAGCTGAGCAAAAAGGAGAGAGTGCTTTAGACAGAGAGACTTAAAGGAGTAAAAGCCTGGAAGTGAACAAAGGCTGAAGCATGTTTGGGGGCTGCAGGAAGGCTGGGGGGACTGGCAGAAGATGGGGCTAGGGAGGGCGGCTGTCAGGGAAGGGCTGCTGCCCTTTTGACAAGTTTGACCTTTATCCCTAAGGCAGAAGAAGTCATTGAAGAGCCATTGTGCATTTTTAGAAAGGCCCACTGTCTACCATGTAGAGAATGTGGGAACTGAGTAACAAGCCACTGGTATAACAGAGTAGCTGCTGGAGACCCAAGCTGAGATGCTGGCTACCAAGATGGGGAGATGTGGGTAGAGGAAGAATTGTCAAGGCTTAGTCTCTGAATGGAAGTGTACAGACTGGAGTATCTGAGAAGGAGGAATCCACAGTGACAGCTCCTTATGAAAGATTTGGATCATGTGGTGCATGGGGATATTATTTATTAAAACAGGAAGACCAGTATGAGGAGCAAGTTGGGAGTGGTATAGACCAACACTGTCCAACAGAACTTTCTGTGATGGTGGAAATACTCCAAATCTGTACCACATGGAGCACTTGAAAGGTGGCTTCCATAAACTAGTTTCACTTCATTTTTATTGGTTTTCATTTAAGTAGCTGCATGTGGCCAGTAGCTATCATACTGGACAGTGCTGGTCTCAAGGCTCAGTCTTTGATTCACCATCATTGGTGGGTCGGAGCTTGAGGAAGTGGGGGCAGCGAGGCGAGACCACTCTTTGCAGATACTTGGCTGTGAGGAGTATAGAGAGCAAGATCCAGAAGTGAAGGCAAGGTTATTTTCCCCTTGTTGCTTTAAATGCCAAAGGAAAGGAGGTGTTAGAAAGGGCAGGGGCAGAGAATGCATTGGCCCATGTCAGTGTGGCACCAAGAGCTTCCCAAGCAGCCTGTGGCAGCCTAGGAATGCCATTGGTTGTATCAGTGGTAGGTGCAGTGGAAGGAGTGTGAAGCAAAGAAATTAAGGACGGTGGTCACAGTGAGGCTAAAGTGATTGACCATGGTACCTGGGCTGGATAAGGAAGAGGTGAGCCAGGAGAGGGGAGAGAGAGAAAGGAACATAGGAACTGGATGTAGTAATTCATGTAAAAAAGAATTAGAATCTGTGGCCAAAGCTTTGGTGTCTGTGAAGTGACAAAACCCAGTGTGTGGCATGACTAGAGAGGATGGGAACATCCTTGACATTGAGGGTGAGCTGTTGAAAGGCCAAAGTGTGGACGCCCATGTCCATGGAGAAGTTCAGGTCACCCAGGACAGCAGTAGAAGTTGAATGGGAGAGAAGACTGAGCTGGATATAGGTCAGGAAATACAGAGAAAACTGAATGACCTACTCAAAGCAGAATGCCTGATGTAATCAAATCCATCCTTCTTCATCCTTTTGCAAATGGCCTGATCACCGCTTTTCTCTCTGGGTGTGGGCATAACGTCCGCTCGAAGGTCTGATCCAGAATCTTGCTCCTGGAGGTCTACTGCATGCCGTAGATGTTACACCAAATTAAATGAATGGAAACAAATATACACTGAGATCATGCGATGTCAAAAGCACTGTTCTTGATGCTTCAAAGGATATAAAAATAAGTGGGAGCCAGAGCCTGCCCTCTCCAGTAGGAGAATGAAGCAAGTATGGGTAACGTAAAGGGCTAGGAGAGTTTGGACCTTGAATTTCAAGGGAAAAAGGATTTTACTTGGCTGAGTCATTGCCAGTGTGGAACAAATGATGGTATGAGATGGAAATATTCAGAATTCTGAGTTAGGAAGATCAACCTGGGAGAAAGGTGCAAGGTGGTTCAGCAGGATGCAGGATAACTAAAGCACTGAGAAGAAGAGAAGGTGACCAGGGTAAGGCAGTGGGATGAAAAGGCAAGGACAGATGGAAGCCATATTGTGGAGGTAATGTGGAGCACCCCCACCGGGACTAGATGAAAGCAAGAGAGAAACAGCAGAAGCACAAGATACAGCTGAGGATTTGAGCCTCTGGGACTGGGCCTACAGAGAAGCCTTTAATAGGATAAGGTAACAGACACAGGGGTCTCAAGGGAATTGTGAGGGATGACTTGGGCTGACTCACCACCTGCCACAAACTCTCCTCCACAAATGCCTGCTCTTAGTTTTCCCGAGCAACCTGCTGGCAAAGAGCATTGGGAACCTCAAGGTGCACCTCTGTACACAGGTGTCATTCCTGAGCAGACTGTCCTTGGGTCTTGGGTCATTGGTGAGCTGGTCTAGGAGAAGTACGTCTTAGAAGCTCCTGATGTGGTTCATCAAACACTTGTTGAGCTCCCGTTGTGAAGTCTTGAATATAAAGAAGTTCTACAGCAAGTGGGAGAAATGAACACGTAAAATGAGTGCGTAAGGAGTAAGCGCAGCCAGCCAGAGACCCCAGATGAGAGGCCGTTGCCCCCAGCCATGGGATGGTGGGGCGCAGGATATAGGGTCTGGAATGTGTGGGAGACCCTTTCCACTCACCTCTGCATTTAGTTGTTTATTCAGCAAACATTTACTAAGCACCAGTGATTTATCTGACCTCCTGAAGGACCTGAACCACCCACGATCTACATCCTGGCCTGTTCTAAGGTGATATCGGATACTTGCCATGGACCCCACTGCAGTCAGGCATGCCCGGGCTTGAGTCCAGCTCTGCCATTACTGGTCATGAGGCCTTTGGCAGGTTATTTAAGGTCTTTGAGCCTCAGTGAGTTTAACAAGGCAGCCAGGAATGAAATGAGAATAGAGTAGCTCCTCTCAACTTCTCAGATTTAAGAAAAGGGAATGTCAGGTGCCCGTGGACAATGCTGGACGATGTTGACAGTCCAGTCTCTTTCTTGGCATTGCTGAAACAGAGAAACTCATTAACCCTTTCAGGAGAACATACTTTGACATCCCTTTCTAGCTTGCGCTCGAGGTAACAGTAATTCCATCAGGTTGAATAGAGATTCCGTGGTGAATTCAGGTCTTGGCAGGTAAGCTGGGAGAGGAATGGATATCTTTTGAAATGTAAATGCAAGAGTAATTTGCAGCTTCCATCTTGTCCCATAAAGGAATGTGAATTTATTTTTCTTCCAAAAGCCTTTGTTCACCTTTTAAGTTTAGACCAAAGAATATAAATAGGCCTGGCCTTTTCAACCCAGAGAGTGAATTAAGTAACCAAGATACAAGACACCGAGGTTTAATCTTTGTTAATAGATTTCAGGAAAACAGAGACAATTTCCTTAAGCGGCACTGCAATTTTTGCATTGAAATATAGCTGCAATTTGGGCCTGAGTGTAATAGGAAGTAAGATTTAATCCTTTTAATATTCTCTGTAATAGCCAGTAACAGCTTTGAGCTTTCCAGATACCCTCCCCAACATATGGTGGGTTCCCAGTGTCCCTGTGATGGGACCTTAGTTAATGCCTACTTCATCTGTGAGTTTCTCCCAAGGAAACATTAGGAAGAAAAGAGCTCAAAAGGGAGAGGACGGTTCCTGCGGGCTCCAGGGAGGAGAGCATTCTTTTAAAACACACGGTTTCTAAAGAAGTACTTCATTATCATCACTTGCCTCCTTCTTCCTTAGGTAACTGAGGACATAACAGCAGAAGTAGGTACTAACATACACCTCACCCAACTTACCTCCCTTCTGTCACTAATCAGATGAGTTCTAGAATGGCAAAGGCCTCTAAGTAAGAGATCCAGCAAGTGCTTCGTCTCTAATATTCTCTGCACACCTGGAATTCAGGACCTGAGAGCTAGAGCTCCCCTTTGGAAAAGCATTTTAAGTCAAAAAGGAAAAGATGAACTTGGCAGAAAAGAAAGCTAATATTTCCTCCGTTCAGAAATGTAAAAGGGTTATCACAAAGGTTATAAGGTACGACTCGTAAGGTACCCAATCCAGAGTTTATTCTAAACTATCACCCCCAAGTCCCCTGTACAAGATAAATAAGGTAGCAAAAGTTCTGGCCATATGGAAGGGCCAGACCCTTGCATAACACTCCCCTCATCTGTACCAGAGTGCTCACCTCGAGTCTGACCAGGCAGGCCATATTATTTCCTAAAAGATCAAGAAACGGAGGCACCGAAAGTAACTTACCCCAACCTTTCAGCTCCTTAAGTGAGAGGGTCTTTCATCTTGACCACAGGTGCTCTCCAAAATATCGAGTATAACATGAAACACTTTGCTAGGCACTTAGCTTTCTAATTTCTGTTGGAAGGCTTTTTCTGATACTTTCCAGGGCCTTGTCATCCAATAGTAAAGCTTGACAAGGATAAAACGGACATCGTTAGCACGTAGAAATATGCCCTACTTTAAGACAACTCCATGTTATAAAAATCCTCACTCGGATCAGGTATGTGAAAGAGTTACCTATTGGCACTTTAGAGGGATTTTTTTTTTTTAATTTAAGCAGGCATTAATGAATGGTTCCATGATACTGTACATTTCCTGCAATGTGCTTAAAATATGACCTGATTTGCCCAACTTGGATTTGCATACAACTCTTCAGGCACCCGGGCATTGTGGAGCGAGCGGCCCTGTACCATCAGTTCCTTCCCTTGGCAGAGCTTATACCAGAGGTGTCATAGTCTTGGCTTCCCATTGCCTGGTGGTGGGTGGGGCTAGGACAAGAGAGGCAGAAGGAAAAGGAGGGAGGAGCATGGGAGCCAATTACAACCTAGTAAAACTCTGACAGATAGACAAGTGAATGGATCTGCATTCTCCCACTGGGCCACAGGAACAGGCCAGATTTGTCCCATTGATCCCCAGGTCTATCCGCAATCTAAACTGGCTCCAGATCGCCATTTCTTTACCTAAGTAATGTGGAGTGTAGCTCAGTGTCTATCGGTGGTTGCCATGGCAGTTCCTCCAGTTGGCTCTTTTTCAGTTAAATGAAGAAAGGTATCTGTTGGGGGTCAGGAGAAGACACACTGGTTAGTGAGAAAGGTCTCAAACACCTGGGCAGCCTTTGGGGCAGAGAATGCTGGGAATGTGAGTTTCCACCCACCAAGACCAACCTGACCTGGGAGCTGCAAAGAGGGAGCAGGTTGTATTGGGAATTTGAGTTTGGAGTTTATTAACTCAAGCTGCCAGAGAGATTTAATTGCAGTTTCAATGAAAATTTCTTCCTGTGGGTGGGGGGCGGTTTCTCTTTGGGGTAACAATCGACAGAGTTGGACAGTGCTAAGGATAAGTGCTGAGGCACCTGGGCCCAGGAGGAAGCCCTGCCAACCGCATCAGCACTGATAGGATCATGCAGTTCTGTCCCCATGCCATCCCAGGCCAGTTATTAAAACCAAGGAAACGCTGTATGACAGACTCTAACACATATGTATGGAATGTAAAAAAAAAAAGAAAGAAAAGAAAAAATGGTTCTGATGAACCTAGGGGCAGGACAGGAATAAAGACGCAGATGTTGAGAATGGACTTGAGCACATGGGGAGGGGGAAGGGTAAGCTGGGACAAAGTGAGAGAGTGGCATGGACATATATACACTACCTAACATAAAATAGATAGCTAGTGGGGAGCAGCCACATAGCACAGGGAGATCCGCTTGGTGCTTTGTGACCACCTGGAGGGGTGGGATAGGGAGGGTGGGAGGGAGGGAGACGCAAGAGGGAGGAGATATGGGGATGTATGTACACATATAGCTGATTCACTTTGTTATACAGCAGAAACCAACACACCATTGTAAAGCAATTATACTCCAATAAAGATGTTAAAAAAAACCAAACAAACAAGGAAACAGACTCACAGACATGGACTAGAAAACAAACTTATGGTTATCGAAGGGGAAAGGGAGGGAAGGGATAAATTAGGAGTTTGGCATTAACAGATTCACACAACTACATATAAAATAGATAAACAACAAGGACCTACCATATAGCGTGGGAACTGTATTCAATATCTTGTAATAACCTATAATGGAAAAGAATCTGAAAAAGAATAGATATGTGTAATTGAATCACTGCTGTACACCTGAAACTAACATAACATTGTTAATCAACTAGACTTCAATTAAAAAAACAAACCAAGGAAGTGCTGCTTCCTTCATTAAGCCCCCCTCTTCCAGGCTGCCCTCTGAGGCTCTGCTGTGGATATAACATAGCCATTCTTATTCTGGTGATCATGGATGGACTTCAGGGGTCCATGAAACCCCTGAAATGTGGATGCGATTTTGTGGGTAGATGTATTTTTCTGAAGGAAAGGTTGATATCTCATCAAATTGTCAGTGGGATTTTCCTTAATACAAAAGTGAAACTCAGTCCAGGGCTGAAAAGAATGCTCAGGGTATCAGGGTACCTTGGCACTGGGATATGGGAATTGTCACCACCTGCTTCCAGGGATCACTTCCTGCTTCTCACCGAAGATGATTGGTACCATATTCTGGCCTTGGGGACACTGTTTCTTCCGAAGCAATTAATTTGTATTAATGGCCCATCCATTGCTTTCCCATAATACAGATGAAACATTTTTCCCCCAACAGGGCAGAATCGCCTGGGAATGTTTTATTTTAACAATGCTGATGACCAGGCCACATACCCAATATTCCGATTTAATTGGTCTCGGGTAGGACACCTCAGAGGGTTTTAATGTGCAGCCAGGCCTGATAACCTTTGAGCTCGGGGGTAGCAGCAGGCACATGAATGCAGAGAGTAACAGAGAACTGAATTAAGGATGATGAATAGTTTCCATCTCGTCTGCCTTTTTCGATGACTGATTGTAGGTGCATGAAATGATCTATTGTGAAGGTTTTAAAACCGTTTCCTGGTTCAGAATGAAAAGTATTCTGTTCCAGTGGTAATATTTAGGGGAAGGAAAGTTGTCAGTATGTGTGCAGATATTTTCCAGCTATTAAACCATACACACGTGTATACTTACATATCTTTGTATATATACATATGTGAGAACACATCCTTCATATGTATGTGTGTGTGTGCGTATTATATATACACACACATAAGGTGTAGTGTACTCATTTTCAACCTCTGGTCCCCTCTGGTTCCAACTCCCTCCTCTCAAGAGCCCACACAGCCTCAGAAGCTCCATGCAAAAGAGCAATACGCAGAGTATGATGCCTCTTAGCAGTTTCCTCTACAAGGGTGCACTGCTTTGAGTGACACCAAGAATGTCTCCCTTCAGGGAAGACTCTTCCTTCTCAGACTCTCAGTGGGTGATGATCCCAGATGTCATTTGTGTTTACTCTGTGCCACGCATAAATGCTTTCCATGTATTCAATGAGCCAACCTTCACAGTGATCTGAGAAGGACTGATGTTACTAACCCCATCTTGCAGATGGGGAAACTAAGGCACAGAGGGCTTAAATAACTTGCACAGGCTTGTGCAGGAAGAGGCAGAGCTGAGATTAGAACCCAAGCAGTTCGACCTCCTGACAGGGTCTTTACCCCACTGTGCTATAGAACCACTGAATGTGGTCCACGAACCCTGCGGTCCTGTCGGAAGAGATACGTACGGGGACAGGGGAGCCCTTCTCTCCATCGAACCAGCCGTTCGAGCCCAAACATTAACTGTCCGTTTCCCTCTGACAGGCTTCATCCCCCCACCACTCATCTTCGGGGCCGGCATCGACTCCACCTGCCTGTTCTGGAGCACATTCTGTGGGGAGCAAGGCGCCTGCGTCCTCTACGACAACGTGGCCTACAGATACCTGTACGTCAGCATCGCCATTGCGCTCAAGTCCTTTGCCTTCCTCCTCTACACCACCACGTGGCAGTGCCTGAGGAAAAACTATAAACGATACATCAAAAACCACGAGGGCGGGCTGAGCACCAGTGAGTTCTTTGCCTCTACTCTGACCCTAGACAATCTGGGGAGGGACCCTGTGCCCGCCAACCAGACACATAGGACAAAATTTATCTATAACCTTGAAGATCATGAGTGGTGTGAGAACATGGAGTCTGTTTTATAGTGACTGAAGGAGGGTTGAACTCTGTATTAGTCATCCAAGGGTCATTTTTCCTAAAAAAAGAAAAAAAAGAAAAAAGTTTTAAAAAAAAAAACTCAATACACACAGAGACACACACACACACATGTACACACAGCACCTTTGTCCTTTTTCTCAAAATCAGAGCCAGACAGGATTCAAAGTAAGGAGAGCGTGGGATCACGTGGTTGACATGCAACCTCCTGGGGCTCAGAGTCTACTCTTTGAAGGCACCTCATGGTTTTTTCAGGATGCCGACAGCTGCAAGCAACAGGCACTGCCAAATTCAGGGAACAGTGGTGGCCGGCTTGGAGGACGGACCTTTCTGGATATATATACACATACAAAACAAAAATATATATATATATTAAAAAAAAGAAGTCTACTAAAAAACCCAAGTTGACAACATTTGCCAGGATAAGCACTAGTGACACACCCCATGCCACCCTCCCCGCCCACACGGGGGTGGAGGGGCACCCAAGTCGGAGGAGTGGAGGCCCACTTCTCTAACTTTTGCAATATGGGTCGCTGTGTGGACGACTCACCCAGTCTACACATGTGGTTCAAGGCCCCAGAGTTCTCTCAGCGATGCTAAAGGGTGATCTGTGCTGGAGACTGTAATTGACACCTCTCACCAGCTCCATTTCCATTTCTCAAGACTGAGGGCCCCAGGGGGAGCCAGACATGGGGGGGCCAGCACCTCCCCTTCCCCGCAGCACCTCCCATTGGGGTGCGTCCCCCAGCCCCGCAGAGTGACCTCAGGAAGCAGTGGGCCTCGCCTGGCTATGACTGACTTCGCTCAGAGCCGGTGAAACCCAACCTAGTCCAAGTCATTTGCTTACATTTGCCAAACATTTTGCCATTTTTAAGGAAAAAAATGCAATGCATATGAATTTCAAACTGTTGTATGTGTAATCCTCTGATACTATTTTTAACTACTTCTCAAATCTGTGTTAACCCTTCAGTCACTAACACAGTTCTCTAGGCCGAATTTATTACGCTCGTTGCTTTTACTTTTCTCCTTTTTTAATGCACCAAAAATATAATGTTATTCAAGGGATGCAATTAATCTATTGTAATTTTTTTATCATTTTATCCTCATTTGGATAGTCTGTGAAAACAAGAATATGCAGTGTGTTAAAAGAAAAAAAAAAAAAAGCTTAAAAAAGAGAGTGTATATGCACCCTGCCTTTAAAAGGATCACATTTGAGGCAACAGGGGATAACGTGATGAATTGCAAATTTGCCTTCTCCATTTATTCCCCATGATTCAGTGATCACTGTCACGGGAAGCCCTTTCATATGCCTGCTTCACATGCCAAGAGGTGTTCTTTTCAACCTGCAGCGGAGACACGCTCAGCTGTGGGTTGTGTGTATGGGTGCAGGGCTTCTGGGGAGAGGAGACGGAAAAAAGAACAGTTCCCTAGCACAAGCTTTGAGCAGCATGTAGTGTCTGGGATAACAGACCCACAAGCTCCTGGAAGCTACTGCACGTTCACTGCCTGAAAATGTCTAATATCTTCAGGGTCAGTCTTGAACTAAGAGGCCTTTGTCTGTATGTGTTTTTAAAGTGGCTGAATCTCAAACAGCTAGAAGCGAACCTACCGTTGTTTGGGGTAAGAATCACAGGAAAACCTCTTGCATCCAGCTGACTCGGCCTGGTGAGGCCGTTTGCAGAAGGGGCAGAGCTTATGAGAGAGAGAGCACGCGCACATGCACACACAGGGTCCAGTTAACCCACCTTTCATGCTATTGCAGTGACCTTGATCTAGGCCACTCCTGGGCCTGGAAAGACCCCAAGGATGGGTTGGTTGGTTGGCTTTTTCACCTCAGACAGACACGTATTTTCAGGTCATCTAGAAGGCCACAAGAGAATCAGGAAAGAAAAGAGTGGGGCGGGGGGAGAGGGGCATTGTGATGAATTTTTAACAAACACTGTAAATGGGGCAGTTTGAGTTACAGCCCCAAACTAGAGAAAAGCCCCACGGAGCAAGGATGCCCGAAAGAAGCTTGTGTCGCGGTGCGGAGCCACCGTGATCAGCTGCATCCCGGGACAGGATGCTTCTGGAAGAGCTTCCTCCTGTGTTTTGCTTGAGTCTGTCCTTGTTCCTGAAAATGGGGACGCTCATCAATATGTTAACTAGTTAAAGGTGGGATTGTTCTCCAACAATTCATAAACTGTGTACACTCTGTGGCTCCCGAGGCTGTGATTCCATCCTGTATAGGTGTTGGGTTGGTTTTGTCTTGAAAATGTATTGCTAATAGATCACTGCCCTCTTGTATATGATCGTGTAGCTCCCCCAAATCAGTCCACACCCACGGAGGCTGCAGAACCTCGTGTTTCATGGGGCTATTTGTGTTTTTGTTTTTGTTTTTTAAAAAAGATTTTTGAAAACTCTTTGCATTTGGGCTATTTTTCCTAAGATTTTAGGCTGAATAAGAGGTTAGGATGACAAAGGAAAACAACTCCAGGGCTCAGTTTTATCAACAACTGGATCGAAATTTAAAGTCCCCTCTTGTAAGAGGGCTCTAACATGTGGTGTTGTCACCGTTAAAAATTTGAATTTCTCTCCCATACTCCAGAACGGAAAACCTAGTCTAGCTTTAATTTTCCTTTTGTGCTACAAGGAACCATTGTACATACCCTTCCCAATCCGGCCCCTTGATTATTTGCTTGGTTTTGAGCAGGATTTTGTTTGTTTGTTTGTTTGTTTTTGCGGTACGCGGGCCTCTCACTGTTGTGGCCTCTCCCGTTGCGGAGCACAGGCTCCGGACGCACAGGCTCAGCGGCCATGGCTCACGGGCCCAGCCGCTCCGCGGCATGTGGGATCTTCCCGGACCGGGGCACGAACCCGTGTCCCCTGCATCGGCAGGCGGACTCTCAACCACTGCGCCACCGGGGAAGCCCTTGAGCAGGATTTTGAATGGAAAGATTTCCTGGGGAGATCTTCATTGGACTTATGGAAAACAAAAATGTAAGGGACGGAATAAACCTAGAAAGTGAATGCTAACGTTCTCTCTCTTCTGCTACAAAGCCCTCCACCACCTTAGTGGAAGGTGCCCAGGGATGGATGGAAAGGCTCTCTTTGCTGCAACTTGCGACAGGTTTTTGTAACTCCTACATATAGACCAAAAAGGTTTCTACCAGTAATATTCCTGCATATGAAGTGAACACATTTTCTAGAGTCTCTGTCTCTGGGGGACGGAGTTTGCTGTCTTCCTCCTGCTGAGGCTGTGCGCTGTCAGGGAAGCCCAGCAGCTTTGCTGCCTTCTTCACGCCTCCACAGAGGAAGGCTGTGAAGCTCCCAGGCACCCCAGGGACACTGCCACTCCAGGAGGCCGCAGCATGTGGGCTTTCCTCACAGCTAACGAAGGAGCCAGAGATGCTTCTGCTCACGAGTCCCCTAAGGAGTTTGCTAGCAGCCCTTAACAGGCAAAGTAATAAGGGGAAACCAAGAGCTTCTAAGGAATCCTTTGACAGACTTCCTAATGTCTTCCGAGCAGGAAGGAACGTGCTTCTCCATAAAAATCGCTTCTTTCTCCCCACCCTCCAGTGGAATAGCTTCCCCTAGTGATGATTTGTAGAGTTTGGTTAAGTGGTGTCTCTACATTCAAATCCCTGATTCCACTTCCCCATCTCCAATAATAACCTAGAGCATCCCCTCGCTCGGGCGTGGCAACATTTCCCATGCCTTGCACGCAGGCCCAAGGCGACCCACAGAAATGTTCTGTTCAAGGCGGCCAGCTGGTCCCTGGGATGATAGCCACACCACTCCTGAGGAGGTTTCTCAGGAAAAAGATTCTGCCGTGGTTGCTAATAGATTATCTTCCACACTTCCAAAGCAGGCCATTCCTGAGGAGCATGTAAAATGGAAACATATATATACTCACAGGGAAACCCTCTGAGGAGAAGCAGCTGTTGGTTCCGCATGAGCCTACAAGGCTGTTTTTCTTGCTGCCCGCTGTTCAGGTCATGGGAAGTGTGGTTTCTTCTCCACCCAGTCAAGCCCACCAGGCCTGTGTTCTAAGCCCTGTTTGGGAGTCCTGAATGTACTCCTGAGCAACGTGAAGCAATAAAGTTCAACCTGTAGAAATCAATGCAGCTGATTATACAATCAAGAGCAGAGGGACAGGACAGGGTAAGCTTCTGTCCTGTTTGGTGGTGTTCACCCTACTGTTTTGTTGTTTGTATGTTTTGGTGGTGTTCACCCTACTGTTTTGTTGTTTGTATGTTTGGTTTGGTTTGGATGAGGGGAGAAAAACAGACAAGCAGTTTTTCAGTCTAACAGAATATTTGCTGTCTTGTGCTGTTCTTACCTGTTTCGATGGAGAACCAGTATCTGTCCAGGAGAAGGTGCCGGACACGTAGTAGGGGCTTAATTACTCCACTGAGCTCATGTCAGTGCCTCTCAACAGCCTCCTTTGAGCCATGGTCTGTGTTTCCCTTTCGGTTAGAATCCAGATCAAATCCCTCAGAGGTGCGACATTTTCCAAGAGAGGGTGCTAGTGAAATTAAATTGAGCCTGGAAATTAGTTTGAGGCATAAACAGAGTCCTTTTCCTCCTCTCTGCCCTTCCCTCCTTGTTTCCTCCTTATTCACCTCTCCCAACTCAGTTCAAATTCTTGAGTTCTGAACAGCTGTGAGGACTTAATCTCTGAGAGTGACCAGCCCTACCGCTAGCCTTTGGACCTAGCCCCCCTGGGGTATTACTCAGGAATAAATTGGTAAAACAGAGGAATCTCTTAACTGGCAGAACATGCAAGAAAGACATTGTTCAGATGCCTCTTGCGGGGCCTGTTGCTAGGATCACACGGGAATTTACACTGTCTGCACACAGCCACCCACTTGTGTCTCCCCTCCCTCATGCTTGTAGGTGACCTCAGAGTGCTTGGTTATCATGGCAGGGAGGACATGAGTTAAAAAGCCTGAAATGGGGAATTCAGAAAAGCCAGGATTCCCCAGCACATTAGAAATCTGTGACTGCCATGGAGATAAGGACAGAGCTCATGCTTCTCAGGGACCCTCCACATGGTAGCACAGTTTTCCTTGGCAGGATTAGTGCCATTTAGGGGAGCATTATATGAGCTTGATAATTTCCAGTGATGTGTTTATTCACTCACTACTTCATTAAAATGTTGACTGTGTGCCAGGCTCTGAACCAGGTACAAAGGTAGAGAAGACATGGTCCCACCCTCCAAGAACTCAAAGTTTAATGATTGAAACAGACCTGAACACAAATAAAAGCAATAGAATAGTCATTTTAAGAGCCAGGGTCTGTCTGTCTGTCTGTCTGTGTCTGGGAGCAATGAGGGCTGTTTCAGGGAGCTGGGAAGTTCTGCATCATGGCATCAAGAATCAGGAAGGCTTCAGAGAGCCGGTGGTCTAGAAAACAAGAACCAAAGAGCAGTGGATGTCTGCCAGGGAGCCAGGGGAAGAGACCCTCCATCGACAGGACCAGCAGAGCAAGTTCACAAACCTTCCATAAGGGCCAGGTTGTAACCATTTTAGGCTTTGAGGATCATTGAGTCTTTGTGGCCACTACTCTTTTGTCATAGCAGGGAAGCAGCCCGAGACAATGTGTAAACAAATGAGCGGGCTGTGCTCCAATAAAGCTTTATTTACAAAGACAGGCAGTCTCTGGGTTTGGCTGAGGGAGGGCTGTAGCATGCTGATCTCTGTTCTGGAAAACAACGAGGTCTGAAGCAGCATGGCATACAGTCTGATGGACTGTAGCAGCAGAGGCCACTGTAGCCTGGGCTGAGTCATGGATTGGAAGGGTCCTTCAGCCTTAAAAATCTAATTCAGGTATCCCATTTTCCAAGAAAGAGGTAAGTATCCCATTGTCGTCAGGGTTTGCAATGAAGGCAACATTATCTTTCTCCTGTGTAACGAGGGGAATTGGAACTATACAATCTACAGTCTCTTCCAGCCCTGACACTCACTTCCTAGCTCTACCAGAGTAATCATCTGTTTTTCTTAAGTGATGGAATTGGACATGGGAGGGGAAAATGCAGGAACAAGACAAAGGAGATTGAATCCAGATACTGAATAGTGTCTCGAGTTTCTTCCCTCCAAGACGAAACCTTGGCACTAGAAAGCTAGTAGATATGCCCAGTGGAATAATTGGTAAGCATGAATAATAACTAATAATAATAGTAGCTGACATTTACCAAGCACTTAGTATGAACCAGCTTATCACATGTATTAGCTCGTTTAATCTCAACCATAGTCCTGTGAGGCAGAAGCAGTTATTAAACTTCAGTTTACACGAAAGGAAAATGAGTCTGGGAAAGCTTCCAGAATTGGCTCAAGGTCACAAAGCCGAGTTTCAAACCCAGGTCAACAAGTCCAAAGCTCGTGTTCTTTGCCTTTATGGGTACTCCCTCCATCCTGGGCAGGAAATGAGAGACCCTTCCCACCTGTAGGGATGTCCTATTCAGAAGACTCCAACTCAAATGGACTGCAGATGCCCCCCACGCTCTCGCATGCCCCCTATCATAACAACGGGGACATGGCAACAGCTGTATTCTGGGGACATCTGCTCTTCCTGTGTTGTTCCCAGTCTTAACCACAGAGCCCAGTGATAACTTATTTGGGATGTTCTACCAGAAGCAGGCAGGTAAGAGGAAACAGGAGATGATGCCTCCACTCTAATGCATTTTGAAATGCAATTTCAAAGTGCTGAAATGCCAGGGAGACAGTCCTCAGCACTGGTCATCAGCTCCAGTGGGAGAGACCCCGGACACCCCTCCCACCTGGCACCCCTGCAGTCCTCAGCATCAACCTCAGGAGCTCGGCTCCAGGCCAGGGCCTCAGACACACCGATGCTAGTCACTGGTTGGAGATATGTCTTGCTCTATTATCAAATACTAGACTTTTAGGAACAGAGTTTCTAGATGTTTTGATTTTTGTATTAACGACTCAGGCCAACAATCAGTAATTGATGATTAGCACCGATTCTGAATATTTTTCTGTGAGGTAAAGTGATTATGTTCTCTTACCAGGAGCAGATGGAACAACCATAGTAAATTTTCTGGAGGTTTAACATCCTGTAGGCTGAGATTTTTACCATCCCATTACATCCCAGAAAATAATGTTCCTCTTAAATTCATGCTAACTTAATAGAAGGTAACTCTCGTGGAGATGGGTTTGTCAAGACTGTTGGATTTTATAATCGAAGACCATAAAATGAAGTGGAAGTATGCAACATAGGAAGTTTCATTATAAGAGGAACCCAGCTAACACATCAGTTGTGCTCTAGCCCAGCCCCTTAAAGGAGGAAAGGGGCTGGAAGCTCATGCTTATTATGAGGCTGCTACCCACGTGCCAGGGGCCATAAGGCCTGATCCCAGGTAATATTCTCAGCAGCTTTCTCACACCTCTCCTGTGAGGTAAGTATCACTGTTTCCACTTTACAGATCAGAAAACTAAGGCTCAGTAAACCAAAGCTTCCCAAGGTCACACAGCTAGTTAGAAAGTCACCAGGAGCCAATGTCGGGTCTGTCTGACTCCTGAACCAGTGCTCTCTCCATGACACCACAAACGCCACCAAAGTGAGAACGCAGATCTGGCTGGCTCCTCAGGAAGCTTTGATGAAGCCAGGAAGGCATCTACTGTCAGAAACCCCTACAAAAGTCTATAATTCCATAGAGAAATGAGGCAAGAGCTGGCAGTGAAAACCTCTGCCAAACTTTGCCTACCGGCACAGAGATCTAAAATGAGAAGAACTTTTTTTCCTTCAGTAAACACTGGAGACCTTTAGAAACACTCCTCCTTCCTTTTTCCACCTTAGCCACGTCAGCAGAAGTTGACCATCTCCCCATCATTCTCTGCCTGATTCATTCTGCACACAAGAACCAACCCCATCTCTCTCACTTCTGTCCCACCTTCCCCAACTCCCTGCCCCCATGGCTTCTAACAGAGCCCCCAAGACTAAAAGAACTTGAACCTTGTGAAAGTTGAGAAGGATTCTCCAAACTGTCCAGAACATGTGAGCTGCATCTCCTATAAGCCAGGTCTCAGCTGCAAAATCCTGAGGAAAGGAGTGACATTTCCACATTGTCACCTTTTGTACTACCGGGTCAGAGTCTAGAGAGGACAAGGAAATGAGTGGGGATTTCCATGGTACCGCTCTGGCTATCATCGAACAGGAAAGCTGCATGTCATGGTCATGGAGACCTACACAACTTGTAAATCATCACAGGGACGAAGCTGGGTTTTTCGTGCCTTTTAAATGAAGCCGCAGCATCTATTTCAGAAGTGTTGTGGAGGCTTAAAAACCTTGCTCCAACGAGGAGATTCTTTCACTCAGCATGTGGTGACCCTCTGTGGCTGAATGAAAAGCAAACTGGTCCCAAATGCTGGAGGAGAAAGCATGACGTTAGAATGCCAGGAAGTTCCCTCTGGTACACAGCCACCTGTTCAACAGAGATTGCAGTGACAGTGTCTGTCACTGGTGACTTACGAGGATGAAGATAAGTTGATGACGGGGATGCAGCTTATTCCTTCCCATAGGGTAAACATCCACGTAGGTGTTGGTACAGACATGTATAGATATGCGCTTCTCAGAAAAATTTGGCCGACATAAAGGTCTTCGGGCTTGGAGTCTGGTTCCTTGGGGTGACGTGGAGCAAAACGTAGTGTTTTATTGACATGACTTCCTGCTCTTATCCATTCCACTGGAAGGCCAGGATGCTGTTATATAAGCCTAAAAAATAAGTAGGAAAACCAGAAAAGACCGATCTCTTTTTCCTCTTGGCTCTCTTCCCCCCTCCCCCTTTAGGCACAGAGTACCAAGACATTGAGACTGAGAAAACCTGTCCCGAGTCACAGTCACCTTCAGAAGACTCCTTTGTGAGAAGCTGAGGGCCTGGCCCTCGTCCTGCACAGAACAGCCCGCCACCGCCCACAGACCTCGCGGGCCTGACTTAGCGTGCTCTGCCCCGCCCGAGAACCCAAGGGTCCCTGTGAGGACTCTCCGGCCAGTATGTGGTCCTTTGAGGCCCCAAGCACAGGCCTGTGACGAGGACTAAGCAGGTGTCTGTGGCCAGGAGTCCTCCAAACCCTTGGAGTAGGCATTTTCCTGGATCACTAAAGAGTAATATTGACCAGATGTGCAAATTTCCTTCTGCCCATTCCCTCCTTTGGCTCCTGTGGGGATGGTCTGCTGACATGCTTTAGAAAACTCCCTCTTGGGAATGCTTCTCTGACCGAGGGCTCCAACAGTTCTTCCAAAAGCAGCTGAGTCTGGATTTTAATAGGAGGGGGTAAAAATTACCCTGTTTCATAGAACAGAGGGGGAAAAAAAGCACATACTCAATAGATTTTGAGTGTGGTATTCTGTATTTTTGCAGCTTCTATTTTCCAGATGAGCAGTCTAGAAATATGTGATGTAAAGTACATACTGTACGTTTGCTGAGAATTATATTAAAAGCACTATTTTAATTCTTGCTCAGTCTCACGCTGTGATCTCTATTATCTTTCTCTCTTGTGTCTTGAGTAGGACAATCCTCAAAGACTCTTGAGGAGAGTGTTTCTGGCTGTGTGTGTTCTATATTTACGGGCTTTGAATAGTTCAAAAGAGCACAGTCTTTGGAGCCGAAACAGACCTGGGTTCAAATCCTCATCCCAGCACTCGCTTACTGGTGTGGTATTGGGGAAGTGATCTGACTCCTCTGAGCCCCACTTTCATCATCTGTAAAATGGGAATGCTGTCGCCTGCTTTACACAATTGTGGTAAGGCTTCAATGAAATCCAGTGTGAAGGAAGCACCGTGTCTCACAGAGAATGGGCATGGAGAAATGGTACTTGTTCATTGCTTCCCAGCCCCTGGCTGGAATTAGATGCTCCACAACACTGTCATGGTTCCTACTGATACATTCCATAGTACTGTAACGTCACCATCTGGTTTTCCTTTCTGGTTCTCCCATTGTCCGTAAACCCTGGGAGAGCAGGTAACGGCTTCCTCTTGGGATACAGTGCCTAGAATAGTGTGTGACATTTGGTGGATGTTCATTGGATAATTGAATGAATGAATGATGAACAAACAACATCAGAATCATCAACCTCTGGGGCTTTGACTTTAGTCCCACCCCTCTGAGGCAAGGGCAGCATTTGCCTTCCCTTCTCTAGGTCCATAGACCCTCCCACAAGCCTCACTGCCTGGCTGGAGCTCCATTGCCTTCCCAGTCATTGTTAGGCTGCCATTGTGAGGCTGCTTCCTAATTGGCCAGCTTCTCCACTACATCCTTAATCCACTGACAGGACTCCTACCTCCTATGGACAATCAAGTTGATGCCTGCCGCTGGTGTGCATCTGAGAGTCCTCACTACAGTCATTACGTCCCTGGCCAGACAGGAGCTCCAGGAGCTAACGCTCACTCTCTGTCATCTGAACAGAAGACCCAGCATGGCCCCAGTCCTCGTGTGGGGCTAACCCTGATAACTGACCTATGTTCTCAGATCCCCTTACAGCCTGGATCTTGCCCTCCTACAGCCCCATCATTTGCAGTTGAGCTCTCCTGAAATCAACGCTTGTCAAGCTAATATTCCTTGAAGACTTCACCCTCCCTCAGCCCCGCCTGATATTTTCACTCTGGGATCCATGGACTCAGAAGAGAGTATGCTTGGGCGAGTTACCTTCTCTGAGGCCCTATTACCTGGCCCATTGGTGTCTCGAGGACTTCTTTTC